>NC_133324.1:359002456-359327456 GCF_042186555.1 Aquarana catesbeiana | reverse complement strand
GGGCTGGGCTCTCAGCCCTCCCTTCTCAGCTCTCAGGTTGCTCAGCTGTCGGTTAATTGCCAGTACTCATCTGCCGGTAAGTGGTGGACGGCACCGGAGCAAGGCGGGGGGGCCCCACCACCGATAAAAGTGATCTTGCAGCGAATCCGCTGCAGGGACCACTTCACCACCTCGGTACCGCTTCACCACCTCGCAACCGCTTCACCACCTGGGTACAACGTCCTTGTCTGGACTAGGTGGAAAACCATGAAGAGTATGAGATAAGAGATCATTGATTCCTGTAGGTTCCATGGGCACATACAGTACCTGGTTCATTGGAAAGGATACGGTCCGGAGGAACGCTCTTGGGTCTCACCCTCGGACGTACATGCTCCTGTACTTCTCCGTGCTTTCCATAGATGTTTTCCCCTCAAACCTGGTGGTCCTCTGAGGGGGAGGGGTCGTTGAGGGGGGGGGTACTGTCAGGGCTGGCCTCTCAGCCCTCCCTTCTCAGCTCTCAGGTTGCTCAGCTGTCAGGTAATTGCCTGGTATGCATCGTTCCACTGTGGCTCACCTGGTGATTATTTCCTGCTCGTCACTCCAGCCTACAGCCAGCACCTTCTGGCTATTTAAACTGCCTGGTCCATTTCTCCTGTGCCTTCGCCTTAGTCAAACATATCAAGAGACTCTGTGCTGTGTTCCTGTTGAAGACTGGCTGACCTTCCTTCTGGTTCCCGATCCTGTCTGCTGCCTCTGACTACTCTGATCTCTGGCTTCCTGATTTACTAGCTTGTTCTGACTACCTGCTTTGGCTACTGTACCCTGACTATGTTTTGAATACTAATCTCCAAGTCAGAAGTGATATTATGCAAGTATTCTTATGATTTATTATTTTACCTGCAGCTGCTGAGTGTATATCTGGATCCTTGTAAAAGGCAGAGTATCTCTTTCTTGTCCTTGTTATTATTTCACATGCACAGTGCCAGATAGCTAGGTCGGCGCTACTGTACATGTAATGGTCACCTGCCAGTATATTGATAGGTGAACCTCTTCATTGCAATATAGTTTATATGCAGCCCCTGGTATTCTAGTTAACCCTGTCCCTTCTGGTCTGGAATTCTATAGCTAGTTTTAGCTTAGGGCTCCATATCCAGCATAGGCTGAAGCCAGGTTAGGCTTACGGTGGCCACGTCGGTATCATGGGCTTAGAGGTCCAGTTGCATGTCAGATTAGAAACTATTAGGGAGGGACTAAACCGCTGAGTATATAGTCTGACTGTGTTCCAGTGCCACACCACAGTTTCTGCTGGTGAGAAGCTCTGTTCCAGGGTGGTTGGACAACAGTTGGAGGATCTCCCTATGACCGAAGATCTTGTCTTCAGGTTTCAAAGACCAAAGGCACAAAGACAGATGGCGCATCATCCTTAGGGGCTCCTGCAACTTGACTCCTATCGGGCTCTGTTTGTATATTGGATGTATGTACTGTTCTTAATCTCTTTGTATATAAGGCATGTATTATTTCTATACTGGCGTGCATCTACATTGGATATAAAAAGTCTACACGCCCCTGTTAAAATGTCAGGTTTCTGTGATGTAAAAAAATGAGACAAAGATAAATCATTTCAGAACTTTTTCCACCTTTAATGTGACCTATAAACTGTACAACTCAATTGAAAAACAAACTGAAATCTTTTCGGGAGGAGAAGTAAAAAAAAAAAAAAGTGGTTGTATAAGGGTGCACACCCTCTCATAACTGGGGTTGTAGCTGTGTTCAGAATTAAGCAATCACATTCAAACTCATGTTAAATAGGAGTCAGTACACACCTGTCATCATTTAGAGTACCTCTGATTAACCCGAAATAAAGTTCAGCTGTTCTGGTAGCTCTTTCCTGACATTTGCTTAGTCACATCCTACAGCAAAAGTCATGGTCCACAGAGAGCTTCCAAAGCATCAAAGGAATCTCATTGTTAAAAGTTATCAGTCAGGAGAAGGGTACAAAAGAACTTCCAAGGCATTAGATATACCATGGAACACAGTGAAGACCGTCATCATCAAGTGGAGAAAATATGGCACAACAGTGACATTTACCAATAACTGGACATCCATCCAAAATAGATGAAAAGACAAGAAAAAAACTGGTCAGGGAGGCTGCCAAGAGGCCCGCAGCAACATTAAAGAAGCTGCAGGAATATCTGGCAAGTACTGGCTGTGAGGTACATGTGACAACAATCTCCCATATTCTTCATATGTCTGGGCTATGGGGTAGAGTGGCAAGACAGAAGCCTTTTCTTACAAAGAAAATTATCCAAGCCCAGCTAAATTTTGCAAAAACACATCTGAAGTCTCCCAAAAGCATGTGGGAAAATGTGTTATGGTCTGATGAAACCAAGGTTAAACTTTTTGCCCATAATTCCAAAATTCGGCACAACAACAACACTGCATATCACCAAAAGAACACCATACCCACCGTGAAGCATTGTGGTGGCAGCATCATGATTTGGGGTTGTTTTTCTTCAGCTGGAATAGGGGTCTTAGTCAAGGTAGAGGGAATTATGAACAGTTCCAAATATAAGTCAATATTGGCACAAAACCTTCAGGCTTCTGCTAAGAAAGCTGTACATGAAGAGGAACTTCATCTTTCAGCATGACAACGACCCAAAGCATACATCCAAATCAACAAAGGAATGTCTTCACCAGAAGAAGATCAAAGTTTTGGAATGGCCCAGCCAGAGCCCAGACCTGAATCCAATTGAAAATCTCTGGGGTGATCTAAAGAGGGCTGTGCACAGGAGATGTCCTCGCAGTCTGACAGATTTGGAGTGTTTTTGCAAAAAAGAGTGGGCAAATATTGCCAAGTCAAGATGTGCCATGCTGATAGACTCATACCCAAAAAGACTGAGTGCTGTAATAAAATCAAAAGGTGCTTCAACAAAGAATTAGTTTAAGGGTGTACACACTTATGCAACCATATTATTTTAGTTTATTTTTTACTTCCGTCCACCTAAAAGATTTCAGTTTGTTGTTCATCTGAATTGTACAGTTTATAGGTCACATTAAAGGTGGAAAAAGTTGTAAAATTATTTATCTTTGTCTCATTTTTACATCACAGAAATTTTAACAGGGGTGTGTAGACTTTTTATAACCACTGTATATACCTAACGTTAAAGTTATATCCTGGTTGCAGTAGTTCCTCTGCTCTCAGTTACTCTGCTTAGATTACTAATTAATTTTCCAGAAAGGGAATCAGCTCTTGCCATTTCTCATACCCCCCCAAAGAAGGTTACACTGGGAAACAGTTGCCTAATGCCTAAAATCACTCAACGACCTGGTAGATTGGGCCTGGACAGAAAAGGGAGAAACACAGTCCTGGAAACCATAAGCTTTTATAATGATCTGTCTTCGCCACAGAAAATGGTGGAATGAAAAGCAGGTTCCCCTATACGGGGACTGTCAGGAGTGACGAAGAGTAAGCAATGGCCATACAGCACAAAATACATCCAGGCAGTGTAAGGACATTTCCTTCTGATGTACTGGAGCCATCGAGATAGAAGAACATTGTCCTGGTTGATGTGAAAATCTAAAACCTTGAAGAAAGGAGGTCTTTGGTCTCAATACAATATATCTTTGTGTAAGACAAAAAAAGTTTCTTTACAAGATAAGACTGCACCTGTCTTATAGAAGTGATGGTGGTGAGGAATTGAAAGGGGAATATCCTTAATAGGTTCAAAAGGCTCTGCAGAATCGACAGAACCAACAGTAAAGTTACCAGGATTTAAAAATGAAATCAGGGGACATTTTAGTGGCCATGCCTACTTTTAATAACACCAACAAAACCACATCCCATTTGTAGTAACACTCACCAAATCAAGCCCCTATTTTTAAGATACCTCGAAACAATTAGTCAGATTTTTGGAACAAGAGGCAGACATTCAAGGTACAAAGACAAAATGCCTTGGGCACCATGGGTAGAGATATAATATGCCACAATAACAAGTCACAGTGAGCTGTGGGGGTGGCAAAACTGTCAAAACAGTGGGAGGGGCTTAAAAGAATATGGTTAAATAAAACCTGAGCTTACTTGCTGCTACTGCTATAGGTCATGAGTGCATAATGCACAGAGTGCAGGGGTCAGGAGTGTTTAAAGGACGAAGTGCAGAGGTCAGGAGGGCATAATGCACAAAGCGCAAGGGTAAAGCATGTGTAATACACAGAGAGAAGAGGTCAGCACTAATTAGCATACAGAGTGCAGGTGCTAGGAGCAAGTTAGGGATGGAGAGAAAAGGTCAAAAGTAACAGAGTGCAGAGGTCCTGCACAGAGCACAGAGATCAGGGGTAAGTAGCAAACAATGTGCAGATGTCAGGAGTAATTATTGCAGAGTGCAGAGGTCAAATGTAAATGACACAGTAGTAAGTAACGCACAGCATGTAGAGGTCAGAAGAAACACACAAAGTGCAGTACCTGAATACATGTCAGCGTTGTTCAAAACCACGTCATACTAGTACAATTTTAATCCTCAGCTGTCTTGAAATACCCTTATTTTTTTCTGAGAAGCTCCAGGCGTGCATTTTAGACGGCTGGAGCTGCAGGGAAGCAGGGCTGGACATTAACGGACTCCATGTTAGTTCCTTCCATGACAGAAGTTCTGTTTTCTTCTGAATGCTTGGACAAGGCTGCGCCTCCTAATTGCAGGCTGTGCAGTTGAGTCGAGTTGAGTGGCCACCAGCAAACTAGCAACCAGTGGCAGGGGACCTTGTGCTGGAGACTGCAGGCAGGAGATGCAGAGACCATAGACAGCCTTTACAGATCTGAATGCCCAATGTGTGATTTTGCTAAATGCCATCTCCCATGGAGCCCGTGTGCACTGCACACACTGCATACATTGATGAAAAACCCCTGCATCTTAGCCACTATTTAGATCTGCAGTTGCAATGATGCAGCACACCTGAGCAACTATGACACCAGCCATTTGAAGGCTTTAAAGATCAGTTGAGATGTGACATAAACATACTGGTAACTGTGACAGCATCATCAGAGGCATGCCTTGAATGTAGCACACACTTGTACATGAGCTAGCAAGGCGAATGTAAATGAAAACATTGCAAAAAACATTGGTATGTTTAAGGATTCAAACATTTGTTTGAAATTATATTTATCGAACATTTATTTTTCATTTTTTTTGTGAAATGACATACCGTATATATTCGAGTATAAGTCGATCCGAGTATAAGTCGAGGCCCTAATTTACCACCAAAAAAATGGGAAAAAATGATTGACCCGAGTATAAGACGTGGTTGAGAAATGCAGCAGCTACTGTTAGTGGAAAAAGAGGGTCAACAATGCCCATCTGCAGCTGTATACCTCCCTGTGTCCTGTGCATGTGTCATGTGTCCTGTGTATATGTGCATGTGTCATGTGTCCTGTGTATATGTGCATGTGTCATGTACCTGTGTCCTGTGTATATGTGCATGTGTCATGTGTCATGTACCTGTGTCCTGTGTATATGTGCCCTGTACCTGTGTATATGTGCATGTGTCATGTACCTGTGTCCTGTGCATGTGTCATGTGTCCTGTACCTGTGTCCTATGTATATGTGCATGTGTCCTGTACCTGTGTCATGTGTATATGTACCTGTGTCCTGTGTATATGTACCTGTGTCATATACCTGTGTCCTGTGTATATGTACCTGTGTCATATACCTGTGTCCTGTGTATATGTGCATGTGTCCTCTACCTGTGTCCTGTGTATATGTGCATGTGTCCTGTACCTGTGTCATGTGTATATGTGCATGTGTCATGTGTATATGTACCTTTGTCCTGTGTAAGTGTGCATGTGTCATGTGTATATGGTCCTGTGTATGTGTCTGTGTGCATGTGTCTGTGTGCATCCTACCTGTGTCCTGTGCATGCCTCCGTGTGACGCTCTGCACCAATCAGCGTGTGCTATTCCTATTCGGCGGCCATTCACGGTTTAAAAGCCGCGCCTCCTCGTTGTCCATGATAGGCAGAAAACTCCATTTCCCAGCAGTTAGCGGTCAGCCTATCACGGGCATTCTCTCATCCTCATACCATGGACGAAGATAAGAGAATGTCCGTGATAGGCTGTACACTGACTATCACAGACGAGGAGGCGCAGCTTTTGAACTGTGAGAGCCGAGAGCCGCTGCCGAGTGGTATGCAGCACACGCTGCCCGCCGTCTGCCTGCATGACACGCTGACACAGTGACTCGTGTATAAGTCGAGGGGGGCACTTTCAGCCCCAAAAAAGGGGCTGAAAAATTTGACTTATACACGAGTATATACGGTAAGCAGAGGGTTTAAAAGTGTAGCAAAACTTTAAGCCCAGCTCCGGGCAACTAAAAAATATCCTTTTAGTTTGAGGTTTGATACCACTTTAAGTACAAAACTGTAATGCAGCTTACTAGTTCTTAAATGTGGTGACTGCATTTTCTTTATTTCAGGCTTTTTATTCCTGGTGATCCACCTAGCAACACATTTCCTGTCCTAGGGTGACAATGAGCACTTAGTGTACTATATCTATTAAGATACAGCACTTTCATCCTGGGGCAGGATTAAAAGAACACTTACCACTCTCCTATTTTCTATAACATAAGGGCGAAGGTGTGCCAAACAGAAAAAGCACACAGGAAGTTATCAGCTCGCTAGATTTCTGGTAAGATCAGCAGGTGTTTTACACTCATCGAACAAATATAATGCATTTTTCCAGTGCTTTATTTGAAAAGTTCAAATAACAGAAGTTAAGTGCCAAGGTTTACATTCACTTTAAATACCACTATAACATGCAAAAAATACAGCTTAATCTTCATTAGGAACTATACCTAATTTTTATGGATGAGGGAAAATTCCTGCTATTTGTTGTGACCCGGACAATGCTTAATTGCAAAATAAGCTTATAACAAGTTATAGGTAAAAGGTTTTCTTACTTTCTTTCTTGTAAAAGGGACCCCTGAGAAATCTGGAGAATTAGATAGTAGCCTATGCAGCCTATTTGTTTACCCAAACAAATGTTCTATTAAGGGGAGATCCCAGGCAGGACAACAATTAAAATTGAGACTAATAAATGAAGTTATAGTAGGATAAAATCGTTTTTAATAATTAAAAAAGATTACATTATTTAAAGTTATGATCTGTTCCCCCAACATTGACGAAGCACTGAGCAAAAAAGAATTCTTTTCTTTTATGTCCAGTAAAATCACCTTTATTTTAGCAAATCCATTAAAACATGTCCAAAAACACAAATAGAGGGGAACAGCATTACCAGCTAACGCGTTTCACGCTCCCTTAGCGCTTAGTCATAGCTCATTAATGAAGTACTGCTAGTGCATGTGATAAATATTTTTTTTTTTTACATAAATATCCACATTTAATATTTTCACCTAGTGGACACATTTTATGATTCTGGAGTTGAAATTGCAAGGAAAAATAAAATACATTTAATTTATGAAAAGTTTCTCTCCAATATGTAAAGCTGTCCCTGCATGCTTGGAGAGGATAGCTCAGAACTTTGTCAGCGTATAATAGGTTACCTATACCTGCATATTCTCAATAAGAGCTGATCTAACACATTCTTTATATATGTCCTATGGTTACCCACAATTGCTTTTGCAGTTAAGCATCATCTCAACATCTCCAGCAACCCCGTAGGTCTGTCCTGTGGCATGACTGTAGCACATACAGTACTTCACAACTTTTTGAGATGGGAACGAGGGACACCTATTAGCAAAAGTATGTAGGCATAGGAAACACCCCTGCCACAATTATACAAAAAAATGATTAGTTAAACCCACAAGTGCTTTTTTATACAACTACTATTTCTTTATACTGGCTTTTGAAATTTACAAAAACAGAAATTTAGAAATTGGATTAAAGATTTAGCACTGGTTAACACTTTTTAACAGATAAAAAGTGCATTTTATATACAACTATATAGATCAGACCAAAATGAGGTACAAATGAGGAAGAAAGAGGGACAAAGGGGCTTTGTTCCAAATCAGGGACATTTGGGAGCTATACTGTAGAGTGCAGTTCTCCATTGCACATACTCTGTAATATAGTGGCACCAAAATGTTAGCATACACCTTTTTTTAATAATAGAAGTTTTTTTCTCTCAACCTAGCCCATACTTTTTCATTAAGAGCAAGCCACACTGGCAGGGCAGAGTGGTGGCGTCACGATCGGCATCTTGTCCATTCATTGAATAAAATATTATGCTTCCTCTCAATGGCAACAGTGCCTAGCAAGTGACCCCCTGTGATTACTGTGCAAAATAGCAGCTGCTTGGCACAGGACCCAGAAGGCTGCTGCTATCATTTGCAGTTTAGATATACAGTATCTCACAAAAGTGAGTACACCTTTACATTTTTTGAAAATATTTTATATCTTTTCATGTGACAACACTGAAGAAATTACACTTTGCTACAATGTAAAGTAGTGAGTGTACAGCTTGTATAACAGTGTAAATTTGCTGTCCCCTCAAAATAACTCAAAACACGCTCATTCATGTCTAAACCACTGGCAACAAAAGTTAGTACAGTACAGTTAGTGAAAATGTCCAAATAGGGCCCAATTAGCCATTTTCCCTCCCCGATGTCATGTGACTTGTTAGTGTTACAAGGTCTCAGGTTTGAACAGGGAACAAGTGTGTTAAATTTGGTGTTATCACTCTCATACTGGTCACTGGAAGCTCAGCATGACACCTCATGGCAAAGAACTCTCTGAGGATCTAAAAAAAAGAATTGTTGCTCTACATAAAGATGGCCTAGGCCAGTGATGGCGAACCCTGGCACCCCAGATGTTTTGGAACTACATTTCCCATGATGCTCATGCACTTTGCAATGTATTTGAGCATCATGGGAAATGTAGTTCCAAAACATCTGCGTTGCCAAGGTTAGGCATCACTGGCCTAGGCTATAAGAAGAGTGCCAAGATCCTGAAACTGAGCTACAGCATGGTGGCCAAGACCATACAGCGGTTTAACAGGACAGGCTCCACTCAGAACAGGCCTTGCCATGGTTGACCAAAGAAGTTGAGTGCACGTGCTCAGCGTCATATTCAGAGGTTGTCTTTGAGAAATAGATGTATGAGTGCTGCCAGCATTGCTGCAGAGGTTGAAGGGGTAGGGATTCAACCTGTCAGTGCTCAGACCATACGCCGCACACTGCATCAAATGGTCTGCATGGCTGTCGTCCCAGAAGGAAGCCTCTTCTTAAGATGATGCACAAGAAAGCCTGCAAACAGTTTGCTGAAGACAAGCAGACTAAGGACATGGATTACTGGAACCATGTCCTGTGGTCTGATGAGACCAAGATAAACTTATTTGATTTAGATGGTGTCAAGTATGTGTGGTGGCAACCAGGTGAGGAGTACAAAGACAAGTGTGTCTTGCCTACAGTCAAGCATGGTGGTGGGAGTGTCATGGTCTGGGGCTGCATGAGTGCTGCTGGCACTGGGGCGCTAAAGTTCATTGAGGGAACCATGAATTCCAACATTTACTGTGACATACTGAAGCAAAGCACAATACCCTCCCTTCGAGGACTGTGCCACAGGGCAGTATTCCAACATGATAACGACCTCAAACACACTTCCAAAATGACCACTGCCTTGGTAAAGGTGATGAACTGGCCAAGCATGTCTCCAGATCTAAACCCTATTGAGCATCTGTGGAGCATCCTCAAATGGAAGGTGGAGGAGCACAAGGTCTGTGATGTCGTCATGGAGGAGTGGAAGAGGACTCCAGTGGCAACCTGTGAAGCTCTGGTGAACTCCATGCCCAAGAGGGTTAAGGCAGTGCTGTAAAATAAATGGTTGCCACACAAAATATTGACACTTTCACTCAGGGGTGTACTCACTTTTGTTGCCATCGGTTTAGACATTAATGGCTGTGTGTTGAATTATTTTGAGGGGACAGCAAATTTACACTGTTATTCAAGCTGTACACTCACTACTTTACATTGTAGCAAAGTGTAATTTCTTCAACTGTTATGGATTACCACCCTCTTCAAATATTTACTGCGCTGCACACTTCTGACAATATGAACCTGCAAATATTTAAATTTAATTTGCAAGATACAGTGGTTTCTTGTCTACATATGTAAGGCTTGTCAATAGCAATGAAAGGTTATATGTCTTCAGTTTAGTAGCAGTAATACCAGTTCTGGTTTGCTGTGTTTGATTTTCACCACAAGGTGGAAGCATCTTCCTGTCTGAGAGTTGCACCTTGCACTTGATAAATGTCCTAGCAAAAAATCTGAGTTCAAAAACTCCTGAAAAGATACCCATAATTTGCAGTTAGAATTGACCACAAGACAGGCTTTGTCCTTGGTGACTTTGAAAGCCCATAGCAAATTCCTAGACATTTGTTCTCATGTTGTAGCATCCAAGATAAACTGTAATAAAAGTCTTGCTATAGTGTAGGTTATATTAATGTGTAAATGTATAGCATGTTTGTGAACATGATGTTTTAATCTGAAGGAGAGAAAAAGTGCAGGTGTTTGCTTTCATAGGGGTTCATAGGCCACGGGTGCGGTGTATGTGCGCAGCACCTTTTTTACATGCACTTTACATGCATGGACGGAAAGTATTCAGACCCCCTTAAATTTTTCACTCTTTGTTATATTGCAGCCATTTGCTAAAATCGTTTTAGTTCATCTTTTTTCCTCATTAATGTACACACAGCACCCCATATTGACAGAAAAACACAGAATTGTTGACATTTTTGCAGATTTATTAAAAAAGAAAAAACTGAAATATCACATGGTCCTAAGTATTCAGACCCTTTGCTGTGACACTCATATATTTAACTCAGGTGCTGTCCATTTCTTCTGATCATCCTTGAGATGGTTCTACACCTTCATTTGAGTCCAGCTGTGTTTGATTATACTGATTGGACTTGATTAGGAAAGCCACACACCTCTCTATATAAGACCTTACAGCTCACAGTGCATGTCAGAGCAAATGAGAATCATGAGGTCAAAGGAACTGCCTGAAGAGCTCAGAGATAGAATTGTGGCAAAGCACAGATCTGGCCAAGGTTACAAAAAACTTCTGCTTCACTTAAGGTTCCTAAGAGCACAGTGGCCTCCATAATCCTTTAATGGAAGACGTTTGGGACGACCAGAACCCTTCCTAGAGCTGGCCGTCCAGCCAAACTGAGCTATTGGGGGAGAAGAGCCTTGGTGAGAGAGGTAAAGAAGAACCCAAAGATCACTGTGGCTGAGCTCCAGAGATGCAGTCGGGAGATGGGAGAAAGTTGTAGAAAGTCAACCATCACTGCAGCTCTCCACCAGTTGGGGCTTTATGGCAGAGTGGCCCAACGGAAGCCTCTCCTCAGTGCAAGACACATGAAAGCCCGCATGGAGCTTGCTAAAAAACACCTGAATGACTCCAAGATGGTGAGAAATAAGATTCTTTGGTCTGATGAGACCCAGATAGAACTTTTTGGCCCTAATTCTAAGCAGTGTGCGTGGAGAAAACCAGGCACTGCTCATCACCTGTCCAATACAGTCCCAACAGTGAAGCATGGTGGTGGCAGCATCATGCTGTGGGGGTGTTTTTCAGCTGCAGGGACAGGACGACTGGTTGCAATCGAGGGAAAGGTGAATGCGGCCAAGTACAGGGATATCTTGGATGAAAACCTTCTCCAGAGTGCTCAGGACCTCAGACTGGGCCGAAGGTTTACCTTCTAACAAGACAATGACCCTAAGCACACAGCTAAAATAACGAAGGAGTGGCTTCACAACAACTCCATGACTGTTCTTGAATGGCTCAGCCAGAGCCCTGACTTAAACCCAATTGAGCATCTCTGGAGAGACCTAAAAATGGCTGTCCACCAACGTTTACCATCCAACCTGACAGAACTGAAGAAGATCTGAAAGGAGGAATGGCAGAGGATTCCCAAATCCAGGTGTGAAAAACTTGTTGCATCTTTCCCAAAAAGACTCATGGCTGTATTAAATCAAAAGGGTGCTTCTACTAAATACTGAGCAAAGGGTCTGAATACTTAGGACCATGTGATATTTCAGTTTTTCTTTTTTAATAAATCTGCAAAAATGTCAACAATTCTGTGTTTTTCTGTCAATATGGGGTGCTGTGTGTACATTAATGAGGAAAAAAATGAACGTAAATGATTTTAGCAAATGGCTGCAATATAACAAAGAGTGAAAAATTTAAGGGGGTCTGAATACTTTCCGTCCCCACTGTATGTTTATCGTTGAACTAAATGTAAAACTAGTTTTGATATAAGCTGTTTTCAAGATAAACTTTTAAGGGTATTTTTTTACTGCACTGCATTCTTAAAGTGTAAGTTCACCTTTACAGAAAAATCTGTAAGGTGAACTTACACAGGACCCCCTCTTCACCAAAATCTGACATGGAGCTGTCGTTTGACAAAAATTTACTAGCCTGTCATCTAACATTTGTTGGCCGAAAATTGGAAAACAATTGTTGAAAGGATTGTACTAACGGTAAGAACTTCGGACAACAGCTTGTCAAACGACAATCCCCTTCTGATTTTCGTACCGTGTGTACGAGGCTTAAGGCTGGCCAGTCATTATAGAATTTTCTTATTCAATTTCCTTTAGATTTACCTTCAACTATGTAGTGCAAGGGCCTGCCTGATTGCATACAAATTGAAAGTGTTTAGGTTTGACCTCATATTATATGGTTTTGGTAAATCTAAAGAAAAGTTGTACAAGAAAATTGTATAATGTTTGGTCAGCCTTATTCTAACCTGCATAGTTCATATGATTAATTTTTTGTGTTTGAAGTGTCACAATTGTTTCTTCTACAAAGCAATCCTCTTTAAAGACCCTTTGGCAATTGACATACACTAGAGCCCTGGAGTATTTGCTGATCTTAGTACATATATTTCTTCTCATTGTGAGGGTTGTCATGCTACAGTTAAAGCTCCACTATTGTGAAAAATATTGTATTCTGGTAACACTTTTTTTAATCTATGTAATGAGATTATCCAGTATATGACGGTAGCGCACCCCCTTAAGGGCCGCAGATGAACTGGGATCCCCCCACCTTGTGCAGCCAGGCACACTGAATTTTAACAGGCACTTCTGAATCAGAGAACAGTCTATGACTTTGGTTTTTGTTATCTGTTGACGGATTTAGCTTGGATAGGGTTGGGAGGCTATGGGATGTCCATTTGACTTCAGCAACAAACTTCAAGGACAACTCTTCCTATATCCAGTCTCTATATACAGCTCCACTTCTTCCTCCAGCACTCACTTGCTTACAGAACTCAGCTGGATCACTGCAAAGGTCTGGCAGGCTCTCAGTCAGATTTTAAGCGTTGGCCCAATACAGGCAGGAACCTGAGGCCCCTTGTGTGTGTAGCAAAGAAACAGTGTCCAACTTGTATCACTCCTGTGGCTACTAATCCCAGCCTCACCTCTTCAGGCACTGCCAACCCACCTTGCTGTAGCTGCCCCTTTCACTGGCCCTCCAGGCTAACTTTTCCCCAACAGTCCCCCAGACTGACACTTGCTAGCCCACCCAGCTGACTCTCAGGAGATCTCCCACGTATGCTGACCTGCTCCTGCTGTCCTCTCTCCTTGCGCCTGTGCCTCCAGGAATTTTGGGTTCAATATGTTTTTATTATTTGTTTTTTCACGTTAAAAACAGAAAAGTACAAGAGCTAGATCAGGACCCAAACATAGGGTACACCGATCCACAACATAAACGTGTAAACATTTATATAGTACAATTTTACATGCGTGAATGCGATTAGAAAAGATGTTAGCAACAAAAAAAGGTTCAGATACAATGCAGGTTTTTATCATACTGTCTATACCTCTGGCCCGGAAGCCCCAATGGGATCGTGCTGCTCCAGAGGCCGAGGTGATAGATTTTCCATATGTACCCTCAGAACCGGGGTTGATAGTACTTTCGAGTTTCTTGGCTGCCTAGATTATATATGCTGGCAGCTACAAATATATTTGGCACATAAAGTGATTATCGAAAAAAGAAAAGATATAGGGATAGAGGAGTTAAAAGAATAATAGACAGAAGAAAATGGATGATGAGAAAAGGGGGAACCCCGAGAAGGGGAGTGAGTAGGGGGGGGTAGAGGCAACGAAACACACCTAACTGTTTGTGTAATAATGACACAAAGGTTAAGAGGGGAATTAGGAGAACTCAGTTTTTTAAGTTGTATTTAGTGGTGAAAGTCTATTTCTTAATTTGTCTGAGGTAGAGTAATGCCTCCAGATACTCCAGATGAATGAAAACTTTGCTTCTTTTTCTATGGATTTAGCCTGCATCTCCTCCATGAGCATAATATCATTTATTTCAGCCACCCATTCGATGAGGGATGGAGGAGAGGCAGTTTTCCAATGTCTAGGAATTAGTTGTCTCGCCGCGCTCAGAAAAAATTTGAGCAGACTGTGTTTTTGGGATTTGAGGGTCCCGGGAAGAACGGAGAGTAGTGCTATGATGGGGGAAGGTGTGAGAGATTTGTCATAGATCTCATTATAAATTTAAAAAATTTGTGTCCAAAAAGGCCGAATCACATCACATTCCCACCAGATATGTTTATACGAGCCTGTAGCGGAGTTACATCTCCAGCAGACGTCGGATGCAGATGGGAACATAGTCCTTAGAGTAGTTGGGACCCGGTACCACCTTGATATTAATTTATAGTTTTTTTCCTGGGTGTAACTCGAGATAGATGATTTGTGGGTGAAAAGAAAAGCTTTACCCCATTCCGCCTCTGTTATGTCTTTTCCCAGCTCCTCCGACCATGCAGTGGTGTATTTAGGAAGGTTGTTATGAGTGTAATCTATTGACATCCTATACACCAGTGATAGAGTGTGGCGAGGGGTCTCTGTGTAAGTGGTTAGTTGTTCGAATCCAGTCAGAGGCCTGTGTATGAGATTGGAGGCATGAAGTTTCTTGGAATAGGAGGTTAAGTGTAAACGAGTAAGCCATGTCACCTTAGAGGCAGCTGTACTATGGGGAGTCACGAAGGTACCTGTCTCCAAATCTACAAATTGTTGTGCTGTAGGCCAGGGGTCTCTCAAGTAACCTCCCAGATTGTGTACAAGGCTACCTTCTGGGAGAGCTGGATTGTCAAATAAGGGAGTGAGGGGACTTGGCTCAGTAGAGAGTAAGTATGTCTCTCTTTTCCGGTACCATACCGCCAAGGCGTCTCTGGTGAGGGGGGATAGGCTTGTGATGGATTTATAGGTTTTGTCGGATCCCCAGAGAAGTGCCCTGAGGTCGTCCGATGACATATCCTGTTCTATCAAGGTTGATGCTTTGATTAGAGGACGAGGGAACCACTCCAGAACTCGAGAGATTACAGCTGAGCTATGGTATACCTCAAAGTCGGGCAGACCAACTCCTCCCTTATGAATAGGGGCACATAGAAGTTTGTGTTTCAGTCTGGGGTGGCTCTCTCCCCATACAAAGCGAATTGCCATAGTACGGAGGGCACGAAAAAAAGCTGATGGGAGAGCAATTGGAAGAGCTTGAAATAAATATAGTAATTTTGGGAGTATGTCCATTTTCAGTGTACTCATACGTCCAAACCATGACATTGATAAGTCTTTGCGTTCCTCAGAGAGGCGTCGCAGCTTAGTTAAAAGAGGGCTGAAATTCCTCCAGGAATTTTAGTGGTGGATTAGTGGTGGTATGGAGACCCTCCAACCAGCTCTTGACCAGCCTGGGATTTTTTACCAACAAAGTCTGTTGTGTGACACTGGAACTCATTGGCAGCCTATCTACTCTGCTTCTCAGTCCCTAACAATCTATAATCTGCATGCAATCAGACCTCTAGCTTCCTATGGGCCTTCAGGTGCCTAACCTGAATCTAGCCTATTTATTAAGTACATAAACTATGCAGCAAAGGATATCTCATGAGATATTTGGGGCACATTCAACCCAAATATTGCATGTGATATGAAAAATGTCAATTCACTACATGTTTAAGTGGTATTTAGTGCAAGAATAAGTACCGCACATACCTGTCTAAAAGTCAATGCACAAAACCAAAACAAAACATTTGTTGTGATCTAGCTACGCGCTATTTCAAATACTACCTGGTTGTTAAGGAACTGGAACGTGCCGAATTAGTTTTTAACTAAAAAATTAATGCAGTTTTTAACGCTTAAGGCCCATACACATGGTCAGAAAATCTGAAGTTAACTTTCGTCCGATGAACGATCTGCCAATTTTCGGCAGTATGCTGCTTTTGACAGCCGATTACAGACAAAAACTGGATGTGCAGGCTCCAAAATTTTTGTCTGATGTGACCACAATGTCCGATTTTCTTTTCATTAGTATGGTTTTCTGCCAAAAAAAAAAAAAATCTGACGCGCAAAACTAGGCATGCTCAGAAATGAAAGAACACAAAAACAAAACAAGTCAACACATTACATCACTTCTGACGTTGAATTCTGTTGTCAGAAAATTTTCTGATGGCGAATACCCACTTCACTTTCAATTTGAGGCTAGCATCCAACAAAAAACTGACGAAAATTCATCAAATAATCTGATCGTGTGTACAAGGCTTTAGTGCATTGATCCCAAAGTCTCATAGGAGACAGGATGTGATCCAATCTTCTTCAACCACCAGAAAATGTCCTCTTGCAAAGTGTTCCAACTTTTCCTTTTTTTCCTTTATTTACATTATTTACTCCACCACAATTAGAAACAGCACTCACCACTCTGTCTAGAGAAAGGGAATAACGTTTATATCTAGATCTTTCAGGTTACATACACTCTCCCTTCCTTACTGTTTTCAGGTGTTCTGTGCACTCAAATAGTATTTACTACTATAGGTACAGTATATCCTCTAGTAACATATACAGTTGTGCTCATAAGTTTACATACACTGGCAGAATTTATGATTTCTTGGTCAGTGGCGGCTGATGCTCCAAATCTTTGGGGGGGGGAGCGCAAACAAACTGAAAAATTCTGAAAAAAAAACCATCAATTGCAGCCTCACTGTGCCATCAAACACAGCCACTGTGCCCATCAAACGCTTCCACTGTGCCCATCAAACGCTGCCACTGAGCCCCATCAAATGCTGCATCTGTGCTATTAAATGCTGCCACTGTGCCCCATCAAATGCTGTCACTGTGCTCATTAAATAGTGCCACTGTGCCCCATCAAATGCTGCTACTGTGCCCCATCATATGCTGCCACTTTGAACCCCCACCCACCCACTCACCTTTTGCTCGGTGCTTACCCTGTCTCGGTGGTGGGTCAGGCATGCGGTTGATACAATCACAGTGCCTATCCTTTCAGCCAATCAGGTGACAGGTAACAGACCCACGCACCTGATTGGCAGTTCGGTGTTAGGAAAGCGAATATTCATTCAATGCTCTGCGCTTGCAGTTCACCTTTTTTGAAGCCTATAGGAGCCTATGGCTCTAATCAGGTGCTTCAAAAAACACACCCCCTCGCCGATGTAATTCAGGCGCCCGGCGTCAGAAAAGGGGCCAGGAAGCCTGAATAGGGGGTTGCGGCAGCCATGGATAGATTCATGCATTGCATGAATCTATCCATTAGTCATAGAGGAGGGTGGCTGGAGAAAGGGGACAGTGCCTATGCACCCATAATGGACGCACTGCCACTGTTCTTGGCCATTTTTCAGAGAATATGAATGATAACACAAAAACTTTTCTTTCACTCTTGGTTAGTGTTTGGCGGAAGCCATTTATTATCAATCAACTGTGCTTACTCTTTTTAAACATAATGGCAACAGAAACTACCCAAATGACCCTGATCAAAAGTTTACATACCACAGTTCTAAATACCATGTATTGCCCCCTTTAACATCAATGACAGCTTGAAGTTTTTTGTGGTATTTGTGGATGAGGCTTTTTATCTTCTCAGATGGTAAAGCTGCCCATTCCTCTTGGCAAAAAGCCTCCAGTTGCTGTAAATTCTTGGGCTGTCTTGCATGAACTGTACGTTTGAGATCTCCCCAGAGTGGCTCAATGATATTGAGGTCAGGAGACCTTCACTTTATTCTGCTGTAGCCAATGACAGGTCGACTTGGCCTTGTGTTTTGGATCATTGTCATGTTTGAATGCCCAAGTATGTCCCATGTGCAGCTTACTGGCTGATGAATGCAAATGTTCCTCCAGTATTTTTTGATAACATACTGCATTCATTTTGCCATCAATTTTGACCAAATTTCCTTTGCCTTTATAGCTCACACATCCCCAAAAACATCAGCGATCCAACTCCGTACCTTTCATCATAGGCCTTGTTGACTACTCTCCAGATGTAGCATTTGTGGTTGTGGCCAAAAAGTTCAATTTTGGTCTCATCACTCCAAATGACTTTGTGTCAGCGGGTTTGAGGCTTGTCTCTGTGCTGTTTGGCGTATTGTAAGCGGGATACTTTGTGGCATTTGCGTAGTAATGGCTTTCTTCTGGAGACTCGACCATGTAGTCCATCTTTCTTCAAGTGCCTCTTTATTGTGCTTCTGGAAACAGCCACACCACATGTTTTCAGAGAATCCTGTATTTCATCTGAAGTTATTTGTGGGTTTTTCTTTGCATCCCGAACAATTTTCCTGGCAGTTGTGGCTGAAATTTTAGTTGGTCTACCTGACCGTGGTTTGGTTTCAACAGAACCCCTCATTTTCCACTTCCTGATTAGAGTTTGAACACTGCTGATTGGTAGGGATGAGCCTGATGTTCGAGTGTTCGCCCGTTTGCCAAACACCGAACATTATGGGGCGTTCGCAGGAAATTCGAGTGCCCGCAGAATGCCCCATAATTAACGGCAAGATAGCAGTACATTGACGGCTGCTGATTGGCTAAAGCATGCACCTGACCTGCATGCTTTGGCCAACCACAGCGCGCTCTGCTGTGAGAGCCATGATTGGCCAAAGGCAGGGTCCACACCCCACACTATGTAAGGGTGCTTCCACGGCAACCGTACATAGTTTTATGAATGAAAGCAGCAAAATGACATTTGTAAAGGAAAAAATGTCATTTAAAACTGCTCACCGCTGTAATGTACTGCTGGATTCCAGCAATATTTTAAAAAATAATTGAAAAAAACGGCATGGGCTCCCCCCCCTAGTCCATTACCAAGCCCATTGGGTCTGGTATGGATATTAAGGGGAACCCCGTGCCAAAATTAAAAAAAAAAAATTGCGTGCGGGGACCCTCCAAAATCCATACCAGACCCTTATCTGAGCACGCAACCTGGCAGGCCGCAGGAAAAGGGGGGACGAGAGAGTGCCCCCCTCCTGAACCGTACCAGGCCACATGCCCTCAACATGGGGAGGGTGTTACGTGATGTTACATGACGTCAGAAGGGGGCGGGGTCACCCCATTTACATCACCGGGTGGCCCCGCCCTCAGCTATATAACAGCTGTCATTGCAAAAAACCTGCAGTTGCATGGGAGGCTGAGTTTTTCCATTTTTTTTCTCGGGTTGTCGGTGCGGTCATCAAAGATGAATGGACATCAGTTTTTTTTTTTTAATTTTAATAAAGGACTTGTCCCAAATTTTCTACTGTCATTTTTACCATTTTGACAATGTACCCCTACCCATTCACATGGGGGGCCCGGGATCTGGGGGTCCCCTTGTTAAAGGGGGCTTCAAGATTCCCATAAGCCCCCCGCCCGCAGACCCCCACAACCACCGGGAGACCCCAAAGAATCCTCACCATGCTGAGGGCATGTGGCTTGGTATGGTTCAGGAGGGGGCGGCACTCTCTCATCCCCCCCTTTTCCTGTGGCCCGCCAGGATACCTGCTCGAATAAGGGTCTGGTATGGATTTTGGAGGAGACCCCTACGCCCTTTTTTTTTTATTGGCGCAGGGTTCCCCTTAAAATCCATACCAGACCTGAAAGGGACCCCTATGCCACTGGGCACTTAAACCCCCTTCCTAACCAGACCAATTTTCAGCTTTCAGTGCTCTCACATTTTAAAAGACAATTACTCAGTCAGACAACATGCTAACCATAAGTATTTTTTGTCCTTTTTTTCACACAAATAGAGCTTTCTTTTGGCGGTATTTAATCACCGCTGTTTTTTTTTATTTTTTGCGCTATAAATGAAAAAAGACCGAAAAAAATTTGTAAAAAAAAAAACCAAAACATTTTTCTTTGTTTCGGTTACAACATTTTGCAAATTAGTAATTTTTATTCATAAAATTTGGCAAAATTTATACTGCCACATATCTTTGGTAAAAAATAACCCAAATTAGTGAATATTATTTGGTCTGTGTGAAAGTTATAGAGTCTACAAGCTATGGGGCCAATAACTGAAAATTTATCTTGCCTGATCACACCTGATGGCCAATCCCATTTCTTGAGACACTAACAAGCCAGGAAAGTACACATACCCTCCAAATGACCCCTTTTTGGAAAGTAGACAATCCAAGGTTTTTAGTAAGAGGCATTGTGAGTTTTTTGAAGTTGTAATTTTTTTCCCACAATTCTTTGCAACATGAAGATTTTTTTTCTTTTTTTTTTTTCAGAATTGTCATATTAACAGGTTATTTCTCTCACACAGCATATGCATACCACAAATTACACCCAGAACACATTCTACTACTCCTCCTGAGTATGGCGATACCACACATGTGACACTTTTACACATCCTGGCTACATACAGAGGCCCAACATGCAGGGAGCAACGTCAGGCATTCTAGGGACATAAATTACACATTTCATTTTTTGACTACCTCTTACACTTTGAAGGCCCTGGAGCACCAGGACAATGGAAACATCCACAAAATGACCCCATTTTGGAAAGTAAACACCCCAATGTATTTTCAATAAGGCATAATGAATCTTTTGAACATGTCATTTTTTTCCACACATTTTTGGAAAATGTTGAAAGTAAATGAAAACACATTTTTTTACAGAAAGTTGTCCATTTGTAAGATTTTTTTTTCTAACACATAGCATGTACATAGCAAAAATGGCACGCCAAAATATATTCTGCTACTCCTCCTGAGTATGGCGATACCACAGGCCCAACGTGCAGAGAGCACTATCAGGGACATACACTTTTGTGAGACACTGATGGGCACTGTAGTGACAAAGATGCAGCATCGATGAGAACTGATGTGCCATGGATGTGGCACAGATGAGCACTGATGTGGCATGGCTGTGGCAAGGATGAGCACTGCTGTGGCATGGATGAGCACAGATGAGGCATGGACGAGCATGAATGAGCACGGATGGAGCATGAATAAACATGGATGAGCAAGGATGAGCCAGGGATAGATGGAGTTTGGATGAGCCAGGGATAGATGGAGCATGGATGAGCAGAGATGAAGCATGGATGCGCACCGATGAAGCATGGATTGAGCATAGATGAGCACGGAATGGAGCACGAATGAACCAGGGATGGATGGAGCATGGATAAGCACGGATGGAGCATGGATGAGCACAGATGAGCCAGGGATGGATGGAGCATGGATGAGCACAGATGGATGGAGTATGGATGAGCACGGATTGAGCATGGATGAGCCAGGTGTGGATGGAGCATAGATGAGCCAGGGATGGATGGAGAATGCATGAGCCAGGGATGGATGGAGAAAGCATGAGCATGGATGGATGGAGCACAGATGAGCCAGGGATGGATGGAGCATGGATGAGCCAGGGATGGATGGAGAATGGATGAGCACGGATGGATGGAGCAAGGATGAGCATGGATAGATGGAGCACGGATGATTCAGGGATGGATGGAGCATGGGTGAGCTAGGGATGGATGGAGCATGGGTGAGCATGGATGGAGCATGGATTGAGCATGGATGAGCCAGGGATGGATGGAGCACGGATGAGCCAGGGATGGATGGAGCATGGATGAGCACGGACGGAGCACGGATTGAGCACGGATAAACCAGGGATTTATGGAGCATGGATGAGCCAGGGATGGATGGAGCACAGATGAGCCAGGGATGGATGGATCACGGATGAGCCAGGGATGGATTGATCACAGATGAGCACAGATGGAGCACAGATTGAGCATGGATGAGCATGGATGGAGCATGGATGAGCCAGGGATGGATGGAACATGGATGAGCCAGGGATGGATGAAGTATAGATGTGCATATGTGAAGCATGTATGAGCACATATGGAGCATAGGTGAGTCAGGGGTGGATGAATGGATGTAGCATGGATGGGCACAGATCAGCACTGTGGGCACTCCAGAGACAGCCCACAGCGTTGCTGCACCCGGCTCCCTCCTCTCCCCACACACTGTACCGATCGGTACGAGGAGAGGGGAGGAGCTGCACCTGACAAGCTCCGGTTTGTTGACAAGTGATCGTGCCATCATTGGATGGCGCAATCACGTGGTAAAGGGCCGCTGTCATTGGCCCTTTACCTCATTCCGTGATGCACCGGACCGAGCATGGATATATGGAGCACGGATGATCCAGGGATGGATGGAGCATGGGTGAGCTAGGGATGGATGGAGCATGGGTGAGCACGGATGGAGCATGGATTGAGCATGGATGAGCCAGGGATGGATGGAGCACGGATGAGCCAGGGATGGATGGAGCATGGATGAGCACGGACGGAGCACGGATTGAGCATGGATAAACCAGGGATTTATGGAATATGGATGAGCCAGGGATGGATGGATCACGGATGAGCCAGGGATGGATTGATCACGGATGAGCACGGATGGAGCACGGATTGAGCATGGATGAGCATGGATGGAGCACGGATGAGCCAGGGATGGATGGAACATGGATGAGCCAGGGATGGATGAAGTATAGATGTGCACATGTGAAGCATGTATGAGCACATATGGAGCATAGGTGGGCCAGGGGTGGATGAATGGATGTAGCATGGATGGGCACAGATCAGCACTGTGGGCACTCCAGAGACAGCCCACAGCGCTGCTGCACCCGGCTCCCTCCTCTCCCCACACACTGTACCGATCGGTACGAGGAGAGGGGAGGAGCTGCACCGGACAAGCTCCAGTTTGTTGACAAGTGATCGTGCCATCATTGGATGGCGCAATCACATGGTAAAGGGCTGCTGTCATTGGCCCTTTACCTCGTTCCGTGATGCACTGGGTCCGAAGGACCCGATGGTCATGGACATTCCCAGGTGCGCGCCCCAGGGGGTACGCGGGAGCGCAATTCTGTGAGGACGTCCATGGGCGCCCTCCCAGAATAAGCCAACCGCGCTGTAGCCGTCTTTCGGCTATTGCCCGGTTTGGGATTGTGGTTAATATCCAACCAGACCTGAATGGACTGGTATAGATTTTGGGGGGACCCCCACACATTTTTTTTTAAATTTTGGTGCAGCGTTCCCCTTAATATTCATACCACACCCAAAGGGCCTGGTAATGAACTGGGGGGGAACCCATGCTGTTTTATTTCTCAATGATTTTTATCTATATCTTACTGTTTCACTTTAAGCATTATTAAAATCACTGCTTCTGAAAAAATAACAGTTTTTAAAACTTTTTTTGCATTGATACATGTCCCCTGGGGCAGGACCCAGGTCCCCATGCCATTTTTTTCAATGCTTTTTATCTATATTGCCAGGATCCGACAATTCATTACAGCCGCAAGCAGTTTTAAATGAGATTTTTTCCTTTAGAAATGACATTTGGTTTTTTGTTTTTTCATGTTAGTGTCCCATAGATTTTAACGGTGTTCCACGGCTTTCGAATTTGCCGCAAACACCGCATAATGTTCGCTGTTCGGCGCACAAGCGAACCCTGGATGTTCGAGTCGAATTTACGTTCGACTGGAACATCGGGCTCATCCCTAGTACAAACGCACACAGCCGTCCACTTGTACGGCTGGCTCTACACAACACCTGCAGTGTCGGGGTGCATAAAATTTATGCTAGGCATATAAAATGCCTATAAAACCCCAATTGCATGAGCCCTAAGGTATGCAGGTGCAAAGGAAAAAGATCAAGCAGGCGCTGATATGCGTTTCAACACGCTATCATCATGACTTTTATTTAGTAGATTAAGATGTCTAAAAGACAAAATTGCAGTGTGTACGCAATTAATCAGGTTATTATGGCAAGTCACATTTGATGTACTCAAAACTGTTCTTGAACTGACTGGGAAATTGACCAAACTTCCTTATATGAACTCCACATACAATTCAAATACACTGACATTAATTTTCTAAAAACAACACGCTCATTCATTTTCACTTATCTTAGTGACTGGAGTAAAAAAAAAAAAAACAGATTTACCTTGCAAAAGGATAAATTATATGCAAGAAAAACTTAAAAAAAAAAAAAAAAAAACATAATTTTTGCTTGCACATTTGCTTACACATGATTGGATGATTCAAGTAATCACAACTTTCCCTCATTCACTAAACTGGGTAAAATTTCTCTTTTCAAGGTGCATTTTTACTTTGTTTTACCTTATTTATCAAAGTTAAATTACAGGCAAGCCTTTTATAGCTTGGGTAGAGTAAGGGAGGGTTATAACCCCTATAAGATTTATTTTTGCCATCTGTGTTCCATTGGGCAGATTTCCCTTCACTTCCTGTCTCATAACCAAAACAGGAAGTGAGAGAAAACCCCTGGTTGTCACGAGGGTCAACAGAAATCTATTGGGAGATATCCCCTCTATTCCTGTTCTGTGGACAATCCAAAATTTGGGATTTTCTTTTACTTTCGGATTTAGGTGATAATGGTAAACAGGATAAATAGAGGGGGTGAATCTTCCTAATAGGGACACAGACAGCTATACAAATCTGACAGTATTTTAATCCCTATCCACTCTATCAAAACCAAAAAATAAAAAAGTTTTGCCTTTAGTTATACTTAAAGCAGAACTTTCCCCATCCACCCATTACACAACTTGATAAAAAATAATATGCCAAATGTTTCATGAAATAAGAAAATTCCAACAGGGAGCAAGCGCAGAAAGTAAACCAAGGAGCCAAAGTAATTATAAAAGTCACACTGGACCTCTGCCACCGCACTCAAATGACCAAATGAGAAATAGACAAAGACAACAGAATTGAAAAACGCATATCCAGGAGGTGGCAAGGAATTAATTGGAGATGAAATCCATGTGAAATTTAAAACAGTTTATTGCTGATAAAACATGTAACCAATACACAGTACAAATGGGAAAAATCGTCAGAATGGCCAAACTCACTGTGATAGTGCCAGCAATGGAGCCAAACAGTGGTGGAGAAATGGCTGTCCTGCTTCCATGAGGGCTGTGGACAGAGGGGGCTGCAGACCAAAAATGGGAAGCCTGAAAACACTTTCCAGCAGCTGGGAGCGGTGACCATAACCATAGCCGGACTACATCAGGGAGGGGAAAGGCTGGGTCCCGTTCCAGGAAGCACGATCAATGTATGACCAGAGTGGAAAGTGGCAGGTGAGACCAGCGATGGATGCTGGAGGGGCAGCAGGTATGAGGCTGACCTGCAAGGTGTCCGGACACCATAGGACTCCTCCTTGGCCACCTCACACGCTCAGACCGCAGGCAGACATCGGCAAAGCCTGATGGATCAAATGGATCAGAGCAGGAGCTGTGATGAGTATCACAGCAGGTGCCGGAGCTTGAGCGGTATATGATTACATGTTTCAGGGTTTAACCCCTTCCTCAGATAACACGCTCAAGATCCAGCATAGAACAGGGATTTTGTAGTCACGATGCGGGGCAACCAATCGATCCACCACCAACCATCCAATACCTGGCTATCATAACGAATATAATGGAAAAACATCTAAAAACAAAAATAAATATTAATGTTAATTCATTATTGTAGAAGGGATTAAACACTGTTTATCAAATTACTAGTAACAATATAAAAAAAGAAAAAAAAAAAAAAGGAAAATTATATATAGAAATCAATAAAAAAAAAATTAAAAACGTGTGATAGCGCTGCAAAAATACAATCTAAATACAATAGATCAACAATTCAACTAACAGTGCAATATATGAACTAATAAAAAATGAAAAAAAGTGAAACAAAGTCCAATAAATAATGAATAATATTTTCTTCAGCGATAAAGAAAAAAACAAATATGATGCTTCTTCTAAAGAACTCCTTATCTAGAGTGCTCCCACCACCGCATGCAATGGCCGCTCACCTCCTTAATACGACCCCAAGGGGTCAAACACGCCTTGCACTTAGTGCCAATAATGTTTCCAAAGATTCATCCGTGATCTTTATTTTGCTTAAGGTATAGACAAATGCTCTATGGCCAGCATAGGTTCTATCCACTGTGCTGCTTTAAACCTCAATCCGTATTAGAGACCAGTAGATGCAGACATACTGTACATAAAAAAGACAAGAAAAAGTGCCTCCTACAGTGCAGTATCCAAGGGATTAGAAAATGAAACCTCTCCACCCCAGCTAGCACTAAACTCACATTTATTAAAATCGATTAAAAGCATAGGTACAAATATGAATAATCTCACTCAGTAACGATCAGTCCACCGCCAGGCTCCACCTCTACTAGTTTTGCCACCTCCCACGTGGCTTTATCTGGAGGAGTGTGCCGGGCGGTTGTGGTGGGACCAATATATAGGGTACAGTATGGAAAAAAGCAATTACCTTGGTTGCAAACAGCTGTGGCGTTCACAAGACGCCTGCACATGTGCAGTAGCGTTACCTCGTGTTAGTAGGACGGGATGTAAACGTACATCGCGCCATTATGACGCACTTCCGTTTGGAAAACCGGAAGCCGCTAGTTTGTAAACACTTCCAGTCACGGACTGAGATAAACATACAGAGCTTCAGAAAAATGGCCGACATGGTGTAAACAGATAGAGGTGGAACCCTCAATGGTAAAGAGATCGCTCCATACATCTTTAGAACAACATAAATAATACATAAACAGATCAGAATTATTAACTGTATCCATAAACAACTGAACATCAATTGTAAGGAAATAAAAATCAGCAAAGAATAAAAAAATGAATACTAAACAGGAGAATAATAGAACGATCATCATAAAGATCGTTCATATTAACTGGAATATGATGAACTTAGAGTCCATTCAAACGAATAAAATAATATACTAAAAAAAAATATTAAAAATTCCAAAAAATATTAAAATATTAAGGACAAGAATTATCAGAAGAGGAATTAATTAATATATTACTCCAACACACATTTTGATATATAAAAAAATATCTAATAATAAATGATACATAAAAAATAGAAAATTAAAAAATTACCAAATGTGTGTAATAATAATAATGTAATAAAAATAGAGCATTGAGATAAACATGAAAAATATGACCTTAGAAATCATTTATAAAACAATTAATATCAAATTCAATATTGTGCCCTGAAGTATAAAAAGTGTCCATCTCATGTATCCAGAAGGACTCATGCTGACTCAAGGATTTAACCTTGTTAGTGCCCCTCCATTGTGGATGGTATTTTTCTATCCCCCAAAAAAGGAGAGAGGAGCGGTCTTTGTTGTGATGTATTGCGTAATGTTTGGAAATACTGTGCTTGGAATAACCTTTAATAATATTTTTTACATGTTCCCGAATTCTTATCCACATTGGTGGTTTAGTACGACCAACGTACTGAATTTGACAAGTACACTGGAGGGCATAAACAACACCCTCCGTCCTACATGTGATACAATCTCTTATTTGATATTCCCTTCCTGTTGCAGTGGCTATACATGTATCCTTTTTGATGTTCTTTCTCTTAGTCCTAACACAAGCATAACATTGCTTGCACAGAAAAAAGTCTTTGCCTGAAAAAAAGTAAAATCTGGTACTTTTGGGGGGTCTACTACATTCTTAGCAATCTTATCCCTTAGAGTAGGGGCTCGTCTGTATGTGAACTTTGGATTAGCTGGTATTATTTGTCCAAGATGCCTATCTGAAATGAGTATGGGCCAGTGCTTTTTAACTACTTCAGCCCTGGAAGGTTTTACCCCCTTCCCGACCAGAGCACTTTTTACAATTTGGCAATTTTGGAAAGTAGACACCCCAAGGAAATTGCTGAGAGGCATGTTGAGCCCATTGAATATTTTATTTTTTTGTCCCAAGTGATTGAATAATGACAAAAAAATATATATTTTACAAAAAGTTGTCACTAAATGATATATTGCTCACACATGCCATGGTTATATGCGGAATTGCACCCCAAAATACATTTTGGTGCTTCTCCTGAGTATGGGGATACCACATGTGTGGGACTTTTTGGGAGCCTATCCGCGTACAGGGCCCCCGAAAACCAATCACTGCCTTCAGGATTTCTAAGGGCGTAAATTTTTGATTTCACTCCTCACTACCTATCACAGTTTTGAAGGCCATAAAATGCTAAGATGGCACAACCCCCCCCCCCCCCCCCAAATGACCCCATTTTGGAAAGCAGACACCCCAAGCTATTTGCTGAGAGGCATGTTGAGTCCATGGAATATTTTATATTTTGCCACAAGTTGCGAGAAAATGACAAACTTTTTTTTTTTTTTGCACAAAATTGTCACTAAATGATATATTGCTCAAACATGCCATAGGCATATGTGGAATTGCACCCCAAAATACATTCTGCTGCTTCTCCTGAGTACAGGGATACCACATGTGTGGTACGTCTTGGGAGCCTATCTGCGTACGGGGCCCCAAAAACCAAGCACAGCCTTCAGGATTTCTAATGCCACGTACACACGAGGACTTTATGGCAGACTTGGTCTGACGATCTTTCCTGTGGACTTTGTAGCGTAGGTGCGCCAGACTTACAAATGGACGGACTTGGACACACACGATCACTCCAAAAGTCTGATGGTTTTGAACGCGGTGACGTACAGCATGTACGATGGAACTAGAAAAAGGAAGTTCAAGCCCTATTACGCCACCCTTTGGGCTCCTTCTGCTAATCTCGTGTTAATCTTCTATTAGTAGAAGTTTGGTTAGAGATGATTCGTGCTTTTCACACTTCAGCTTATTTTGATCGTTTTCTGCGGTTCAGTTTGTGCTTGTGAGGTTTGTATCTGGTTTTCAGTGCGTGTTGGTCAGTTCGTAACCTGCATAGCAGGCCGTTCTGGTCCGCTCATTCCTGATCTTCAGGTCACTCTTCATAGGCCTTGCTGTTCTTCAGTGCATTTGTTCTAAGTTTGTTTGTTTGACCAGCCGACAGTTTTGAAGCCATGGTGCATGGACATACTAGTTCTCGAGTTCGTGCTATGTTGGGGCTTGGTGTTGGAGTTAATACTTTGACCCGAGTCCAGTCTATGAACAGGGCCAGGAGGAGTTCATGGACGAAGAATTGGCTGCGCCAGCGAGACCAATTCTCGCACATGCCTTTGCTCCGTGAGATCCTTGAGAATAATCCTGAGGATTTCAGGAATTATCTCAGGATGACGAACCCTGTTTTTCAACGTCTGCTGACTCCTTATATCAGCAGGCAGGACACCTGCATGAGGCAAGCCATCACTGCGGAGCAGAGGCTAGTTGCCACGTTACGTTACTTGGCGACTGTGCGGGACAGATGAGGGACAGATATGTCAATTATTTTAATGGTCGGGGGGCCATTGCAATGCCAGAACATCTTTAAACTTTTACAAAATTAAAAAAAAATCTTTTGGATCAAATCTCTTGTTTTTATTCTTGTTTGCATTTATTTTGGCTGTCTCCTAGTGCACTTGTAGTGGCAAGTACATTTCCCGTTAGTCAATAAGGCCCTTTGACACTGTAAACACCCAAAAAATTAATAAACTGGTATTGATAAATAATAAGCCACACACATTGTAGTAGTAAAAACATTTTACTGTGCGCACATTCAATGGTGCATTTTTGTTAAACGCGTGATTTTTTTTTTTTTTTAATCTTTTTTTTTTTGTTTTTTAACAATATAATTTTTTTAATTTTTTGGGGTTATTTTAGGCATATTTATCCAAAAATATTTGTTTTGCCAATTTTTTTGCTTGACAACTGGGTTTTTTCACACATACTAAAAAAAACAAAACAGGAACTTACAAAGTTCAACATGTCAAAAACTGTGCTGGTGATGTCACCCATGTAAAAGCAAAATTTAGCAGATGCACACAAATTGTGAGTCTAAATGGTTAAAGTCAACATGTGCTATCTCCCATCATGGGGGATCAATGGACGTGTTTTGTGTGTGCAATCCCTTTTTTCCTCTCACAAACTAGCATTATTAGGAAGGGGTTGCAAACACAAAACAAGTACATTGAGATCCCCTGATGGCACATAGCACATGATGACACACCGTGTGCATCTGCTAAATTGTGCTATTACTATTTCACAACTTTAAAAAATGTAAAAATATAAAATTTTACAATGAAATGAAGAACATGATTGATGTTTTTAGGCAAAATGTTATTATATTCTGCCCAAAACATCAATCATGTTCTTCATTTCCTGTTGCATGCTGTCCAGCCGATTTCTCATGCTGTCAATTTGTTCTCGCATTTGATCAATTTGACCATTCCACACCATTATCCGCCCAATCAGTCTTTGTGCACTGTCTGTGCTAAATGGATCCGCCGCTTGGCCTTCTAAAACCAGAACATCGCCTAAAATTTGTGGAGAAAAATGTATTTAGAAATATGCACGCCTAAATAGATTACCTTAAGCTGGGGTGTCAGTCACTCGGGGTGCAAATCTCGCCCACTTCCTCCACCTCTCCTTCCTCAAGATTGTCGGGTGGGCGTGGTCTTGGGATGGGGCTTGGGGTAATTCCTAATTCAGGCTGGTGACTTGGGGGGGTCCTGGGATCCTCTGACTGTTGTCTGAGTCTTTTCTCCCCTATGAGAATGAAACAAAAGGTATACTTAAAACAGTGATATTTCTGGCCAGAAATAGGAATATGAAAGCTTGCTTTTAAGTGGTGGACAATTGTCTGTTTGTTAAAAAAATATTTTTTAAGACAGGATTCAAATTCACTTTGAAGAAAACTGCAAAACTTCACATTTTGAAGTTTCACAGATGGAGACACCTCAAGTATCCCCTGGAGCCCCTGTGTGGATTACCCTCAAAAATGTTCTCTGGTGTTACACATTACACTAGTGCTCGTGAGCCCAGATGTGGAAACAGCTGCTGTGTCCTGTCCTTACATTACACTGAATCATTTTTTAATAAGCATTCTAGTTTCAAACACACCTACACAACATCTAAAAATTAATTTAATATGACCAATTATCAAGACCTAAATGTATGTACAACCCTGTACCATCGTATTTATTGCAAGATATACGCCATTTTATTATTATCGTATGTAGTTTCAAAAGAACGATCTTTACGAACGATGCTGTATAAACGAAAAGCATATGGATCAGCATACAAGTTAAGTATCTCAATAGGAACACACAGCAAGTACTTACTTTTTTTAAGCACCTTCTTGATTCGCAAATATTGTTCTGGCTCCCTAGTTTTTAGGTCAGACCACCGCTTCCTCAATTGTTCTTTAGCCTGTTTAATGCCAATTTTTTCCTCAATAGTGGTGACATTATTTTGTCCTTCCGCATATTGGGTCTGGTGTACGGTCCTTTTTTGCCATTATAGTCCTCCCTTCTCAATATGGCCACCATCTCCACCATCTCTTCAAAGACCATGTTGGTGGCCTTATATCTCCTCCTGGATCTGGACGGTTGTGGCTCCGGGCTTTCCTCCGCGCTAGTTCCAGATAATCTCTCCACCATCTTTCTCTATATACTCCCACTGCGCAACAAAGAGTGAAGGGGCGGGGAAAAATCGTCCTAAAAAATGTCAGGGGCGGGCGACGCAGGCGTAGCATGACACATGCGCAGTGTATATAAAGCTATTACGCTGGCCTACATATGTCCGAACGGAAGTAGTGAGCGTCATAAACGAAGGTAAGATTTAAACGTCGGTGTGTGTTTTGTGTATGTGTTTGGTGTGTGTGTGTGTACCCTATATTCTGAAAAAAATAATACTGGGAGTTTGGACTGACATTACAGTTTTTATCTTGTGTCTTGTCTTTCAGAAAAAATGAATCCCTTTAAGGAGGAGGAATTTTTGTCTAATTTTATTGATCTCTATCAAGAGCGCAGAAACCTGTGGGAAGTCAAGCACCCCTTGTATTTCATTAAATATGCAAGAAAGGCAACATTGGGGAGACTTCTGGAATTTGTAAAGACTCGAGTCCCCCAGGCAGACATTAAGTTAGTGGAAAATAAAATTGGTATCTTGCGTAATATGTACAGGCGGGAACACAAGAAGATCCAGGATTCCCTCAAATCAGGAGCAGCAGCAGACAAAGTTTATGTCCCCAAGCTGTGGTACTACCCAAAACTGAGATTTCTGGATGACCAGACAGAAGCAAGGCAATCGCTTTCGACCCTTCCCTCCAGCCTACCCTCCACCCTTTCCTCCACCTCCACCCTTCCCTCCACCCCAGCTGAGGCGTCCCAGGAAGAACCGGGCCCTTTCATCCTTGATGAAGTGGATGCGCCCAGCTGCAGCCAGGTATACTTTTTTTGTGATTTTTGGATTGTGTAAATATTAATGATGTAAGCTATAAAATGTTTGAATTGCTTAAAAATCAATGATTTAATCACAATTATTATTATGTATACATATCACTAGACAGTAGTGGCCAAAAATGTACTTCAAAGATTGGTGAACAGCTAGAATAATGGTGGGGTCAAAATGATAGCCTTTTATATTTGTTTATAATTATATTTGCAAGTCATGAGCTGAAAATTGTATGTGATTGAGGAAGCAAAAATTACAACTATGTCCCTTTTTTTATACACAGGATGAGCTCAGCCAGGAGGAGGGGTGTGCCCAGTTATATAGAGGAGGAGGCCATGCCCAGAGGCAGGCAGGAGGTGGCTGGGCCCAGCAGAAGCCTCACCGAATGCCAGGTGCCTCCCCTCCGCATTACCACCAATAGGCCCAGGAAGATGAGCCGAACAGAGGAGGAATCACTTGCCCTCATTCGGGAAGCCAGCCAAATGCTGAATAACCCCCCCCAATGCTGAAGTGGCCTATGGTACTTATTTGGCCACCAGTTGGTGGAACTTGAAAAGGGGCAACGCCTCCTCTGGGAAGGGATTTTTTATGAGGCCCTTCAGAAGGGGTGGAGAGGGCAGCTTACCCCAACAAGCCATATTTCGGATGAAGCCCCTCCTCCTCCTGCCACAAGTACACCACCAGAGGCAGAGCCTCCAAGGAAGGCTGCAGAGAAGCGTGGAGGGAAGCCTGCAGCGCAGCGTGCAGGGAAGGCTCCACGGAAGAGTCGAAAGCGATTTCCTGGCTTCAGTCTGGTCTGACAGAAGACACAGATTGTGCTCCCTATTCTATGGACTCCGCAAGATCCCAATTTTGTTTTCCACTGACTTGATGTGTGCCCTGGGGGACAAAAGGCTTCACACATTCCAAAAGTGTCTCCGGTGTTGCCTTCCTCATTTATGTTTTTCCCAGAATAAATGGCTATTTTATTTACCTAAAATTATTTACTATGTGTTTTTATTCAAAAAGGACATTTTGTTTGTGAGTAGGCAGGAACATGTCAAAAAGACTATGTAGGTTCTTTACAAAAGGCAAAATCATTTTGCAATTTAAGTGAAAAGTACAAGTGCAAAGTGCACTTTATAAATTGCACTGCAAGTGCACTTGTTGGATGTGCAGTCACTGTAAATCAGAGGGGAAGATCTCAAATGAGGGGAAGCTCTGCTGATTTTATCATCCAATCATGTGCAAGATAAAATGATTTATTTTTGGTTTCCTTGCATGTGCCCCTCGGATCCACAGAGACTGCACTTCCAAGTGCTCTTTCAGTACAATTTCAAGTGCACTTTGCCCATCTCATTAAGGTTCATTAACGATACAAAATAATAAGGTTATTGTGGTAACTTGAAAATCCATTAATAAATTAAACTTTTAAATCAATAGATTTTTGAGAATTCATCACAAATTGGAAAATAGATATTGATGTAATATAAAAGTAAAAAAAATGAGTCAAATAAATAAGTTTCTACATTATTTCTGGAGATCTGGCTTTTAAAAACTATAATATTTGTCATGACATGAGGATAAATAATGAAGCAAGTAGTTTGTGAGAACTCTGTGTGAATATAAGAAGCAAAACAACTTCATTCTTCTCGCATTATAAAGCAGAAAAGAATGCGCTGTATTAAAAGATCAGAGAATTAGCAGCGTGGGGAATGTGCTAGCTTCAATATGAAGGCTAGTTTTACCAGACCGAGCGCTTCCGTCTTGTACTTGCTTCAGAGCATGCATCAGTTTTGGTCCATCGGACTAGCACACAGACCAAGTCTGCCGTAAAGTCCGCTCGTGTGTACACGGCATAAGGGCATAATTTTTTATTTCACTCCTCACTACCTATCACAGTGTTGAAGGCCATAAAATGCTAAGATGGCACAAAACCCTCCCAAATGACCCCATTTTGGAAAGTAGACACCCCAAGCTATTTGCTGAGAGGCATGTCGAGTCAATGGAATATTTTATATTTTGCCACAAGTTGCGGGAAAATGACAAACTTTTTTTTTTTGCACAAAGTTGTCACTAAATGATATATTGCTCAAACATGCCATGGGCATATGTGGAATTACACCCCTAAATACATTCTGCTGCTTCTCCTGAGTACAGGGATACCACATGTGTGGGACTTCTTGGGAGCCTAGCCGCGTACGGGGCCCCAAAAACCAAGCACCGCCTTCAGGATTTCTAAGGACGTAAATTTTGATTTCACTCCTCACTACCTATCACAGTTTTGATGGCCATAAAATGCTAAGATGGCACAACCCCCCCCCCAAATTTTGGAAACTAGACACCCTAAGGTATTTGCTGAGAGGCATGGTAGTATTTTGCAGCTCTCATTTGTTTTTGAAAATGAAGAAAGAAAAGAAAAATGTTTTTTTTTTTCTTTTTTCAATTTTCAAAACTTTGTGACAAAAAGCGAGGTCTGCAAAATACTCACCATACCCCTCAGCAAATAGCTTGGGGTGTCTACTTTCCAAAATGGGGTCATGGGGGGGGGTTGTGCCATCTAGGCATTCAATGGCCTCCGAAACTGTGATAGGCAGTGAGGAGTGAAATCAAAAATTTACACTCTTAGAAACCCTGAAGGTTGGGGCTTGGTATTCGGGGTCCTGTACGCGGCTAGGCTCCCAAAAAGTCTCACACATGTGGTATCCCTGTACTCAGGAGAAGCAACAGAATGTATTTTGGGGTGTAATTTCACATATGCCCATAGCATGTTTGAGCAATATATCATTTAGTGAAAACTTTGTGCAAAAAAAAAAAATAGTCTTTTTCCCGCAACTTCTAACCACTTGAAGACAAAGCCCTTTCTGACACTTTTTGTTTACATGAAAAAATATTTTTTTTTTTGCAAGAAAATTACTTTTAACCCCCAAACATTATATATTTTTTAAAGCAAAGGCCCTACAGATTAAAATAGTGGGTGTTTCATTTTTTTTTCACACAGTATTTGCGCAGCGATTTTTCAAACGCATTTTTTTGGGAAAAAACACATTTTTTCAATTTTAATGTTCTAAAACACACTATATTGCCCAAATGTTTGATGAAATAAAAAAGATGATCTTAGGCCGAGTACATGGATACCAAACATGACATGCTTTAAAATTGCGCACAAACGTGCAGTGGTGACAAACTACATACATTTTTAAAAGCCTTTAAAAGCCTTTACAGGTTACCACTTTAGATTTACAGAGGAGGTCTACTGCTAAAATTACTTCCCTCGATCTGACCTTCGCAGTGATACCTCACATGCATGGTGCAATTGCTGTTTACATTTGACGCCAGACCGACGCTTGTGTTCGCCTTTGCACGAAAGCAGGGGGGAACAGGGGTGCTTTTTTTTTTTCTTTTTTTTTTTTTGCATTTTTTATCTTATTTTTAAACTGTTCCTTTCATTTTTTTTTTTTTTTAACATTTTTATTGTTATCTTAGGGAATGTAAATATCCCCTATGATAGCAATAGGTAGTGACAGGAACTCTTTTTTGAAAAAAATGGGGTCTATTAAACCCTAGATCTCTCCTCTGCCCTCAAAGCATCTGACCACACCAAGATTGGTGTGATAAAATGCTTTCCCAATTTCCCAATGACGCTGTTTACATCCGGTGAGATCTAAGTCACGAAATGCTCGTAGCTTCCGGTTTCTTAGACCATAGAGATGATTGGAGCCATTCTGGTCTCTGATCAGCTCTATGGTCAGCTGGCCGAATCACCGGCTGCATTCTCGGGTTCCCTGTTGGGACGGGAGAGCCAGAGAAAACCATGGAAGACGGTGGGGGGAGGAACATTCCCTCCCACTGCTTGTAAAAGCAGTCTAGAGGCTAATTAGCCACTAGGATTGCTTTTACATGAAAGCCGACCGCTGGCTGAAAAGAATGATACCAAGATGATACCTAAACCTGCAGGCATCATTCTGGTATAACCACTCAAAGTTCAGCAACATACCAGTACTTTGCTGGTCCTTGTTGGGCATATATTGTAATCTTTTTTTTCATGCAGCCTGTGGGCTGAACAAAAAAAGGAGATTGATCGGTGGGTATGCCCACCATTAGAATACTTCCCTTCATCCACCCACTTCTAATGATGGGCATACATGCACCATTTATATATGCCGAAGCATGGGGGCATCCGCCCCAAAAGTTAGGAGCAAATCTCTCCTCCACCCCTGATGCCCCCATGCTTCGGCATATATGTTCTTTTTTTTAACTGTGGGGGTGAAATCACACCTGACAGCACTGGAGTCACGGCTTTATGTATCGTGGGAGCAAACGCTGTTGCTGTCAAGATAAATAAATCCGCGCTGCAACTGAATGGCGTACCTGCTAAGCAAATGATGGTTAACAATAAAACAATAAAACAAAGTAACATTACAGTACAACAGTAAGACTTACCATACCTGCAAAGCAAATACAAAAAAAACAAAAAAACTGTGCCTAAAATATATATATGCCGAAGCATGGGGGCATCCACCCGCAAAAGGTAGGAGCAAATCGCTCCTCCGCCCCTGCTGCCCCCATGCTTCGGCATATATGCTGAAGTATGTAATTGTGGTGGTGAAATCACCTCCGACAGCACTGGAGTCACGGCTTTATGTATCGTGGGAGCAAACGCTGTTGCTGTCAAGATAAATAAATCCGCGCTGCAGCTGAATGGTGTACCTGAAAACAAAAAAATGGTTAACAATAAAACACAGTAAACAGTAAAGTATAAAACAATTACATACCTGAAAAGCAAACATGATAAAACACAACAACAATAAAACATTGCAGAATAGAATACAGTAAAAAAGAGCAGAACAATGGAGAGACAATAGAGAGAGAGAGAACAATAAAACGACAACTATTTTTGTTTTTTTTTATTTTATATTTTTTTTTTACATTTTTTTTATAACTGTAACTTTTGTAACTGTAACCGGTTCCAGGTTTGGGTCTCTCAAAATGCGATAGCATCTTGGGAGACCCTGTGAAAGTGTGCCTAGTCTATGCAATGCTGTACCCTACGCTAAAACTCAACTAGTGTATGGTATTGTCGGGACAGGAGGGACAATAATAGCGGGTGTCACGCATATATCCGCGCTTTCTGCAGACCCGACATTTTCTTTAGGGGGGTCGTTGGGTAGGGGTACGCGGGAGGACATAAGGAAAATGCCTCTCATGCAGCCGGCTTACTGCATTTGGTTTGGGAAGGTGAGGTGGAGCACCGTCTGGAAACAGAAGGGCTCTGACGATCTCTTCCTGGAATTTAAGGAAGGATCCAGTCTGTCCTGAAGCTCTGTATAGCACATGAGTGTTCAGCAAAGCCAATTGAAATAAGTATACAGACACTTTTTTATACCAGCGTCTGGCCTTACGGGCAACTAGGTACGGTGCCAACAACTGGTTGTTGAGGTCCACCCCTCCCATATTTTGGTTATATTCGTGGACACAGAGGGGTTTCTCCACAACACCAGTCACCGTAGTAATTTGGACCGTGGTGTCTGCATGAAGGGAGGTAAGAACAAAAACATTCTTATTATCCCTCCACTTCATAGCGAGCAAAATATTACACTGCAAGCAGGCTCTCTCCCCCAGCGTGCATGGGTGTTAGCGGTACTGGCACTAACCTAACACTGCCTGGGGTGACGCAGACCCTATCTGACCCTAAAACTTAACTTATATCACCGCCAGGTGATTAGGGGGTTAAACCTTTATTAGGTAATAAACGGCGGGTGCCCTGAAACTATAATAAACAAACTACTTAACCAGCGTCACCCGTAACAGTTATACAGTGATAACTGGCGAAAGGGTTAACAAGGGGACAATCAGGGGGTTAAAACCTTTACTAGGTAGTATATGGGGGTCCCTGATACTATAAAAAGCTGACGGAGAACCTAAATACTTTCCTCCCTAACTAGCGTCACCTGTAACACTAATACAGCAATCAGAAAAACGATTGCTTAGTGACACTGGCAATGGGGGGTGATCACGGGGGTTAAAACTTTATTAGGGGGGGTTAGGAGGCTACCCTAGACCTAAAGGGGCCTAACACTAACTGCCCTACCACTTATAACTGTCACAAAATGACACCAATGCAATAATCAAAAAAAAAAAACTGCTATTGGTGTCACTGTAACAGGGGGTACAGGGGGGTGATCGGGGGGTGAAAAGTGTGCCTAGAGTGTTCTACTGTAAGTGTAATGTTGGTGCAGACTTACTTGATGTCTTCTCTCTTCGGCGCCGGAACGAATAGACTGACACGAGGAGAGATGACATCACTTCCTCTGCTTCTGTTTACAGTTCAGAAGCTGAGGAAGCCTGTCATTCGCCAGGAGCGATCGTGAGGGGGTGGCCATGAATCAGTGGTTTTTATATTGTTACTATTCATTTGATATATGTATGTATGTATGTGTGTATATATATATATATATATATATATATATATATATATATATATATACACACACACACATATATATATATATATATGTATATGTGTATATTGATTTATTGATTTCTATATATAATTTTCCTTTTTTTGTTTTTATATTGTTACTATTCATTTGATAAACAGTGCTTTTAATCCCTTGTACGATAATTTATTAACATTAATATTTATTTTTGTTTTTAAATGTTTTTCCATGATATTCATTACGATATCCAGGTATTGGATGATTAGTGGTGGATCGATGGTTGTCCCGCATCGTGACTATAAAATCCCTGTTCTATGCTGGATCTTGAGCGTGTTATCTGAGGGGTTAAAAGGGGGTTAAAAGGGGATAAACCCTGAAACATGTAATCATATACCTCTCAAGCTCCGGCACCTGCTGTGATACTCATCACATCTCTTGCTCTGATCCACTTGATCCATCAGGCTTGCGGTCGGACCGTGTGAGGTGGCCGGCGGAGGAGTCCTATAGCGTCTGGACACCTTGCAGCAAAGCCTCGTACCCGCTGCCCCTCCAGCATCCATCTCTGGTCTCACCTGCTGCTGCAGTGGCTCTGCCATTTTCCACTGTGGTCATACAGTGATCATGCTTCCTGGATCTGGACCCAGCCTTTCTCCCTCCCTGATGTAGCCCGGCTTTGGTTATGGTCACCACTCCCAGCTGTTGGAAAGTGTTTTCAGGCTTCCCATTTTTGGTCTGCAGCCCCCTCATGGAAGCGGGACAGCCATTTCTCCACCACCTTTTGGCTCCATTTCTGGGACTATCACAGTGAGTTTGGCCATTCTGATGATTTTTCCCATTTGTACTGTGTATTGGTTACATATTTTATCAGCAATAAACTGTTTTAAATTTCACATGGATTCCATCTCCAATTGATTCCTTGCCACCTCCTGGATCTGTGCTTTTCAATTCTGCTGTTTTTTCAAAAAATAAGAACAGCTCCTTTGTTCAGCTCTCAAAAGGAGAAGTGAAAAGTAACACCAAAAGTACCTAAGTTACCAATAACATTTTAGGTTGAACTTACAGTTCATTTACAATGCAAACTACCCATAATAAATAATCACATCCATTTCATCTGTTTTGTTGTTTTACTTTTACCAAAGCAAACCTTTGCATTTCTTTATAAGGTGGAATTTTTTTTTATTTTTTATTTGCTAAATTTAGTAAGTATCTTAAAGGGAACCTATGCAATAAATATGCATGGCAAATAAACTGGTTCAATTTATTGCTGACATTTTCTGGCACTTTCTGTTTACAAATTTAAATCAGTATTTTTTGCTAGAAAATTACGTATAACCCCCAAGCATTATACATTTTGTAGCAGAGACCCTAGGGAATAAAATGGTGATCGCTGCCATTTTTTATGTCACGCGGTATTTGAGCAAACTCAATTTTTCTGGAAAGAACGTTTCACTTTAATGAATGCAAAAAAACAAACAAACAAACAAAAAAATCCAAAAAACAAAACACAGTAGTTACCCCAATTTTTTTGTATAATGTGAAAGATGATGTTAAGCAGAGTAAATAGATACCAAACAGGTCACGCTTTAAAACTGCACATTTTCGTGGAATGGTGACAAACTACGCTACTTAAAAATCTCCATAGGTGACAATTTAAACGCCTTTACAAGTTATCTGTTTAGCGTTACAGAGGAGGTGTAAAACTAGAAGTATTGCTCTCACTCTAACGTTTGTGGCGATACCTCGCATGTGTGGTTCGAATACCGTTTACATATGCGTGCGTGAATTACATAGTTACATAGTAAGGTTGAAAAAAGACACAAGTCCATCCAGTTCAACCAAAAAAAAAATACAATCCCATATACACAATTCTATACCTACAGTTGATCCAGAGAAAGGCGAAAAACCCAATTTGCTATAGCAGGGGAAAAAATTCCTTCCTGATCCCCTGAGAGGCAATCGGATTTTCCCTGTATTAACTTTACCTATAAATGTTAGTACCCAGTTATATTATGTACATTTAGGAAAGAATCCAGGCCTTTTTTAAAGCAATCTACTGAGCTTGCCAGAACCAACCCTGGAGGGAGTCTATTCCACATTTCCACAGCTCAACTCAACATCAAGTTCACTATATGGACCACTTATGTATTTGTACATGTTGATCATATCCCCCCCCTTTATCTCCTCTTCTCAAGAGGGAATTAATTCAGTTCCTCTAATCGTTCCTCATAGCTGAGCTCCTCCATGCCTCTTATCAGTTTGGTTGCCCCTTCTCTGCACTTTCTCCAGTTCCCTGATATCCTTTTTGAGAATTGTTTATCTCTTCTGTCATAAAGGTTTTCCCTGCCTGTTAGGTTTCTTTTCTCTAATGCATATGTACAGGTTAGTGTAAAGTCTTGGCAAGATTTTGTGCTGGGACATAGTAATTCCCGTGTGCATGAGCAGGAGTTACATTATCTGGGCTTAGCCAACCAAAAGGCTGAAGAATATGAGCCAGGAAGAAGACTGGGAAAGGGTGGAAGCAGCAGCAATGGAGGGGAGCACTGACATTGCAGTGCTGATCCACTTGCTGGGCTATTCTGCCATAATGTGCAAACATGCTGTACATACTTGCACAGTATGGCAAAAAGCTTCTGGGGGCCCAAAATATTTCATTTTGGGTTTTATAATGACATTTTTCTCACCTTTCTTTGCACAGATTGGCACACTTTTAGTAATTAAAAATCTATTACATTTGGGTCATGCACTGCTGTTTTCCATGTTTGTGTTGCTAAAGGGGGATTTCACGGAAGCAAGTCTATATACTGGTAAATTAGGGGCTCTGGAATGTAGGATTCCAATCCCAGTCAAATAGGGGATTTTTGTCTTTGGAAATCACATTTTAGTAATTAACTTTTCCCAGCATTACTTTTTCAACAAACCCACTCCCATCGGTGACGCACTTCATAAATTAATGTTAATTGAACTAGGGCGCTGAATCCAAATATCAATGAGTACAGCTCAGATTTAACCAGCTGCTGATATGCTTTATAATTCTGAGGGATCCAAGAAGCTTCTGTTCCATTTTTGCTTTGTCTTTGTCATCGCTAGCTCTAGAATCCCATTCTATATCAATAACTTTTTGTGGTTAGAGATTTACTGCACCCAGGTGACTAACCCCAGTATTATGAAAACTGTTGTGGGAGTGAATCATATATAAAAATGTTTGTAAAAAATGGCACATGAATGGATAGAAACATCACAAAAAGTGACTGAAAGTGCGCATGTGTGAATTGTGCTATGCTTTCTCAATGGGCTGGCTGCGGGGAGAAGGGGGAGGGGCCGAACTTCCGGCTCACTTTGCCGCACGACGTGAGCTGGAGATGAGAGTGGATACCTGTCAAAACCAGGTACCTGCTCCCCCAAAAGGTGCCAAATGTGGCAGTGGGGGGGAGGAGGCAGACAAGCGGAGCTTTCCCTTTTGGGTGGAGCCCCGCTTTAAGTATTGAGTTGCTTCTTTGAGACAATTCTGTGACAATTTTTTTCTGACCCAATTCTGAGACAGATTTATACACCTTATAGATATGTACATGGATCTATTGCAAATAGCATTTTTTGCACAGACAGGGGACAGATTTCTAATGAGTGTCTACAATTATCTTTACGAATTCCAGGGAATGTATGTCCACCAGCTTGTATGTTCCATAAATGTATGGAATGGTGCTTTAGTAGCGGATTAATTATAGGTTTCTTGACAGTAAGGTAACTGCCATTTGTAAGAAACTATACTAATGTCCTCAATAAATCAGTCTTATTTTTAGATAAGCAAATAAGAAATAATACAGGCTTTAATTTCACTCCAAGACTATTTAGAAAAGATGTTTGGATAATGCTGGCCTGGTTATTAGAGTCTGGAAACAAATGAAAAGCTGACAGCTAATGTAACAGTCTTTAAAATGCCACGTAAATACAGCTTGTTTACACATTTTTCTAACTGCTTAACCAATTATTTTATCAAATAATCTGTCAGGCAGACTTTACTATATTACTTTAAGAAAACCTGTATTCAAGTACAGGGGTGTTTGTTAGAGTATCAAAACCCAGAGACAACATTAACCCCTTTGTGCCTAAGGGTAAAACAAATCTAAATGCCTAAGCACAATTTTGCAACTTTGACATGTGTTAGTAAAACTGTACATATCATCAATTCTACTTCATGCATCCAGGTGGATTATACCGCATTTTTTTTAAAGACAAATTGATCTTTCATTTGGTGGTAAATGGTAATGGATATCTCCTGTTTCTTTTATTATCATAGGATAACTAGCCCAAAATAGTAAAAAAAAAAAAAAAATGTTTTAAATTTAGCTGTATATTTCTTGCTATTACCATAACCTTCCACCAAAGAACAATTCAAATTAAATTCTTCTTCTCCTGACGATCGCAGCGATACCACATATGTGTATATGTAGTTGTTGTTTGTACCCGTAGTACAGCCCAAAAACAATAGTGTGCATTTTGCTTTTTTTATCTTAACTAAAACACACGGACACTGACACTGATACTGATTTATTTATTAAATACTGACCCTGACCCATTTTTGTTTACACACTTATTTTTTTTTACTCTGCAAGGTGAGAGAGAGATACGATGCATCTCTCACCTCTATTCACAGAGAGAGAGAGAATAAAGGGGGGGGCTTCCCAGATCACTGTGATAGTCAATCAGAGGCTATCACAGCGATCAGGTGACCCGGAATCGGCAGTTCTGGGTCCTGATCGTTAGTACGGGTTCTTGGGCTCTCCGTGAGACCTCAGTCTCTGTGCTGGGAGAGTGCCGTCAAAGATTCACTGTCCTTATTGCTTAATTTGTGCATAGCATTTACAGCCAGGAACATTTTTTTATTGGATAAAAAGCAAGGAAAAATATAAAATATTAAATTACTGTATACAGCTACATGTATTACTTTTGGTCCTTTAAAATATATTACTGTGAAAAACCATGTCCTGGCAATAGATTAAAAAAAAGAAAAAGCTATGTACTGTCTTACAACATGCTGGAAACATCTGTTTATTTAAGGTTAGCCATACACTTGGCAAGGATAATGCTTGCTTGCAGATGGATTTATCTTTAATTAGATCAGCACACCAAATTTTATGATTGCGTTCACCCTCAAGTAATACATTATTAAACAACTTTTCCTAATCATATTAATATTACTTTGGGCAGTTTGTGATGATACTGTTTATAATAGTATCAAAAAAAAAAAAAACTTTGATAAATGCAGTGCAGTAGAAAATTATTAATGGCTATTACAGCTGTAAAATTGTCTTGGATCCAATTTTTTGAGCAACAAAATGCTTCTTTCTGAAGCTGACCATAGACTGAGGGTGTTGCCATATAAGCCAAACATGCTGTCATGTACTGAAATGACTACCCTGCTGTGTTAGAGGTCAAAGGATATGAGTAGTGTGATAATTAACCTCTTGCCATACCACATAGCTTATATGCATGGTGCCAAAGAGGTAGGGCTCTAACGACTTCGCAAGGCAAATATGTGCCCATAAGTAGTAAAGGTTTCTGTGCTGAAAGCATGCTCACTGCATGCTGCCAACACAGTGACCAAGCTGGTTCTGACAAAGCACGTCAGTCGTGTGAAACGTGTCACCTTGCTTCCCTCTGCCTGTACACCATTGTGTGTTTTTTGTTTTTGTTTTTATTCGTATCCTGAATAAATCTAATTGCATTGTCTATAGAAGTGCAAGCATCCTTCATTTTCATTCATATGTTCCTGTAGCAGTGACAGGGCGTGCACCCCAATCCACAAGCTGTTTACCTGGATTACAGCCTCGCCTACTCAGTTGGAGCAGCAGGATTCATTTTCACACTGACCAAGCTGTTATGAACAACTCCCAGTCACTAGTAATGATCGGCTGGTGGTCACGTGATCGTGCAGTCCTTTTGGCCCCCAAGTTTAAAGATCCTATTAAAGGGATGCCAGGACTGGGACAGGGTCAAAAGGAAACCTGCTAGGCTGAAAAAATGCAGTGCTATATGCTATAGAAATTAAAAATCTGATGTTACATATGACTCTTAACAGACACTTTTAAGGAGACTAAAGCTAGCCATCTTTTTTTTTTTCCATACTAAACAGCATGGATGGGGGAATCTCCACTGCCGACTAATGTATTCAACAGATGTAGCACCCACAATTGGCTGCTATCTGAACAGTGATAGGATTTGGCTCAGTCATGTGGTGCTATCAGGGTCAGCCACAGCTTGAAATTCAAGCACTATATAACATCAGTTTGGGATATATATGTATGTATATTTCAAATTAAAAAAAGCTCTTCCATGGTCCCACTTCTCTGATTGATCCGAAACGTAGGCCTAATCATCACTGGCGTAAAAGGGTACCCCACGCTGCCTTGACTAGTGGTAGCAGCTAACACAACAAACAGATAATTTTGTTATAATCACAAGAATGTATAAGTGTAGCGCTAAAGTGTTTGAGTTGGTTACCATAACCCAACCATTACCATTGAAAGGTGAATCACAAAATCTCTGTAAATCAAATTATATAAATCTACAAACCATGATGGCTAATGAAATATACAAAAAATCGCAAAAAATACCACGTGTGATAAGTGCCGTGTACGTTACTAAAAGATATATATATAAAAAATTAAATAAATGAGTCCGTGAAAAGATTTAAAGTCCACAGTGTATATAAAAGAAATTGAAGATCCTAATCACTGCATTGGCATCCAACATAATGGGTGAAAACTGAAGACACCAGTGCAGTAAAGCCACCACCAAGGCAGATGTAAGCTTACCGGATGTTTTGAACTCAAAAGAACATACGTTCTATGAGTCAAACAGGCTTATGTTATCAACCGACAACCAGGATGGAATCTTAGAAGTCCTCTGTAATAGGAACCCAGGGCGTCCCGAAACTCATAAGAAATCAGTCCAACTTCTCTCCTCACAGGGCCTATTAGAACGAGCGTGGAGGATTACCCCCACCAGTCACTTCACAAGCGGCGCGGAACGTGCTTCTAAAAAAAAAAAATCCCCAGTGAAATCCATGCCTCCGGCGCCCTGCATTAAGATTAAGGGCCGGGCACATGGAGATTAGGGGGGCGGAGTTTTTGATTGTTGTAAACATAATTTAGCTTGTAAATCTAGCTAAATATAAGCAAAAACATAGTAGATTACTTCTGTGTTCTGTAGTCCTACTCCTAACACTTCCTGTCATGGGGTGACATCATCCAGATATACAGCACAGAGCAATGTCACCTTAGGAAACAAATTGTGTTATTGGCAGGATCACCAGGTGAAAATAAAGGAGAAAAAGGCTGCAAACAAAAAAAAAATGGATGCAGATACCACATCTAAGCACCAGTATGCTGCAGTATTACATTGTGCTTCTGGTTTCAGATATACTTGAATACACAGCACTCCCAAACTGGAGCTAAATGTTATGCTCTTCAGTCTAATGTTTAGAAGTAAAGATTAAACTCTACAGTATGTGTCAATATTATTTAAATTCTTCTAGACCCAATACAGATGTAGCACCCTTCTAGATAGTTTGCTATTAAAGCTAGATAAATGTAGTTCTTTTTGTCCCCTCTGTAATCAGGGGAGAAGTTTTGGGCTGTTCTAGGCTTCACTGGCTGCAGGTGTGACTGCTTTCTTCTGTCTTCTGTAGGATTCCAGAATCTAATGGGTTCGGAGGGTGCAAATCAGTAGCTTAAATATTTATGTCTCAGCCAATCCTTGGGGGGGGAAGGATGACCAGTAGGTGGCCGGGGGTGCATAAATAGTATGTGGTCTGGAGCAGCTAGGTTCTTGACTAGGAATAGAAGTTCCCAGCCTGAAGGGCTGCTGCCCTTCTAGACAGTCAATCTTCTTCCTGTGCTCATCAAGGTTCCAGCTATCCTTTAGCTGGGAGGCCTGTTTGCTGAAACTCTCTGAAACTAATCAAGGGATTTCACTGAGGTTCTGGTCTGGAGAGTTCATTGGAGTGTAGGATCCAGCTGCTATCTCTTGCGCATCAATACTAGTGCTTGCCTGGCCTGGGATATTTCTCATGGTGTCCCATTGCTGTTCACTTTATTGGGCTGATGCTGGAGGGATTATCCTAAAAAGTAGTGACAGGGTAGAAATTGTCTTCTGATACTGTTCAGCATTTATAGTGTATCCCACGGCTCCCTACACCCTATCCCAGTTATTTATCCATTAATTTGAAAAAGGCAACCTCTAGACTATTGATTGTGATAGAAGAGTGATTGTTGCTGTGTGCATGGCTGCTGTTGCATTAATCTTGGAAAGGAACCTGAGGCAAGCCAGTGGCCCTTATGGGGTGAGTGCAACACAAAGTATGAACCAGAGCTTGAGACTCCAATACAAAGTATAAACCAGAGCTCTGCATCCTCACCAATAACAGGACTTTCCATATGTATTACTGGCTTGTATACCTGCTATAGAAATTAAAAATCTGATGTTACATATGACTCTTAACAGACACTTTTAAGGAGACTAAAGCTAGCCATCTTTTTTTTTTTCCATACTAAACAGCATGGATGGGGGAATCTCCACTGCCGACTAATGTATTCAACAGATGTAGCACCCACAATTGGCTGCTATCTGAACAGTGATAGGATTTGGCTCAGTCATGTGGTGCTATCAGGGCCAGCCACAGCTTGAAATTCAAGCACTATATAACATCAGTTTGGGATATATATGTATGTATATTTCAAATTAAAAAAAGCTCTTCCATGGTCCCACTTCTCTGATTGATCCGAAACGTAGGCCTAATCATCACTGGCGTAAAAGGGTACCCCACGCTGCCTTGACTAGTGGTAGCAGCTAACACAACAAACAGATAATTTTGTTATAATCACAAGAGTGTATAAGTGTAGCGCTAAAGTGTTTGAGTTGGTTACCATAACCCAACCATTACCATTGAAAGGTGAATCACAAAATCTCTGTAAATCAAATTATATAAATCTACAAACCATGATGGCTAATGAAATATACAAAAAATCGCAAAAAATACCACGTGTGATAAGTGCCGTGTACGTTACTAAAAGATATATATAAAAAATTAAATAAATGAGTCCGTGAAAAGATTTAAAGTCCACAGTGTATATAAAAGAAATTGAAGATCCTAATCACTGCATTGGCATCCAACATAATGGGTGAAAACTGAAGACACCAGTGCAGTAAAGCCACCACCAAGGCAGATGTAAGCTTACCGGATGTTTTGAACTCAAAAGAACATACGTTCTATGAGTCAAACAGGCTTATGTTATCAACCGACAACCAGGATGGAATCTTAGAAGTCCTCTGTAATAGGAACCCAGGGCGTCCCGAAACTCATAAGAAATCAGTCCAACTTCTCTCCTCACAGGGCCTATTAGAACGAGCGTGGAGGATTACCCCCACCAGTCACTTCACAAGCGGCGCGGAACGTGCTTCTAAAAAAAAAAAATCCCCAGTGAAATCCATGCCTCCGGCGCCCTGCATTAAGATTAAGGGCCGGGCACATGGAGATTAGGGGGGCGGAGTTTTTGATTGTTGTAAACATAATTTAGCTTGTAAATCTAGCTAAATATAAGCAAAAACATAGTAGATTACTTCTGTGTTCTGTAGTCCTACTCCTAACACTTCCTGTCATGGGGTGACATCATCCAGATATACAGCACAGAGCAATGTCACCTTAGGAAACAAATTGTGTTATTGGCAGGATCACCAGGTGAAAATAAAGGAGAAAAAGGCTGCAAACAAAAAAAAAAATGGATGCAGATACCACATCTAAGCACCAGTATGCTGCAGTATTACATTGTGCTTCTGGTTTCAGATATACTTGAATACACAGCACTCCCAAACTGGAGCTAAATGTTATGCTCTTCAGTCTAATGTTTAGAAGTAAAGATTAAACTCTACAGTATGTGTCAATATTATTTAAATTCTTCTAGACCCAATACAGATGTAGCACCCTTCTAGATAGTTTGCTATTAAAGCTAGATAAATGTAGTTCTTTTTGTCCCCTCTGTAATCAGGGGAGAAGTTTTGGGCTGTTCTAGGCTTCACTGGCTGCAGGTGTGACTGCTTTCTTCTGTCTTCTGTAGGATTCCAGAATCTAATGGGTTCGGAGGGTGCAAATCAGTAGCTTAAATATTTATGTCTCAGCCAATCCTTGGGGGGGGAAGGATGACCAGTAGGTGGCCGGGGGTGCATAAATAGTATGTGGTCTGGAGCAGCTAGGTTCTTGACTAGGAATAGAAGTTCCCAGCCTGAAGGGCTGCTGCCCTTCTAGACAGTCAATCTTCTTCCTGTGCTCATCAAGGTTCCAGCTATCCTTTAGCTGGGAGGCCTGTTTGCTGAAACTCTCTGAAACTAATCAAGGGATTTCACTGAGGTTCTGGTCTGGAGAGTTCATTGGAGTGTAGGATCCAGCTGCTATCTCTTGCGCATCAATACTAGTGCTTGCCTGGCCTGGGATATTTCTCATGGTGTCCCATTGCTGTTCACTTTATTGGGCTGATGCTGGAGGGATTATCCTAAAAAGTAGTGACAGGGTAGAAATTGTCTTCTGATACTGTTCAGCATTTATAGTGTATCCCACGGCTCCCTACACCCTATCCCAGTTATTTATCCATTAATTTGAAAAAGGCAACCTCTAGACTATTGATTGTGATAGAAGAGTGATTGTTGCTGTGTGCATGGCTGCTGTTGCATTAATCTTGGAAAGGAACCTGAGGCAAGCCAGTGGCCCTTATGGGGGTGAGTGCAACACAAAGTATGAACCAGAGCTTGAGACTCCAATACAAAGTATAAACCAGAGCTCTGCATCCTCACCAATAACAGGACTTTCCATATGTATTACTGGCTTATATACCTGTATTTATCGGCATATAACACGCACTTTTTTCCCCTTAAAATCAGGGGAAAATCATGGGTGCGTGTTATAGGCCGATCCCGCCAATTTTGTTCTTATCGGAGCGATCGCGGCTATTGCCACGATCACCGCTATTGCCGCGATCGCCGCCGACATACACAGCCATGTGTAAATTCAATAATGGCGCCGAGACTACAGGGACTCGTCGGAGCCGAGATACACATACCCGAGTATCTTCGGCTTTTCTCGGCGCCACTCACAGTCACTCCCAGTCCTGCCATTGGACCTGTGTTATGTCCATCATAGGGCGGGACTGGGCGTGACTGTGAGCGGCGCCGAGGAAAGCCAAGGATACTCAGGTATGTGTATCTCGGCTCCGACAAGTCCCTGCAGTCACGGCGCCACATTTGAATTTACAGCTGTGTATGTCGGTGGCGATCGCGGCAATCACACAAGGCTGCACTGGGGCAAGGCTGCACTGGGGCAAGGCTGCACTGGAGCCAAGCTGCACTGGGGCAAAGCTGCACTGAGGCAAAGCTGCACTGACATGGCTGCATTGACAAGGCTGCACTGGGGCAAAGCTGCACTGACATGGCTGCACTGACAAGGCTGCACTGGGGCAAAGCTGCACTGACATGGCTGCACTGACATGGCTGCACTGGGGCAAAGCTGCACTGACAAGGCTGCAGATGGACACCGATAACGCTGCATTGATGGGCATTTTAATGTAAGTTTTTCTTCTTTAAACTTTACTCCTAAAAGTTTTTTTCCCTTAAAATTCCCTCCTAAACTTGGGGTGCGTGTTATACGCCGGCGCGTGTTATACGCCGATAAATACGGTAATTTTACCAGAAAAGTGCCTACAAGCATATAAACACATATTGACAATTCCATTGGTGCAGATAGGGAAGAAGAGTTAAGCTACACCCTTCCTCAGTATTACCTCAGTAGCTTACCTACTTCAGCTGCCTTCACCCTACCAGCATGGTTTTCTGCTTATATTGATGAACTGGGAAATATCAAGATCAGTAACATATCCCAACCAGAGTAATAATCTTGATGAATTAGGTATACTTGATTAAGCTTGACCTATAAGGAACAATACAAGAAAGGTTAAAAATTATGGCTTACATAATATTCTAGCAGCTCCATTGCTGATACCATCATTCCTATTCAGTCTGCTGAGCTTTTTTTAAGCTTATGAACTGATTTAGTGTGTTTATGAAGCGAAAATGATTTATTTTCTCAGCTTTCCAGAGTATTTGTGTTGTATGTTGCATGATCTATCACTGCTAAGGTTCCCACATGTCCCAGTTTTCCAGTGATGGAAAATGTTTATTTTTTTCAAGTTCAGAAGTCTGGTTAGTGACAGAAAGAATGATTGAACAATGGTATTTTAATTTATATAGTGCAATACCCAGCAATGTCAGGTTTATGCAATAAATCCCACTATGTGCGGTGGCAATGTGCAAAATGTAGCAACCCATTCATAGTGCCTGTTACTATACATATAGATGTAGCATTCTTTTGGTGGGGGGGCGGGGGGGTTATGGAAAATGGCCTTCCCCAAACAAGTTGTGACACTAAACGTGCAGGAAATTAGGAGAACCAGAACCTTCCTCCAAGTGGAAGAATGGGTTTGATAATAAAGTTGGCAGTGTCTTCATCGAGGACAGGGCCTCTGCACCCATCATTTTACAATAACCATACATTTATAGATACTGCACACACCAGTAGAGAGATAATGCAAACTTTATATGATAAAATATTAGTAATAGCATTTACAGTACATCCAATATACAAACATATAACTTCGGAAAATGAGCCCAACAGGAGTACTGGTGGGATTATGCACATATACCTGGGTATACAGTTATTTAGCAAAGATAGCTCCAAAAGTGCCAACAAGGTCCAGTTGGAGGGGTCCCTGGGGAAGATTGTAGATATGGCATCTGTTCTGTTTCTGAAGAGCAGAATCCTGTATCGATAGTGAAAAGGGAATCCTCCAACCTTCACTTGATCAGGCTGAGAATTAGCTTTTTACTGCCAAAATCAGTGGTTTGACACTGGAACTGGTGTCAGTTTATCTACTCTGCTTTTCAGTTCCTAACAATTGCTAATTTACTATGCACCATGCATTTTAATACAAGTGATATTTTTTCATCTTTATGAATGTTGTCTGCCCATAAAGTCCATGGACTGCGGTCCAAAACCAAAATTCTGGTTTTTGGTAGTTAGGACATGGCACTTGCTGTATTTCTACTATCAATGAGTAACCACAGTACCAACCAGGGGTTTCTCGTATTTTACTTAAAGGAGTTGTAAAGTCTTAGGGTTTTTCACCTTAATGCATTCTATGCATTATGGTGAAAAACCCTCTCTGCTGCCATTGCCCACCTGAGCCCCCCTTTTTCTTACCTGAACCTGATCGTTCCAGCGTCGAGGACGAGCCTAGCAGCTCCAGCCGCTGTCTTGGGTCCTCATTGGATAGATTGATAGCAGCAGGAGCCATTGGCTTCCACTGCTGTCAATCAAATCCAGTGACACGGCAGCCGAGGCCAAGTCCTGCTGTCTGTGTCAATGGATACAGCAGCAGGACTCGGGAGCACGCTCGCACGGGTGCCCCATGGAAATCGGCTCTCTGAAGATGAGGAGCCAGGAGCACCGCCGGAGGACTCCAGAAAAGGAGGATCGAGGCCGTTCTGTGCAAAACCCTTCCACAGAGCAGGTAAGTATGACATCTTTGTTACTAAAAAAAAAAAAACCTTTACAATCACTTTAACATTGTCATTAATTTACCATGCATTTGTACCTCTAGCTACCTATGGGCTGTTAAATGCCTAATTTGGCCTTACCCTATGCTGTTTACTGAGCCCTGAGCTAAAACTAGCTAGAGAATCCCAGACCAGAAGGGACAGCAGTGTGAGGACCTGGTTTATCTGCTGGTGGCACTGTGGTTCCATGGTAGAGGGTTGTAATACCAGTGTCCACTACATGGTGTCTACCAGCAGCCAGCAGTTTTTAGTAGTCAATCTCCACCTGATGCTGGTTGCTGGGAGGGCACTTAAGTTCCTCTTCTGCTGATACATATGTCAGTGTTTTGCTTTGCTGTGCTAAGTCAGATGCTGCTGCCATTTAACTTTTCTCCTGCATCGTTTACCCTACACCTGTTGCCTTATATCTGCTCTCCTTGTTTCTGGTTCCCCCTGGTCCTTGCACCTGTATTCCCTGTGACCTGTGTTCTTCATCTTGTATATATTGTACATATTATATATAGTAGTTTGTAGTTAGGCTTTATGTTACTATTAACAAATCTACTTCACTATGTATAGCCTAGTCTCAGTTTCTAAGTGTAGCCATGTCGATCTGGCCGTCCCGCTGATTCTTGACAGGCAGTTAACTAATGTAACTGAGCTGCATATAATCCCAATTTTAATAAAGAGGTTCACCTAATAATATAGTGCAAGGAGGTCACTACACATACAGTAGCGCAGTGCAAAGGAAATAATAACACAAGGACAGAAGTATTTATGTCACAAGGATTATTTTTATTAATATACAGGATTTATATAGTGCCAACAGTTTGCACAGCGCTTAACAAAATGAAGGCAGACAGTACAGTTACATTACAATTTGGTACAAGAGAAATCAGAGGTCTCTGCTCGTTAGAGCTTACAATCTAAGTGGGAGGGTCAATTGATACAAAATGTAATAGCTGTGGGCGATAAGCTGACGGAGAAAGTAAAACAGTGTATTAGTTAGAAGCAGGATAAGCTTCTTTAAAGAGAAGGGTTTTCAGAGATCGTCTAAAGATGGATAGATTAGGGGACAGTCGGACAGATTGGGGTAGGGAGTTCCAAAGGATGGGAGAAGCTAAGGAGAAATCCTGGAGGCAAGCATGGGAGGAGGTGACAAAGGAGCTAGAGAGCAGGATGTCTTGGGAGGACTAAAGAGAGCGACTTGGTCGGTATTTTAAGACTAGGTTAGTGATGTAGCTGGGGGCAGAGTTGTGGATGGCTTTGTACAGATACATGCACAGAAATTTATGGGCATCTACAGTTAAACTATTAGACCACGGGAACACTGCTCCAGCATTCATGCCATGTGGTCCAATTCTAACTCTAGTTCCTGGAAACTTACTTTATATGAGGTCACAGTCCTCCAATCAGGGTTTCTGACCCAGCTAGCAGGGACAGGAAGTACCTGTCTATAACCAACTAACTCTGTGGTAATTAACAAGCAACATCTATTTACAAATACAGACAGTAGAGGGAATCAGCTTCCTACACATGCTAAGCTGAAAGTCGGTTGCTGCATTTTACACTGTATCACTACACTTTACATTAATACCTGTGTCCCTACACAAGTGAAGATCTGAGAGTCTTCTGCCCAATGAACTGCTCTGATTAAGCACACTTCTGGTCATGTATATAAAGGAGGTAACTGCAGTGTGGATTGCATGTCAGCACAAGACCGCACATCAGCAGGACAAAAATGCAGTTGCGTGTGCTCTGTGTTAAAGCTGTATTAAACCCTTTACAGCGTAATTACCATGTCATAAGAATTATGTAGATAAAACAGACCTAACATTAAATGTATTGTTATTTTATAATCTAAGAGATCACAGTACTCCCCATAAAAATATTTTTATCCGCTTCACTCAAAGATAATGCCATCTTTATTTAGCCATTAGCCAGAGGTATCTTTGACTTCCTGGATCGGGATGCTGGCTCAGTGATGACATATTCCTGTCAATCTTGGTGCCTGTATTATTCTTGTGTTAACAAATGTCTGCAATAAATCACCTCCCTACGACAGCCTCTCGTCTTGTGACTTGCTACAAAATTACAATGATGAAGTAAAGGTGGTGATGGGTGACTTTAGAGACTGAGGAAGTGTTTCCTGCTCTTGTGAAGGAATGTGATGTAAATAATAATAATAATAATAATAATAATCTGAAAATGTCTATTTTCTTATGTGCATACATATTTTTCTCCTTACTCATTATATAAGTATACAGGTTTGCACTGTTCCTATATTTTCTCAAGATGGCGGGTACCCCCTGCATCCCACACATCAGAAGAACGCGGAACTGAAGATAAAACCAAGATCAGCCAGACCTCGTTATGAAGATTCTCCATTTTCTTTTTCTATCTTAACCAATGAGATGTACCTATTAGACTAACATAGCAATGACGTATTTGTGTGTATAAAACATTAGCACCGCCTTGAATAAATTAGAAGTGTAAGAAGTAACTGAGCTGAGCGTGTCTCAGAGTGTTTACTTTTATATGCATGCATATCAACACTTTCAAATTAGAGACAGCAGCAGATAACCTTGGGCTCGATTGGAGCTCTTAATCATTTCCATAACAGATGGTGCCGAAACCCGGGACCTCAGGCTACAGTCGAAGCCGTACCGCGATAAGCATTTGGGCGTTAACTGATTGATGAGAGTGGGGTTTGCGCAGCCCTAACAGTACCGGTGAGTTTGATTTATATTCTTACCACTGTACGACTCTCTTATCTTTCGGTTGACGGCTGGATTCTGTCGGTATGCTGAGACTGTCTTAGAGGCAGGTATTTCCTCGCCTGAGGTTGTTTTAACGAACCTGTCAATGGGTTTCTGCTGACTGTATTTGTTCACTGTCTGCCATTCTTTGGGCTACGAAACTCAGCAGTCTAAAAGTGCTACATGTGTGAATGTGTGGTCTCATCTCCAGATGAGCTTTCGGCCTCTGGTATGAGATGGTTTCCCTTGTAGCAAGCGTTTATAGACGGGTTACTCTGGGTTTGACAAACCTTTGAGGGTTATCTCAGCTGCTGGCTTTGCAGTCTGAAAGTGTTACGGAAGTCTCACCCCAAGAAGAGTTGTCGGCCTCTTGGTGTAGAGCTGGAAAAAAAAAAAAGTCTATAAACGGGTTCATTTTTGCAGGGTGGTCTGCCCTTGTGGTTATCTTAGCCTGCTGAAATTTTGCAGTTCGAAGAGTGGCAGGTGTAATGTCCTGTCGTGAGTGTATTTGTGGTTTACTGTTTGCTATACACGAGAGGGGTTGGGGACTGGTTAAGGTCTAGGGGGGGCTGCCCGGGGGATCTGTTGGGTCGCGGGCCGTTGCTCCTCACTACCCCTGACGTGTTTGTTCTTGTTCTGAGATTAACCGTACATTACAGGGTTATAGCAAACAGTAGAAGCTAGGAGCGCAGTATGTGCCCCCACCGAAGGAATTTTTGATAAAGAACGCTGAGAAAAATATTAACCCCTTGGTTGTATGTATTCTCCTCTCAAGCCGTTAGCCGAGAAACAGAAAGTGATATTGTAAAGAAAGTGAGATTGTAAAAAAAGTGATATTGCAAAGAAGGAGAGAAGAAGATGTTGAAATAGTTAACAAAGTTAAAAGAAGTGGCGAAAGTTATGTTGCTGAAGAAACAGGGAGAAAAATCCTGTGTGATAAAGAAAATTGGATAAAGGAAGTTAAGAAAGATGGCGATTGTATTATGTATGTGTATCACAGAGCTGATGATATGTTGGAACTTGAAACAAAGGAGGGGAGGGACAGCACTGCCCTCCGTCTAACAACCACTCCTTTCTCACCACCCAAGCACAACCCACTGTGACAACTCAGCCCGGCGGCCATCTTAGTGCACCCATGCCTTCACTTTCTACCCAGTCCAGTGCACTTCCTGCCGGCGGCCATCTTGGTACACCCAGTAAGCTTAAACAGCTTGTACCCAGCCCTCCCTGTTTTAAACCAAGATGGTTCATACCACACATCTGTCTTCCCCAATACGGGAGCATCACATTCCCAGGCCGGATATGTTAATGATGAAGAAGCATCTGAGTGGGAAGCCCAACAGCAGGCAGCAAGGCCACCCACTGATTTAACCCCCAATCCGGCTCCAGACTCTCAGTTCCGAGAGGATCTCAAACACATGCTGGCAACCGTAAGGAACAGTGCCTCTTGCCAGCCCTCGCCCCAACAACAGTCTCGGTTACCAGAAGGGGCACCAGTGATGTATGTCGCTTTTACTCCATCACAAGCAGCGGCCTTAGTGACAAGTCTGCCTGACCCAGAGAAGCAGCCAATTCCCTTCTACCACAGGATAGTGCAGATACAAGAAACTTACTCAGCTGCCTGGAGAGACTTGATCAGCCTATGCCAAATTAAAGCAGGATATGTCTTTTGGCCAGTCATGCAGATGGCCTTCAATGATGCCTGCCTGACTAGTGCCACTTCCTACACCTCAGGCGTGGAGTTCTGTGCACAACTCCACGACTGGGCAAAGGAGAAGTTGACGGATCAGACCACCACAATCCAAGATATTACCCAAGATAAAGGGGAGTCTGTGAAGAAGTATCATGCTAGACTCATAAAGGCACACACACACATGTTATCAACTGCTTTTGTTTCAGGGCTCAGAGAGGATATCAGAAAAGGCCTGATGGTGGCCCGCCCTGAATACCATTCAATGAAAATGTCTGATTTATTGTTGGTGACCAGAGGTATAGCAAAATCAAAAAGGTAAAAAACCAATGCCCCTCATGGTAACCCATGACGAAGATCCCGCCTACACTAGTCCACCACCACTGCCCAATACCAGGGAAAGGATCACCTGTTACAACTGTGGGAAACGGGGTCACTTCAGAAAAGAATGCAGAGCCCCAAGATGTCCCAGACGAAAAACCTACCACTTTCCTCATTGACAGGGGTGCAGCCAAAAGTGTGTTGAGGGCGGTGAACCTGCCTAATAATTCTTTCCTTTCCACTATTGATGTTTCCTGCGTAGGAATGGATGGGGTGCCCCGCTCCAGTCCACTTCCTGATTTGCTTGCCAGATTTGTGGTGTCCTCTACATGTCCCTTGAATCTACTAGGAGCTGATGTGTTGTCCAGACTACAGGCCTCAATCAGGACACGCCTGAAGGGGGGATGAAGTTACATACTCCCCTATCTTTAGAAGACTAATCTGCTTTGTGTTCTCTGCCTCTCCTGATGACACTTAATGAAGCAAAAACTTCAAGTTCAATACTGCAGGAAGTACTTGACAGAATCCCTGTGTGCCTATGATCCACAGGACCGGAAGACAACGGTCACTTAAAGGTGCCACCAGTTTCAGTCAAGCTAAAAGAGGGTGCATCATTGCCCCGGAAACCACAATAACTCCAAGAAGAGAATCCTAAAGGAGAACCAGGTACCTGCTGTGGATGCCTTTGACTGCAAAATACCTCACAGAGGTGGACCTTACAAACGCTTTCTTCAGTGTCCACCCTCACCCCTCCTGCTGGTACCTTTTCGCATTCATCCACGGAAAGAAACGGCAACATACCTAAACAGTTGTGCCACAAGGGGCACAGAACTTTCCAAGCCAGTTTGCAAAAGCTATGGCTATCATCTTTGACACATGACAAGAGGAACACCCGGAAGTGATTCTCTTCCAACATGTTGATGACCTTCTCCTTTGTGCAGCTGACTTACCCCCTGTTGAAGTCACCTCAGAAAGCCTGTTGTGCTATCTTGCCAACCAGGGCTGCAGAGCCTCAAAGCCCAAATTGCAGTGGTGCTCAACACCTGTCATTTTCCTTGGACTAATTTCCTAGTGCAGAGTAGGGATGAGCCGAACACCCCCCTGTTCGGTTCGCACCAGAACATGCGAACAGGAAAAAAGTTCGTTCGAACATGCGAACACCGTTAAAGTCTATGGGACACGAACATGAATAATCAAAAGTGCTAATTTTCAAGGCTTATATGCAAGTTATTGTCATAAAAAGTGTTTGGGGACCTGGGTCCTGCCCCAGGGGACATGGATCAATGCAAAAAAAAGTTTTAAAAACGGCCGTTTTTTCAGGAGCAGTGATTTTAATAATGCTTAAAGTCAAACAATAAAAGTGTAATATCCCTTTAAATTTCGTACCTGGGGGGTGTCTATAGTGTGCCTGTAAAGGGGCGCATGTTTCCTGTGTTTAGAACAGTCTGACAGCAAAATGACATTTTGAAGGAAAAAACTCATTTAAAACTACCCGCGGCTATTGCATTGCCGACAATACACATAGAAGTTCATTGATAAAAACGGCATGGGAATTCCCCAAAGGGGAACCCCGAACCAAAATTAAAAAAAAAAAAATGACGTGGGGGTCCCCCTAAATTCCATACCAGGCCCTTCAGGTCTGGTATGGATATTAAGGGGAACCCCGGCCAAAATTTTAAAAAAAAATGACGTGGGGTTCCCCCTAAATTCCATACCAGACCCTTCAGGTCTGGTATGGATTTTAAGGGGAACCCCGCGCCAAAAAAAAAAAAAAAACGGCGTGGGGTCCCCCCAAAAATCCATACCAGACCCTTATCCGAGCACGCAACCTGGCAGGCCGCAGGAAAAGAGGGGGGGACGAGAGTGCGGCCCCCCCTCCCTCCTGAACCGTACCAGGCCACATGCCCTCAACATTGGGAGGGTGCTTTGGGGTAGCCCCCCAAAACACCTTGTCCCCATGTTGATGAGGACAAGGGCCTCATCCCCACAACCCTGGCCGGTGGTTGTGGGGGTCTGCGGGCGGGGGGCTTATCGGAATCTGGAAGCCCCCTTTAACAAGGTGACCCCCAGATCCCGGCCCCCCCCCTGTGTGAAATGGTAAGGGGGTACATAAGTACCCCTACCATTTCACGAAAAAAGTGTCAAAAATGTTAAAAATGACAAGAGACAGTTTTTGACAATTCCTTTATTTAAATGCTTCTTCTTTCTTCTATCTTGCTTCATCTTCTGGTTCTTCTGGCTCTTCTGGTTCTTCTGGTTCTTCCTCCGGCGTTCTCGTCCAGCATCTCCTCCGCGGCGTCTTCTGTCTTCTTCTCCTCGGGCCGCTCCGCACCCATGGCATGGGGGGGAGGCTCCCGCTCTTCTCTTCTTCTCTTCTTCTTTTCTTCTTTTCTTCTCTTCTTCTCTTCTTCTCTTCTTCTCTTCTTCTTCATTTTCTTCTCCGGGCCGCTCCGCAATCCATGCTGGCATGGAGGGAGGCTCCCGCTGTGTGACGGCGCTCCTCGTCTGACAGTTCTTAAATAACGGAGGGGGGCGGGGCCACCCGGTGACCCCGCCCCCCTCTGACGCACGGTGACTTGACGGGACTTCCCTGTGACGTCACGGGGAATGCCACAGGGAAGTCCCGTCAAGTCACCGTGCGTCAGAGGGGGGCGGGGTCACCGGGTGGCCCCGCCCCCCTCCGTTATTTAAGAACTGTCAGACGAGGAGCGCCGTCACACAGCGGGAGCCTCCCTCCATGCCAGCATGGATTGCGGAGCGGCCCGGAGAAGAAAATGAAGAAGAAGAGAAGAAGAGAAGAAAAGAAGAAAAGAAGAAAAGAAGAAGAGAAGAGCGGGAGCCTCCCCCCCATGCCATGGGTGCGGAGCGGCCCGAGGAGAAGAAGACAGAAGACGCCGCGGAGGAGATGCTGGACGAGAACGCCGGAGGAAGAACCAGAAGAACCAGAAGAGCCAGAAGAACCAGAAGATGAAGCAAGATAGAAGAAAGAAGAAGCATTTAAATAAAGGAATTGTCAAAAACTGTCTCTTGTCATTTTTAACATTTTTGACACTTTTTTCGTGAAATGGTAGGGGTACTTATGTACCCCCTTACCATTTCACACAGGGGGGGGGCCGGGATCTGGGGGTCACCTTGTTAAAGGGGGCTTCCAGATTCCGATAAGCCCCCCGCCCGCAAACCCTCACAACCACCGGCCAGGGTTGTGAGGATGAGGCCCTTGTCCTCATCAACATGGGGACAAGGTGTTTTGGGGGGCTACCCCAAAGCACCCTCCCAATGTTGAGGGCATGTGGCCTGGTACGGTTCAGGAGGGAGGGGGGGCCGCACTCTTGTCCCCCCCTCTTTTCCTGCGGCCTGCCAGGTTGCGTGCTCGGATAAGGGTCTGGTATGGATTTTTGGGGGGACCCCACGCCGTTTTTTTTTTTTTTTTTTGGCGCGGGGTTCCCCTTAAAATCCATACCAGACCTGAAGGGTCTGGTATGGAATTTAGGGGGAACCCCACGTCATTTTTTTTTTTAAATTTTGGCCGGGGTTCCCCTTAATATCCATCCCAGACCTGAAGGGCCTGGTATGGAATTTAGGGGGACCCCCACGTCATTTTTTTTTTTTAATTTTGGTTCGGGGTTCCCCTTTGGGGAATTCCCATGCCGTTTTTATCAATGAACTTCTATGTGTATTGTCGGCAATGCAATAGCCGCGGGTAGTTTTAAATGAGTTTTTTCCTTCAAAATGTCATTTTGCTGTCAGACTGTTCTAAACACAGGAAACATGCGCCCCTTTACAGGCACACTATAGACACCCCCCAGGTACGAAATTTAAAGGGATATTACACTTTTATTGATTGACTTTAAGTATTATTAAAATCACTGCTCCTGAAAAAACGGCCGTTTTTAAAACTTTTTTTTGCATTGATCCATGTCCCCTGGGGCAGGACCCAGGTCCCCAAACACTTTTTATGACAATAACTTGCATATTAGCCTTTAAAATTAGCACTTTTGATTTCTCCCATAGACTTTTAAAGGGTGTTCCGCGGCATTCGAATTTGCCGCGAACACCCCAAATTGTTCGCTGTTCGGTGAACTTGCGAACAGCCAATGTTCGAGTCGAACATGAGTTCGACTCGAACTCGAAGCTCATCCCTAGTGCAGAGCATGGATTCCAGAAGCCTTCCTACTGATGCTCTGCAATCAGACCCTTCCAGATGTCTCCTGAAGAAATATCTAAAGTTTGAAGCCTTTAAGTGCGCCACCCCCCGGCGCTAGGGCTCCCAGACTACGACAAAACGCTCAAGCTCTTTGTATCCGAACGTCTGGGACATGCTGCAGGTGTACTCACCCAATCACACGGCATCAGCCTACGCCCCGTAGGATATTATTCCCGTCGGTTGGATGCGGTAGCAAGAGGAGGCCTATTGTGTCTGCGAGCTGGATTTGCTATACAAGCCTTGCTTGACAAAACTTTGAACTTGGTCCTCGGACACTGCCTCGTTCTGCTTGCTCCCCATGATGTTGTTGCCATATTCAACCAAGATCCAGCCGAAACACTTGTCCACTACCAGACACTTGAGACTCCTGTGTTCCCTCCTACTGGACAGCATTACTCTATTAAGTTGTCAAACACTGAACCCTACCACCCTTCTTCCACTTCTCGAGGGGGGAAAGGAGGAGGAGGAGTAGAGTCTTGACTTGTCACCCCATGACCACACAGGACACGCGGTCATCACTGAAAACACTGTTCTACAAGCTGAAGCCTTACCACCGGTGATGTCTACACAAGAGGCAGAGCTGTAAGCACTTACTACAGCATGTAAATGGGCAGAGGGAAAAAGAGCCAACATTCATATGGACTCAAGATATGCTTTCAGCATTGCCCATGATAATGGTGTTATCTAGGACAGAGGATTCCTGATGGCTGCAGGAACACCTGTGAAAACTTGATTGATGCCTTGCTTCTCCCAACCCAAGTGACTATTCTGAGTAAAGCACACGACAAAATGAACTCAAAGGAAGCTTAAGGCAATCATTAGGCCAATTCAGCTGCCAAACAGACAGCTGGTGGTCCACGGGAAGTGGACAGCAGGGTGGTAGAAGAAGACCACCCCGTGCTTACCTTACAGACTTTCCCAGTGGACAGAGTTTACCTAAAAGAACTACAGGAAACAACAAGTCCGGATAAGAAGGAAAACTGGAAACGGAGAGGAGCAACTCTCAGAAATGGACTATTCGAGTGCAACAAGAAGCCTTGTCTACCCAGGAGTATGTACCCAGCTGTGGTGCAATGGGCACATGGAGCTGCCCACTTGACAAAGACTTTTATGAACTCTCTTATCAACAAGTGTTGCACCAAGAGTTACTCCACTGACCGACAACTTCTACAGATCATGCATTATCTGCACCAAATGTAACCCAGGATGCACAGAAGAAGCACAGAAGAAGCACAGAAGAAGCACCTGGCAAAAGCCCTATACCCCATTCCAGAGGATGCAAATTGATCATTCTCAAGTGCCAAGAAGTGGCAGATTCGAATACGCCCTAGTGGAAGTGGTCATGACTGCCAGGACCACAGCTAAGAAACTACTGAGTGAGATAGTATGTAGATTTGGGGTCCCAGAGGTGATATTGAGAGATCAGGGCCCAGCCTTAACAGCAACCCTTACTAAAGAGATTTGGGCAGCACTGGGGGTTCAGTTGGCACTACACACCCCATACCACCCTCAAAGTAGCGGGAAGGTAGAAAGGATGAATGGGACATTAAAAACAGGATGTTAAAGATGGCCCAAGAGACTAACATGAGTTGGCCCATTGCCCTGTTCAGTGTCAGACACACCCCCGGGGGAAACATGCCCTATACCCTTATGAAATTTTGTTTGGTTCAGCTCCCAGACTTGGTTGTTACTTTCCACAACAGTTACAGTTACAGTCTGATGTGTTGACTAATTATGTAACCACTTTATCACGAGAATTAACCTGAATGCATGTCCAGGTGTTTTCTTCCATTCCAGATCCTGAATTAGATACAGGAACACACCAACTACTGTCTGGAGATCCTTGAGCCAAGTTATGATGGTCCATTCCAAGTTTTGGTGACCACAGCCACCTCAGTCAAGTTGGCCAGGAAGAACACCTGAATGCACGCTTATCACTGCAGGAGAGCGTGTTTTCGGGCGCTGCATATCCTTTTTCTGTTTGATCTAGGGGGGAGGGGCCCAGGAGGTGGCCATCACAAAAATGATAACATAATTACGTTTTGGTGTAACTCTTCAGGTACACATGTGACCACCTTTACCTTAGATTACTGTGACATAGTACCTTGTCCGTTTGACCCTTCATGGTGATGCCATTGGTACAGTGATATCCCTGACGGTAAGGACATATTTGTATGCCACACAGACAGTTACTGGGGACAGAGTTGTGGTTTCTGTGGGGGCAGGCGACCACAGAGTGCATTAGACAAAAAAGATGAAAATAGAAAGCCCCCATATCCTAACCAAAGATACCCCTGATACATACACTGACCCAGCACACAGTCAGAGGAGGAAGCGAGCAGCTCTCTCCGGAAGCTTTGACCCTCATGTATACATAGATGCCATAGGGGTCCCAAGGGGGGTACCTGATGAATTTAAAGCCAGGGACCAGGTAAAAGCTGGTTTTGAGTCTCTGATCCCCATAAAAACTGTCAGCAAGAATGTAGATTGGATTAACTACATGTCATGGTTATGCAATATACCTGTCTCCATGTGTTCATCTCTAGAGACCAGCTGACCCTCACCTGACTGCTTTTGTAACCTCCCCTCTAAGCATGGCCCCACCCCAGGCCCTATCAGGGAACCCTATATTAACCTGTGCACCGCAAGCCAGCAGTGCTGATCAACCACTGTGTGTTAGCCTCTGTGTGTACTTGCTGTGTTTCCTACATCTGATTCCTGTTACCGACCTTGGCTTGTCCCTTACTTTCCTTGTTGTTCCAGCCTGCTGCCTCCTTCCTCTTCTCCTGTAGTCTACCGTGAGCGTGAGCTGTGAGACTCTGGGGGCCGCGACCTGGAGCCAGACTGCAGCGCAGTCCATCCTTACCATTAAAGGCTCTGGTGAACACCTGCTGGCTCTTAGACTCCGCGCCCTGGGGAATCTATGCTCTAGCTCCAAGTGGGATCTGTGTCAGTGATCCAGTAGACCTGCTTCCCGAACCTCCCAGGGTTCAATCCGCAGCAGTCACCCGTAGGGTCCACTACCTTGCGGTGCACTCCTGATCCCAACGGTGTGCATCTGTCACCCAGCCTCTAGGTGACCTGACACTACACATATTATAACCAACAGAGATTTGTAAATTACACTAAAGATGCCCTCCAGGGAATTGCTGACCAGTTAGCCCCCACTTCCTACATGACATTCCAGGACCGGATGGCCTTAGACAGGGTGCTAACTGGGAAAGGAGGTGTTTTGTAAAATCATAGGAAAAAACGGAAACCTGTTGTACATACATTCCTGATAATATTGGCCCAAATGGTAAGGTTACTCTAGCTATAAAGAAATTAGAAGATCTGTCACTGGAGTTGAAGAAGAACTCAGGTATCACAGACCCATGGGACCAATATTTTAGCTGGATGAGTGGGTGGCAGAAGGTGCTCGCCCAGATACGGGTAAGGGTATTAATAATCCTGGTTCTTTTAGCCCTGATTGTATGCTGTATTCTACCTTTCGTAAAAAGTTAATGAGCAAGGCTGTAGACAATAGCACACCTACATTTCTCCACCAAGAAGAAGAGGACCCCCTTATGATGGAAGATGACAAACCCTTCACTCCTCTACAGTCACTCCCTGTCCATAATCTCACAATCCTATAGGGTTTTAGGGATAGATAGCGCCTGACTGCACCTCTCCAGCTGTATCGAGGAGGGAAGTGAACAGTTGCTGCCCAATTCTATATACAGCCTAAAAGAGTTGCTGAGGAGAAGGGCCAGGCCAAAGTGGGACCTTTAGTATTAGGGACAGAAAAAAGAAAATAGTCATTTTAGGGGGGATTGTGAAGGAATGTGATGTAAATAATAATAATAATAATAATCTGAAAATGTCTATTTTCTTATGTGCATACATATTTTTCTCCTTACTCATTATATAAGTATACAGGTTTGCACTGTTCCTATATTTTCTCAAGATGGCGGGTACCCCCTGCATCCCACACATCAGAAGAACGCGGAACTGAAGATAAAACCAAGATCAGCCAGACCTCGTTATGAAGATTCTCCATTTTCTTTTTCTATCTTAACCAATGAGATGTACCTATTAGACTAACATAGCAATGACGTATTTGTGTGTATAAAACATTAGCACCGCCTTGAATAAATTAGAAGTGTAAGAAGTAACGGAGCTGAGCGTGTCTCAGAGTGTTTACTTTTATATGCATGCATATCAACACTTTCAAATTAGAGACAGCAGCAGATAACCTTGGGCTCGATTGGAGCTCTTAATCATTTCCATAACACTCTCTGCAGTAGAATGATTACATTATCTCATCTTAGACAAAGTCACTTTGCTTAAGCACACCAAAGATGCAGCATGTAGGACTTTTGGTGCGCTTTCAGAAAATATACCAAAAATGTGCGATCTGATAGAAGTCTATTGAAACCATAGGTAATCTGCATAAAAAACTGTGCTTCACTTGCGCTGTCAAACCGCAGTGGGGCCTAAAGCCCTGTTATGGTTGCCACCATGTTTATCTGCCAGAGCCTAGATGTCTTGTCCAACAACATGCCCTTGCTCTTTTGTGTTGATGAACTGGTGGATATTATTAATTGAATATCCAGAATGGGCCTTCTTTTGGAGAACCTTTTGGTTCAAACGTTGTCAGTGTATGGAACACCTCTTACATATGCACTTTGATGGAAAACACCTTTTTGGGCAAATCCCCTTATCAAGAATGTCACTGACAGTAAAAGTACCCTTTTCCCCAGAAAAAGAAGGCAAGACATAGGAAACTATATTCTTCTGAGCCTAAGAAGAGTTCCTTTTGTACCCCCAAGTCCTCCAGCTTCATGAAAAAGTCCTCCTCTCAATGTGGTGGTGCCCCCACTTGTCAAAGTGAGGGTATATCTGCTGGTCTTTGTGGACATATTCTCCTGGGACATTTGGAATGCTTGGGTTAAGAACAAGGTATCCAGAGGCTACAGGCTAAAATTTCACTCTCAACCTCCATCCTGCTTCATTTTATCAAACTTGACAATATGCCTGCAAAGATTGGCGAAATTTCAAGTGCTTTTGATGCAGCTCCGCATAATAATAATAATTATATTATTAATAATATATGCAAATTTATATTATTAACCGCTTGCTACCCACTGGCCGTCATATGATGGCCAGGCGGCTCGGCTCTCGTTCTGGGAGGGCGGCATATGACGGTCCTCCATTTAAACAGGGAATGCGCGTGATCGTGCGCGCGCATCCCTGTTCCTTTGGTGGCGGCATGTTACGGAGACAACGCTCGCCACCGAGGGGGTGAACAGCCATTGGTCATGGTTATGTACCATGTGATTGGCCGTGATGAAGTCACGGCCGATCACAGATGGTTCCGCCCCACTGTGCACAGCGCATGCACGCGAGTGCAGGCGCGCTGCGCGTGCACGTTGGTGGTGGCGTGTTCCCGAGAACACTGTTCGTCACCGACGCTGGTAAACAGCCATTGGCTGGCGGCTGTTTACCACATGATTGGCTGTGATCCTTTCACAGCCAATCACTAAATGTAAACACAGAGCGGTAACTAGCTGTTACCAGCTCTTCTCTCCTCACACACAGTTTCCAGTGTGAGGAGAGAAAAGATAGGAGCAGTGAGCTACTGATCTGTGTCTGTATTGTACTGCACAAGCACAACACTTGTGCCCCCATTGTCACCTGTCACCCAACAGTTACCCCATAAAGTGCATCTGTCACATAAGAGACTGCCATCAGTGACCGTCAGTGGTGCACCCGTCAGTGACCGTCACCGTCACCCACCAGTGACCGTCACCTGTCACCGTCACCCATCAGTCACCGTCAACTGTCACCGTCACCCTTCAGTGACCGTCAACTGTCACCGTCACCCATCAGTGATGGTCACCCATCAGTGACCTTCACCTGTCACCGTCACCCATCAGTGACTGTCACCTGTCACCGTCACCCATCAGTGACCGTCATCTGTCACCCATCAGTGACCATCAACTGTCACCCATCACCCATCAGTGATCGTCACCCATCACCCATCAGTGACCGTCAGTGGTGCACCCGTCACCCATCAGTGACCGTGCCCTGTCACCTGTCACCCATCAGTGACCATGCCCTGTCACCTATCACCCATCAGTGGCTGTCAGCCATCACCCGTCACCCATCAGTGACCCTCAGCCATCACCCGTCACCCATCGGTGACTGTCACCTGTCACCCATCAGTGACCATGCCCTGTCACCTGTCACCCATCACCCATTAGTGACCGTCAGCCATCACCCATCACCTATCAGTGACCCTCAGCCATCACCCGTCACCCATCAGTGACCGTGGCCTGTCACCCATCAGTGACCATCACCTGTCACACTGTCATCACCTATCAGTGAACGTCACCTGCCACCCATCGCACAGCCCATCAGTGACCGCCACCTGTCACACAGCCATCAGCGTCATGTCCAAAAGATTTTATTCTAGTGAGGAGCCGTTCCAGATCCTCTCCATGACCGATGAGAGCAGCGGGGAGTTCTCATCAGATTCCAATTCTGATTCCAAATCAAATTCGGCATTCGAACCGATTGAGAATAATGAATCGGCAAATGATTCAGAGGAAGTCCCTCCTAAAAGGGCATGGCACTCTGGAAACCAGGCAGCTGCCAGTAACCAGGATTATATTCTCAGGCCCAGTACCAGCGCTGCCGCCAGCAATAGGCCCCAAGAACATGTTTCCCAGGCCCAGTATCAGTGCTGCCACATCACGCCTGAGTACCAGCACAGGAGATTCAAATCCCCCAACTACTGGAGTGTCACGTCCCCCAAGAGCCAGGGCCTCCACATACATGCCAGATGGTCTTGCCAACCCAACATGGCTGCCTTCCGACTCGGGATCACCAATTATTCCCCCTTTCACAGCACAGTCAGGTATGCAGGCCAACACCCAAAATTTCACAGCAATTGATTTTTTTAATCTGTTTTTGCCGACACTTTGCTGCAATTCATTGTGGACCAGACAAATTTATATTCCCAGCAGTATATTGCCAACAACCCCCAATCATCATATGCCTGTTCGTTTGAGTGGAGAGATCTGAATTTGGAGGAGTTCAAATTGTTTATGGGCCTCCCCATAAACATGGGGCTTACAAAAAAAAATGAATTGGTCCACCAACCCCATCCACCACATGCCCATTTATTCTGCCGTAATGTCCAGGTCCCGATACGAGATGATAATGCGCTTTCTTCATTTTAGTGACAATACCCAGTGCCCTCCCCGCAATCATCCATGGGATATCTGTATGCATTCCGCATATATGAAGGAAGAGATTCCCAGCTCCAGCCCCCTGAGTGCCAGGCCTACATGGGCACAAGTGGAAAAATTGTATGGGACCTGGCATACCCACTTCTGAACAAAGGATATCACATATACCTTGACAACTTCTACACCAGCCTGCCCCTTTTCAAACACTTATACATCGCAAAAACCCTGGCCTGCAGAACCTCCAGGAAGAATAGGAAGGGCTTCCCACAATCTTTAGTGAACAAAAAGCTGCGAAGGGGGGAAAGAGCAACATTGAGATGCAACAAAGTGCTGGCCTTGAGGTGGAAGGATAAAAGGGACGTGCACATATTGTCCACCATCCATGACGACACTACAATTGAGTAGGGATGAGCTTCATGTTCGACTTGAACATCGCCTGTTCGACTCGAACATCGCCTGTTTGGTCGTTCGTCGAATTACGAACGATGTGGGCCGTTCGTGCCAAATTCGTGTGGCCCGTCATGGCCCATAATTCACTGCGGCATCGCAGTGCATTGCTGGCTGATGATTGGCCAAGCATGCACTATGACCCGCATGCTTGGCCAATCACAGCGCCGTCAGTAGAGAGAGCTGTAATTGGCCAAAGCCAGGGTGGCTTTGGCCAATTATGGCTCAGGGGGTTTAGAACACGCCCCACACTATATAAGGCCGCCTGCACGGCGGCCCTGTGTAGTGTGTGTTCCGGCGTTGAGATACATAGATAGACAGAGAGACAGTGTCATTTCATTTGAGTTAGCTAGATTAGGCAGGACAGTCAGAGAGTTAGCTGCACTTACAGTGTATTGTGTATGTATATGCATCCCAGGTGTTTTGTATATATATATATATATATATATATATATATATATATATATATATATATTTATACACTGTATTCAGTTTAGCTAGATCCGTTCCTGTTATCTTCCTACTGACAGGCAGGCTTGTCTTGTTACAGTGTTTACAGCTACCTGAAGAAAATTGCTGGTGTTCTTTTGATCCTATTAGTTCCACAGTCAGGCAGCTAGACTATTTACAGTTAGTGTAGTGCGTCCTCCTCACAGTGTTCAGCTAAAGCTACAAGTTAGTTTAGTGTGACCTCTGCACAGTGTTCAGCTAAAGCTACAAGTTAGTGTAGTGCGTCCTCCTCACAGTGTTCAGCTAAAACTACAAGTTAGTGTAGTGCGACCTCTGCACAGTGTTCAGCTAAAGCTACAAGTTATTTTAGTGCGATCTCTGCACAGTGTTCAGCTAAAGCTACAAGTTATTTTAGTGCGATCTCTGCACAGTGTTCAGCTAAAGCTACAAGTTAGTGTAGTGCGTCCTCTGAACAGTGTTCATCTAAAGCTACAAGTTAGTGTAGTGCGTCCTCCTCACAGTGTTCAGCTAAAGCTACAAGTTAGTGTAATGAGACCTCTGCACAGTGTTCAGCTAAAGATAGAAGTTAGTGTAGTGCGTCCTCCTCACAGTGTTCAGCTAAAGCTACAAGTTAGTGTAGTGCGACCTCTGCACAGTGTTCAGCTAAAGCTATAAGTTAATGTAGTGCGTGCTCTGAACAGTGTTCAGCTAAAGCTACAAGTTAGTGTAGTGCTTCCTCCTCACAGTGTTCAGCTAAAGCTACAAGTTAGTATAGTGCATCCTCCTCACAGTGTTCAGCTAAAGCTACAGGTTAGTTTAGTGTGGCCTCTGCACAGTGTTCAGCTAAAGCTACAAGTTAGTGTAGTGCGTCCTCTGAACAGTGTTCAGCTAAAGCTACAAGTTAGTGTAGTGCGACCATTGCACAGTGTTCAGCTAAAGCTACCTGTAGAAGGTTGGTGGTGTTTTCCTGATCCTATCACTACCGCAGGCAGCTAAAGTATTTACACATTAGTGTAGTGCGACCTCTGCAGTGTTCAGCTAAAGCTACCTGTAGAAGGTTGGTGGTGTTTTCCTGATCCTATCACTACCACAGGCAGCTAAATTATTTACACGTTAGTGTAGTGCGACCTCTGCACAGTGTTCAGCTAAAGCTACCTGTAGAAGGTTGGTGGTGTTCTCATACTGTAGGCAGGCAGTTGATTTTGCTAGCTGCAGTATCAGTATATATATATATATATATATATATATATATATATAAATATATATAAATATATATAAATATATATATATATATATATATATATATATATATAAATATATATAAATATATATATATATATATATATATATATATATATATATATATATATATATATATATATATCCCGGCTTAGTGCAGCTACAGACCATTAGTATGTATGGAAGGCCAACAAGGAGAGGCAGACAGTCACAAGCCAATAAGAGAGGGCAAGCAGACTCTGTGTCTAGAGGCAACGGTGCTGGTCGTGGAGACGGTGCATCCTCATCAGCACGTGGCCGTGGGACACGCTTGGCCTTTTTTTCGGCAGCTGGCCGCGTTGAGCCGCAACATGTGGAAGACTTGGTCGAGTGGATGACCAAGCCGTCCTCATCCTCCCTCATCCATGCTCAGGGTACTTTGGCAAAGCAGCTGCCAACGCGGCCTCTTCCCTCGGCTCAATGGCATCAGTGACCCCTTCCCTAGTCCCACCATGTCCTCCTGAGGAGTCCCTCGAACTGTTTGACCACAGTGTTGGGTACATGCTCCAGGAAGATGCCCAGCGTTTAGAAGGCTCTGATGATGATACTGAGCTAGATAAAGGCAGTAATGTGAGCATGGACAGAGGGGGTGCCCAAGAAGGACAGCAATCTGGCAGTCATGCTCCCCCTGCTGCAGCATACTGCCAGGTTTGCTCCAGTGATGAGGAGGGAGGGGATGATGAGGTCACTGACTCAACGTGGGTGCCTGATAGGAAAGAGGAGGAGGAGGAGGCACAACACCAACGAGGCAGGATGCCCTCCAGGGGCCAGCCTAAGGGCAGCACACTGACTGCATCACACCGCAAAGCTCCGCATATGCAGGGTACTGCTGTCTCTGCACGTTACTCCAGTGCACGTTACGAGTGCATCAGATCGCACCGCTGCTATTTGCAACATATGTCTCAAGCGTATCTCGCGTGGCCAAAACATCTCCCGCTTGGGCACCACATGCTTGACCAGACTTATGTTGACCTGCCATGCAGTTCGATGGCAAGCGTACCTAAAAGACCCACACCAAAGAACAAAGAGAACCTCTCCCTGCTCCTCATCAGCTGAGATCTCCAACCCCACTATACCTTCAGTCCTCTCTGAGACCTGCACTGAGAGGAATGGAGGTGTAGAATTAGGTGTGTCACAGCCAAGTACTTGTGGGCAATCTGCTTTCGGTACACCGACGTCAGATTGTACCAGGCAAATTTCCCTGCCCCAGCTGCTGCACTGCCGAAAGAAGTTCGCTCCCAGCCATCCACATGCCCAGCGGTTGAATGCTAGCTTGGCAAAATTGCTAGCACTTCAACTGCTACCTTTTCAGTTGGTAGACTCTGCCCCCTTCCGTGAGTTTGTGGAATGTGCGGTTCCTCAGTGGCAGGTACCCAAACGCCACTTTTTCTCACGGAAGGTGATTCCGGCTCTCTACCAGCATGTGGAAGGCAATGTCTTGGCCTTGCTGGACAGGGCGGTCAGCGGTAAGGTGCATATTACTACTGACTCTTGGTCCAGCAGGCATGGACAGGGACATTACCTAAGTTTCACGGCGCATTGGGTCACTCTGCTGGCAGCTGGGAAGGATGCAGGACAAGGTGCAGTAGTGTTGGAGGTTGTTCCGCCACCACGCCTCCAAAATGCCACTACTAATGATTGTGACACACCTCTCTCCTCCACCCCCCCTCTTCTTCTTCCTCCATGGCCTCTTCCTGTGCTTTGTCGTCGGAACCAGCGGTGCTCCGTAGGCATTCAAGGGGCTATGCAAGTACGCAGGCCAAAAGATGCCATGAGGTGTTTGAGCTGGTGTGCTTGGGGGACAGGAGCCACACTGGGGAAGAGGTTCTGTCAGCTCTGCAGGAGCAGGTTCAGAGGTGGTTGACGCCACGCCAACTTAAGGCAGGAATGGTGGTTTGCGACAATAGCACCAACCTCCTCTCCACCCACCGACAGGGACAACTGACCCATGTGCCCTGTTTGGCTCACGTCCTTAACTTGGTGGTGCAGCAGTTCTTGGGCAGGTACCCGGGCTTACAGGATGTCCTGAGGCAGGCCAGGAAAGTCTGTGTGCATTTCCGCCGGTCATAAAATGCCAGTGCTCGGCTGGCAGACCTCCAAAAGGAGTTTAACCTGCCCAAGAACTGCCTAATCTGTGACATGCCCACCAGGTGGAACTCAACGTTGGCCATGCTGCAGCGGCTGCACACGCAGCAGAGGGCCATCAATGAGTACCCGTGCAACTATGGCACCAGGACAAGGTCAGGGGAGCTTGTTTTTTTTTCCCCACGCCAGTGGGCCATGATCAGGGATGCATGCACTGTCCTGTCACCATTTGAGGAGGCCACGAGGATGGTGAGCAGTGACAGTGCATGCATCAGTGACACTGTCCCCCTTGTCCACCTGTTGGAGCACACGCTGCATGGAATAATAGACAGGGCACTTGAGGCAGAACAGAGGCAGGAAGAGGAGGACATCCTTAGCTCTCAAGGCCCAATTTATGCAGACAGTGTTCCTGCGTGCCCGCCGATCACACAGGAAGAGGACGAGGAGGAGGAGGAGGAGGAAGAGGAGGATTGTGTCAGTATGGAGGTGGAGCCTGGCACTCAGCATCAGCAGCAGTCTTTAAGGGATCAGTCCCAAGAAACACATGGACTTGTATGTGGCTGGGAGGAGGTTGCTGCGGACCATGTCGTCCTTAGTGACCCAGAGGACTCCGGACCGAATGCCTCAGCAAACCTATGCTGCCTATGCTGCATGGCCTCCCTGATCCTGCAAAGCCTGCGTAAGGATCCTCGTATTCGTGGTATCAAGGAGAAGGACCAATACTGGCTGGCAACCCTCCTTGATCCACGTTGCAAGGGTAAGGTTGCGGACCTTCGAAAAAATGGAGGGGACACTGGAGAGGAAAAAAGAGGATTTCTGCTCACCCCTTGAAAATTAGAACAAAAAAGGAAGGTTTCCCCACATTGGGGTTTTTAGGCAGCACAATAACAGATATGGTCAATGTTGGATGAAAAAATAACAATTTTATTGGATAATAATGTACCATCAGAGTTAAAAACAATGAGCTCCAGTGGGAATTATTTTAAAAGAATAAATGGCTGAACATACATAAGCATAAGCAGACATGTGTTCATAACAATACTTTAAATCATGAACATTAAACTGACGCGTTTCAACCCCTATAGGTGGGGTCTTCTTCAGAGGATCAGTCTGCTGAGAAGAACACGAAAGTAAGGTTGATATACATGTACATGTTCCATTCATATAAGTATAATATAAACTACATTGAGTATGCAATACATCAATACAGTATAGTTACCAAGTAAAAGTATGTCCAACGAAAAACACAGGTTCCCACATATAGATCACTTTAAAAGATGTATTGCCTCGTCCTCTTCTCCAGAGGGGGAGACTCCGACCTCCCCTACCGCCGCCACAACCCAGACCAGGATGGTGAGAAGCAACGTGGCTTACGAGAGGTCACACTTTTGAGCACCGCCCGCCAGGGCAGACAACCAGCCGGAAAGCACCAAATCACCTGCAATGAAGATTTGCAAGGAAAAGTAACTAAAAGCCCATATTAAGGTAGTCAGGTTTGATCCGTGGGCTAAAAAAGCCACTGAAGGATCAAGGGCATTGTAAATATAATATATGGCCCAGGCCAAAAAGGGGTTCTGGACCATATTTATCTGGTGTAAGTTTAAAAGGAAATACCATATAAAGAACAAATATGGTAAATATGGTAAGTGTTTTATCTGTGCTAGAAGAGAAATGGTAGTAGTAGAGTAAAAAATAGAAAAAAGGGATAAGGTGAAACATACAATCTAAATGTGGTAAAATGTGGAAAAGCATAATGTTATTACCTCAGACAGGTAATAACAATACATTGTTTGTTTTACACTACCACTCCCCAACGGTTCCCCCCCCCTTCCCCCCCCCCCCCCTTTTCCCCCCTTCCCCCTCTTTTCCTCCCCTTTCCACTCACTGGCACCTGTTTGCACCCATTATGCTTTTCCATTATATTTCCATTATATTTACAATGCCCTTGATCCTTCAGTGGCTTTTTTAGCCCACGGATCAAACCTGACTACCTTAATATGGGCTTTTAGTTACTTTTCCTTGCAAATCTTCATTGCAGGTGATTTGGTGCTTTCCGGCTGGTTGTCTGCCCTGGCGGGCGGTGCTCAAAAGTGTGACCTCTCGTAAGCCACGTTGCTTCTCACCATCCTGGTCTGGGTTGTGGCGGCGGTAGGGGAGGTCGGAGTCTCCCCCTCTGGAGAAGAGGACGAGGCAATACATCTTTTAAAGGGATCTCCATGTGGGAACCTGTGTTTTTCGTTGGACATACTTTTACTTGGTAATTATACTGTATTGATGTATTGCATAATCAATGTAGTTTATATTATACTTATATGAATGGAACATGTACATGTATATCAACCTTACTTTCGTGTTCTCCTCAGCAGACTGATCCTCTGAAGAAGACCCCACCTATAGGGGTTGAAACGCGTCAGCTTTAATGTTCATGATTTAAAGTATTGTTATGAACACATGTCTGCTTATGCTTATGTATGTTCAGCCATTTATTCTTTTAAAATAATTCCCACTGGAGCTCATTGTTTTTAACTCTGATGGTACATTATTATCCAAAAAAATTGTTATTTTTTCATCCAACATTGACCATATCTGTTATTGTGCTGCCTAAAAACCCCAATGTGGGGAAACCTTCCTTTTTTGTTCTAGGTTGCGGACCTTATCTTGCCGTCGCAGAGGGAGCAGAGGATGAAACATCTTCGGGAGGCCTTGCAGAAAGGTCTGTGTAACACGTTCCCAGAGACTGGGAGGTCTGGGAGGTTAGAAACTCCTGTTTCTGGACAACGTCCAGAGGTGGGTGGAGACAAAGAGGTGCAGGCACTAGCAAAGAGTAGATGGGTGACAGTCAGGAGGGGTAGAGGGGGAAGTGCCAGAGAGGCCGATCCAGGACTGGAGCATCCCAATAAGTACGCTCCATTGAGTGACATTGGTGAAACCAGTCAGGGACCAGCACTGCTGGAGATGAGGGACTCTCCTAGCTGCCAGGGGAAGAACTCCTCCAGTGAGAGTGGGGGGGCAGCAAAGGGAAAGGAAAGACAGATTCTGGTGGTAGGGGACTCAATTCTTAGAAGGACAGAGAGGGCAATCTGTAACCAAGACCTGAAGCACCGAACAGTATGTTGTCTACCGGGCGCTCCGGTTCGGCACATCACGGATCTTGTGGACAGATTACTGGGAGGGGCTGGGGAAGACCTGGCTGTCATGGTGCACGTTGGCACCAATGACAAAGTCAGAGGCAGATGGAGTGTCCTAAAGAACGATTTTAGGGACTTAGGAGCTAAATTGAGGAAAAGGAGCTCCAAGGTAGTATTCTCAGGAATACTACCGGTACATCGAGCCACACCAGAAAGGCAGAGGGAGATTAGGGAAGTAAACAAGTGGCTGAAGAGCTAGTGTAGTAAGGAGGGGTTTGGGTTCCTGGAGGACTGGGCCGACTTCTCAGTCGGTAACCGGTACTATAGAAGGGACGGACTGCACCTAAATGAGGAGGGTGCAGATCTGCTGGGAATGAAGATGGCCAAAAAGTTAGAGGGGTTTTTAAACTAGGCGATGGGGGGGAGGGTCCAGAGACAGAGATAGCCAGCGCAGAAGATATTCCAGAGGGTAGTATTGGGGGCATTAGTGGTAGGTTAACCAAAGCACAAAAACACAAGGTGAGTATAGTAGCAAGTCCTAGTTGCAATCTCGAAACACCCAATACGAGGACAATATGCGACCGGTCTAAACTATGTGGCATGTTCACCAATGCCAGGAGCATGGCGGACAAGATGGGTGAACTAGAGATACTGTTGTACAAGGAGGATTTGGATTTTGTGGGAATTTCAGAGACCTGGTTCAACAGCTCTCATGATTGGTTGGCAAACATTCAAGGGTATACTCTATACCGCAAGGATAGAGAGGGTGAAAAAGGGGGAGGGGTATGCCTATATATCAAGAATAATGTACAAGCGAATGTGAGAGATGACATCACTGAGGGAGCTAGAGAGGAGGTGGAATCCTTATGGGTAGAGCTCCAAAGGGATGAAGCTAAGGGAAAAATAATACTGGGAGTATGCTATAGGACCCCTAACCTTAGGGAGGAAGTGGAGACGGATCTCCTATCACAAATTGGATTAGCAGCAAGGATGGGAAGTGTTATCATAATGGGGGATTTTAATTATCCAGACATAGACTGGGCGGAGGGAACTGCGTATTCATTTAAGGCTCGCCAGTTCCTTAATGTCTTGCAGGACAATTTTATGGGTCAGATGGTAGACGCACCAACTAGAAATAAAACATTACTGGATCTACTGATTACCAACAATACAGACCTGATCACGGATGTGGAAATACGGGGCAATTTAGGTAACAGCGATCACAGGTCAATTAGTTTCAGTATAAATCACACAAATAGGAAACATGAAGGGAACACAAAGACACTGAATTTCAAAAGAGCCAACTTCCCTAAACTGCAAACCTTGCTAAAAGGCATAAATTGGGATAAAATATTAGGAACAAAGAATACGGAGGAGAGATGGGTTTGCTTTAAGAGCATATTAAATAAGAGCATTAGCCAATGTATCCCATTGGGTAATAAATTTAAAAGAGCGAACAAAAATCCTGGATGGCTTAACTCCAATGTAAAAATGCATATAAAAGCAAAGGAGAAGGCCTTCAAAAAATACCAGGTTGAGGGATCATCCTCAGCATTCAGACTTTATAAAGAATGCAACAAGAAATGTAAGGGTGCAATTAGGACGGCTAAGATAGAACATGAAAGACACAAAGCGGAGGAGAGCAAAAAAAATCCCAAGAAATTCTTTAAGTATGTAAACAGTAAAAAAGGGAGGACAGACCATATTGGCCCCATAAAGAATGAGGAAGGACATCTGGTTACAAAGGATGGGGAGATGGCGAAGGTATTGAATTTATTCTTCTCCTCAGTCTTCACGAGTGAATCGGGGGGCTTCAGTAACCAAAACTGCAGTGTTTATCCTCATGACACAACACAGGAAGCACCTCCATGGTTAACAGAGGACAGAATTAAAATTAGACTTGAGAAACTTAACATTAATAAATCACCGGGACCAGATGGCTTGCATCCGAGGGTACTTAGGGAACTCAGTCAAGTGATTGCCAGACCGTTGTTCCTAATTTTTACAGACAGTCTATTGACTGGAATGGTACCAGCTGATTGGAGAAAAGCCAATGTAGCACCAATATTTAAAAAGGGCCCAAAATACATCCCTGGGAATTACAGACCAATTAGCCTAACATCAATAGTATGTAAACTCTTGGAGGGGATGATAAGGGACTATATACAAGATTTTAGTAATAAGAACGATATCATTAGCAGTAATCAGCATGGATTCATGAAGAATCGTTCTTGCCAAACCAATCTATTAACCTTCTATGAGGAGGTGAGTTGCCATCTAGATAAAGGAAGGCCCGTAGACGTGGTGTATCTGGATTTTGCAAAAGCATTTGACACAGTTCCCCATAAACGTTTACTGTACAAAATAAGGTTCGTTGGCATGGACCATAGGGTAAGTACATGGATTGAAAACTGGCTACAAGGGCGAGTTCAGAGGGTGGTGATAAATGGGGAGTACTCAGAATGGTCAGGGGTGGGTAGTGGGGTTCCCCAGGGTTCTGTGCTGGGACCAATCCTATTTAATTTGTTTATAAACGACCTGGAGGATGGGATAAACAGTTCAATCTCTGTATTTGCAGACGATACTAAGCTAAGCAGGGCAATAACTTCTCCGCAGGATGTGGAAACCTTGCAAAAAGACCTGAACAAATTAATGGAGTGGGCGACTACATGGCAAATGAGGTTCAATGTAGAAAAATGTAAATTAATGCATTTGGGTGGCAAAAATATGAATGCAATCTATACACTGGGGGGAGAACCTCTGGGGGAATCTAGGATGGAAAAGGACCTGGGGGTCCTAGTAGATGATAGGCTCAGCAATGGCATGCAATGCCAAGCTGCTGCTAATAAAGCAAACAGAATATTGGCATGCATTAAAAGGGGGATCAATGCAAGAGATAAAACGATAATTCTCCCACTCTACAAGGCTCTGGTCCGGCCGCACCTGGAGTATGCTGTCCAGTTCTGGGCACCAGTCCTCAGGAAGGATGTGCTGGAAATGGAGCGAGTACAAAGAAGGGCAACAAAGCTAATAAAGGGTCTGGAGGATCTTAGTTATGAGGAAAGGTTGCAAGCACTGAACTTATTCTCTCTGGAGAAGAGACGCTTGAGAGGGGATATGATTTCAATTTACAAATACTGTACTGGTGACCCCACAATAGGGATAAAACTTTTTCGCAGAAGAGAGTTTAATAAGACTCGTGGCCACTCATTACAATTAGAAGAAAAGAGGTTTAACCTTAAACTACGTAGAGGGTTCTTTACTGTAAGAGCGGCAAGGATGTGGAATTCCCTTCCACAGGCAGTGGTCTCAGCGGGGAGCATTGATAGCTTCAAGAAACTATTAGATAATCACCTGAATGACCGCAACATACAGGGATATATAATGTAATACTGACACATAATCACACACATAGGTTGGACTTGATGGACTTGTGTCTTTTTTCAACCTCACCTACTATGTAACTATGTAACTATGTGTTGCTGAGGCTTCGGTCAGTCAAAGAAGGAGCGGTGGAGAAGGTGGCCATCTGAACGATGCGTTCAGGTAATTTTTTAGTCCGCAGCCCCAAGGTATGATCGGTTCCAGCAACCATCGCCAGCTTCTGTTTTACATGGTGCAGGAATTCCTAGGGGCAAGATCTGACTTGGACACCTTTCCCACCGAAAATCCTCTGGGTTACTGGGTCTTGAGGATAGATCACTGGCCAGAGCTTGCACAGTATGCAATTGAGCTACTGGCCTGTCCTGCATCCAGCGTTCTTTCGGAATGCACATTCAGTGCTGCTGGAGGCTTTGTAACCGATCACAGGGTGCATCTGTCCACCAACTCGGTCGATAGACTGACCTTCATAAAAATGAATCAGTCTTGGATCACCACCAGCTACCAAGCACCTGATGCTGATGTAACCAAATAATTTTTTTTGAAATGTTAAACCCCTTAAAGACTGCCTAGGCTGATGCTGAGTGACCATCCTGTTATGCTAAGTAATTATCCTCTTCCTCCTCAATGATCATGCTGATAGCTTGTAAGAACTATTTTGGTTCTGGGCGCCGCCACCAGTGCCTAAGGCCCAATTTTTCAGCCCCTGTTTAACAGGGGTGTGTAATTACAATTTTTGATGCAATTCTTTGCAGCAGGGCTTGTTCCTGCGCTCCAACTAGAGTATCTGTGAGGGGTTGCAGTGTTGTGGCACCAGCACCAGTGCCTAAGGCCCAATTTTTCAGCCCCTGTTTAACAGGAGCATGTAATTACAATTTTTGATGCAATTCTTTTGCAGCAGGGCTCGTTCCTGCGTTCCAACTAGAGTATCTGTGAGGGGTTGCAGTGTTGTGGCACCAGCACCAGTGCCTAAGGCCCAATTTTTCAGCCCCTGTTTAACAGGGGTGTGTAATTACAATTTTTGATGCAATTCTTTTGCAGCAGGGCTCGTTTCTGCGTTCCAACTAGAGTATCTGTGAGGGGTTGCAGTGTTGTGGCACCAGCACCAGTGCCTAAGGTGCAATTTTTCAGCCCCTGTTCAACAGGGACATGTAATTAGAATTCTTGATCTAATATTTCACAGCAGGGCCTTTTTCTGCGCCCACCAAGATTAACTGTGAGGACTTACAGTGTTGTGGCACCAACACCACCACCACCACCAAAGGCCCAATTTTTCATCCCCTGTTCAACAGGGACATGTAATTAGAATTCTTGATCTAATATTTCACAGCAGGGCCCGTTTCTGCTCCCACCAAGAGTAACTGTGAGGACTTACAGTGTTGTGGCACCAACACCACCACCACCACCAAAGGCCCAATTTTTCAGCCCCTGGTCAACAGGGGCATGTAATTACAATTCTTGATCTAATATTTCACAGCAGGGTCCTGTGAGGGCTTACAGTGTTGAGGCCACAACAACACCTAAGGCCCAAATTTCTGCTGAGTATATAGGGCAGGCCCCTACTTTCAAACATCCAACTTATAAACGACTCCTACTTGCAAACGGAAGGAGACAACAGGAAGTGAGATGAAATCTACCCCATAGGAAGGTAAATTCTCTCCTGTAAGAGTTAATATGGGAAAAACTTTTCTCCTTTCCACTGATGCTTTATCACCAATCCTTGTTTCACTAAAAACCCCAAATTTTCAAAAAACATTTGTCATTGGGACAAAAAGTGAGGTGAAATCTTTTGAAGAGGAGCACAGACAGCAAAACAAATGTCACAGGGGTGATAACCCTTCCCTATGTTTTCCAAAAAGCTTAAAAACAGATTTTTTGGCTGGAACTACACTTTAAAAATGTACCAGTTCAAAATTACAAACAGATTATACTTAACAACAAACCTACAGTCCCTGTCTTGTTTGCACCGCCTGTATACTGCTGTTCAGAGTATATAGGGCCTGGGGGCCCCACGCCTTTCCTTTTTTTAATTTGGGTGCAGGGTTCCCCTTAATATCCATACAGGACCCAAAGGGCCTAGTAATGGACTGGAGGGTACCCATGCCGTTTGTCTCACTGATTTTCATCCATATTGCCAGGACCCGACATTACATTAAAGCCGCAAGCAGTTTTAAATGACTTTTTTTCCTTTAAAAATGTCATTTTGTGCAGGGACTGTTCTAAGCATGGGAAACACGCGCCACTTTACAGGCATACTATAGACACCCCCCAGGTACGATATTTAAAGGAATATTTCACTTTTTTTTTTTTTTTTACTTTAAGCATCACTAAAATCACTGCTCTCGAAAAAACGGACGTTTTTAAAAGTTTTTTTTGCATTGATACATGTCCCCTGGGGCATGACCCGGGTCCCCAAACCATTTTTAGGACAATACCATGCAAATTAGCCTTTAAAATTAGCACTTTTGATTTTGAACGTTCGAGACCCATAGACGTCAATGGGGTTCTAATGTTCGTACGAATTTTCGGTCCGTTCGCAGGTTCTGGTGCGAACTGAACAGGGGGAGTGTTCGGCTCATCCCCACAATTGAGGTTCAAAGAAGACAAGGTCCCATTGAAAAGCCAACATGTTTCCAAAATTATAATCTTTACATGGGGGGGGGGGGGATTTCAATGATCAAATGATTCAGCCCTATTTGTCAATAAGGAGGTCCCAATTCTGGTACAAGAAGGTAGCAATTTATCTCATCCATTTGGCCATTTTTAATTCCTACGTAGTCTACACCAAATCCACGGAAAGCCCTGCCCCTTTCTTCTTTCCATAGAAGAAGTTGTCACGTTCCTCATCTATCAACAAAGACCCCCCCACAAGACCTTCGCTCTGATGCTGTTAGCTGACTTCATGAGCGCCATTTCCCCTTCCACATTCCACCATCTGAAGCAGGCCGAAGACGGCAAAAAAAATGTTGCTTGTGCAGCAAAAGAGGGTTTCGAAAAGATACCAGCTACCATTGTCCCCAGTGTGCCTCTCAACCTGGCCTTTGCATTGGTGAATGCTTCCAACTTTATCATACATCCCTAAATTATTAGCCCATATTTTTAACAATTTCCATCATCTGTGCTGACCATTTTCCATGCTTCCCCAAATAACCCCCAAATAACCATGCCACTGCCTTCCACGTGACCTGACCCTGGCCTGTTTTTTGACTATGCCTCTGCCTACTGTTTTGACTGCTTCCATGTGAACTGACCCTGGCCTGTTTTGTGACTATGCCTCTGCCCACCGTTTGGACTGCTTCCACGTGAACTGACCCTGGCCTGTTTTATCAACTACGCTACTGCCTAACGCTTGGACTGCTTGCACGTGAACTGACCCTGGCCTGTTTTATGGACTATGCTTTTGCCTATCGCTTGGACTGATCTGTTGCCCTGCTACTGTAGTACACAGGGGTCTCACATGGAGATGGAGAAAACTATTTTTTTTTGTTTTCTCCGGGTTTCAGAATTTCTGGTCTGGAGTCCAGAGGCTTCATAGAGATTTAGGTGGGTCGAAGCCTCTACCCCTGTGCCCCTGTGCACGGGTCTTACCTGATTGCGGCCCTCAGCCTGCTGCTGACTTACTACCATCATGTCTCTGCCGGTCGCATGAACGGACCACACCGCTACCTGGACTATGCAAATAGCAAGAGGCAGTATATTTATGAAGGGCTGGAGAGCGGTACAATAATGAGTGTCTGCAGGTAACAGTGTACCAGGAGTAATATTATGGCTGTGCTGGCTGTCTCTGCCTGGACAATTTCTATGGATCGTGCTGTGCTGACAATATACTTGTGCTGACTATAGACAATATTCCTGCCTGCTGCCTGGAAAATTACTATTGCTGTCACTAAGCACATCCCTGCCTGCTGCCTGGACCACTGCTCTCCTCTGTAGATACTACTAAAAGCACAGGTAATGTTTTTTTTTTTTTTTACCCTTTCCGCAATAGAATTTATTTTGGATTGTAATTCTTGCTATGTACATGCTATGTGTTAGAAATATGAAGGGCCTTCAAAAATGATAGGTTGCCAGGAAATTATATATGTCATTTATGCTCCTAGAACGCCTGATGGTGCTACTTGGATGTTGGGCCTCTGTATGTGGCCAGGCTGTGTAAAAGGCTCGCACATGTGGTATCGCCATACTCAGGAGGAGTAGTAGAATGTATTTTGTGGCGTCATCTTTGCTATGTACATGCTATGTGTTGGAAATATGTGATAAATGGACAACTTTGTGTAAAAAAAATGCGTTTTCATTTTTTTCCCACATTTTCCAAAAACTTCTGGAAAAAAATGAACCATTCAAAAGACTCATCATGCCCCATAGATTATACATTGGGGTGTTTGCTTTCCAAAATGGGGTCATTTTGGGGGCAATTCCATTGTCCTGTTACTACAGGGCCTTCAAAAGTGTAATAGGTGGTTGAGAAATGAGATGTGTCATTTATGCTCGTAGAACGCCTGAAGATGCTACTTCAATGTTGGGCCCTTGTATGTGGCCAGGCTGTGTAAAAGTCTCACACATGTGGTATCGCCATACTCGGGAAGAGTAGCAGAATGTATTTTGGGGTGTAATTTGTTGTATGCATATGCTCTGTGAGAGAAATAACCTGTTAATATGACAATTTTGTTAAAAAAAAATCTTCATTTTGCAAAGAATTGTGGGAAAAAATACTTACTTAATACCTTGGAATGTCTACTTTCTAAAAAGGGGTCATTTGGGGGGTATTTGTACTTTCCTGACTTGTTAGTGTCTCAAGAAATGAGATAGGCTTTCAGCACATCAGGTGTGATCAGATGTGATCAATTTTCAGTGATTGGCACCATAGTTTGTAGACTCTATAACTTTCACAAAGACCAAATAATTTACATAAATAATAATTAAATAATTATAATAAAATAATAATAAATAATTTATCTTCTCCGGTGTTAAGTAATGTACTACAAGAAACAGATTTTATGGTAAGTCAAAAATTCTATTATTGCAGCTTACCAGTCCTACTTGGTATTAGATATCTGCATTTATTTTTTTAAAGGCTATTGTTATCTGTTTTATTTGTCTGGTCATCCTACCATTAATGCACATAATGTCCTAGGGTGACAATGCTCACTCGCTGTACGATGTCTGTGAAGAAGCAGTATTGTCATCCTAAAACAGGAAGTATGCTATGACTACAGAATATCCCCTTGCTTTATCTCTATAACAAACTTAGGAGGTTTTCTGCAGTTCTCATAGGAAAGCAGAGCAGTATTTATAATACTTGAGAAAACACTGCAGAGTGTGCAGGGCAGGATTGAATTTCTAGTCGAATTAACAGGTTTTTCTTTGGCTATTAAGCAGATATAACAAAACACTTTTAGCTGTAATTTTAACAGGCTTAGATAAGAAAAGTTTATTGTTAAGCTGACTATTTTCTTTCAGATTTCTTTTGCTTGGCTTGCTAATACAAAAATGTTCAAGTCTGAAAAACCTGTGTACAAGCAGGCATAAAAACCCCTCAATAACTCTTGAAAAGTGTGAACCTAGTCTTAGAAGGAAGATTAAAATAATATATGGCAATTATAAAATGTTTTGCTATAGTAAAAAGTAGAAGTGGACATTTTAAGTTCATTTGAATTTCAAAATGACTACTTTAGCAAAATTTTTTTTCTGCTTAAGATACTAATAATCAAAAACATAAGTTATTAGTGAACAGGTAGGCAACTAGTATTACTACTTGAAAAGAAAAACACCATAATCATTAATGAAAGCCCAATAAAATTATATTTCACTGCATTCTAGAGAAGCTTAATGTATGGCTCTGTCAGTGTAATTTCCTTTTTGCTAAATAAAGATTTTTATTGGGCATGCCAGATAACTTATTAAACAAAACTTTCCCACAGTTTTCTCAATGAACTTAATTTAAAATGCAGAAAAAAATCTGTGGGGTAAAAAAAAAAAATCAACACATAACAGGAAACGGGAGTCCTTAGAGGAAAAGCTTAACAGTCTCCATATGAGATGCTGATTGTATATCCTTGGTTCTTGTAAGAGTCGTTTCTTGGTTATTTTCTTAAAGAGTTCACAGAAGGCTTCCATCTGTGACAGATTTGTGGTTTTATTTAGGGCATTAGGGAAAATGATATCAGTTACTAGTGACATGACTAAGGGTAAGAAAGATTGGGAGAGCACTGGGATTTGCCTTCATATTAGTATATCCATGACTATTTCGCAGCAGTCATCTAACATGTGGTGAAGTGTGAAACAGGATGTCCGTGAGTTATGTCTGTTGCCTATCATCGATTGTGTGTTACTTAAAAAGACACCGAACATTATCTACAATCACACACTTTTTTCATAGTCATTTTCAGCTGCTGCAACTGTTATTAGAATAGTTCCAATCAACAAAAGAATATTGAAACCCAAAAATAAATATATTGCATATATATTGCTATGTATATTGCTTACATAGTTACATAGTTACATAGTAGGTGAGGTTGAAAAAAGACACAAGTCTATCAAGTCCAACCTATGTGTGTGATTATATGTCAGTATTACATTGTATATCCCTGTCTGTTGTGGTCGTTTAGGTGCTTATCTAATAGTTTTTTGAAACTATCGATGCTCCCCGCTGAGACCACCGCCTGTGGAAGGGAATTCCACAGCCTTGCCGCTCTTACAGTAAAGAACCCTCTACACAGTTTAAGGTTAAACCTCTTTTCTTCTAATTTTAGCGAGTGGCCACGTGTCTTATTAAACTCCCTCCTAGGAAAAAGATTTATCCCTATTGTGGGGTCACCAGTATGGTATTTGTAAATTGAAATCATATCCCTTCTCAAGCGTCTCTTCTCCAGAGAGAGAATAAGTTCAGTGCTCGCAACCTTTCCTCATAACTAATATCCTCAAGACCCTTTAATAGCTTTGTTGCCCTTCTTTGTACTCGCTCCATTTCCAGTACATCCTTCCTGAGGACTGGTGCCCAGAACTGGACAGCATACTCCAGGTGAGGCAGGACCAGAGTCTTGTAGAGTGGGAGAATTATCGCTTTATCTCTGGAGTTAATCCCCTTTTTAATGCATGCCAATATTCTGTTTGCTTTGTTAGCAGCAGCTTGGCATTGCATGCCATTGCTGAGCCTATCATCTACTAAGACCCCCAGGTCCTTTTCCCTCCTATATTCCCCCAGAGGTTCATCCCCTAGTGAGTAGATTGCATTCATATTTTTGCCACCCAAATGCATTATTTTACATTTTTTTACATTAAACCTCATTTACCATGTAGTTGCCCACCCCATTCATTTGTTCAGATCTTCTTGCAAGGTTTCCACATCCTGCAGAGAAGTTATTGCCCTGCTTAGCTTAGTGTCATCCGAAAATATAGAGATTGAGCTGTTTACCCCATCCTCCAGGTTGTTTATGAACAAATTAAATAGGATTGGTCTCAGAACAGAACCCTGGGGAAACCCACTTTCCACCTCTGATCATGCCGAGTATTCCTCATTTATAACCACCCTCTGAACTTGCCCTTATAGCTAGTTTTCAAGCCATGTACTCACCCTATGGTCCATGCTAATGGACCTTACTTTGTACAGAAAACATTTATGGGGAACTGTGTCAAATGCTTTTGCAAAATCCAGATACACCATGTCTACGGGCCTTCCTTTATCTAGATGGCAACTCACCTCCTCGTAGAAGGTTAATAGATTGGTTTGGCAAGAATAATCCCCTCCAATAGCTTGCATACTATTGATGTTAGGCTATCTGGTCTATAATTCCCAGGGATGTATTTTGGCCCTTTTTAAAATATTGGTGCTACATTGGCTTCTCTCCAATCAGCTGACCAGTTCTTATATGTGGTGGTTGCGAAAGTTATCTTTTTTTTTTTAAGCTAAGAACATTTTCAGCAAGCACATAAAATACCTGTTGCTCCTACATTTCCTGTGAATAGAACTGAAAAAATGTATCTTCCTTCTATGCTATCTTCTGTACACTACTAACTCTGCTGACTCTTTGTGTAATGGAGATGAAGAGAGGAAGACATGTTTGTAGTTCTAATCAGAGCAACAGCCTAAAGCCCCGTACACACTGGCCAAATGTTGGGAGACAACGGGCGGTTAAAAAAAAAAATGGCCGACATTTGGCCTGTGTGCATGTCGGTCTGTCCATTCGGCCAACTTCTGTCAATGGCAGAGAGTGCTGATCAGTGTGTTCTGGCGGGGGGGGGCAGTGCTCCTGTCAGAACACAACAGCTCAGCAAGGGAGATCGCTGAACCAACCTACAGGATGAATTAAAAAAAAAAGGAATAGTGTGTACCTGGCTTAAGTGATAACTGTGGCCCCTTCCTTAGATACAACAAATTGAGTAAGTGTAGCCATCCAGGGACAGGAAGTGTATTTGCAGAATTATCATATTGGTACCTAGTTCACTAAAATTTGGAGAGATTGTAAAATCACATAAGACAGGGGTTAACTATGAATGGACAAATTTATTTCATATTAATATGCCCCAGTAAAGTATAAATGTTATATATAACCTTTCATATGTTAACCACTTCAGCCCCGGAAGATTTTACCCCCTTCCTGACCAGAGCACTTTTTACAATTTGGCACTGTGTCGATTTAACTGACAATTGCGCGGTCATGCAAAGCTGTACCCAAACAAAATTTGCATACTTTTTTTTCCACAAATAAAGCTTTCTTTTGGTGGTATTTGATCATGCGTTTTTTATTTTTTGCGCTATAAACAAAAACATTTTTGAAAAAAAAATATATTTTTTTACTTTTTGCTATAATAACTATCCCCCAAATTTGTATGATTATTCCTGCGCTACCATGTGTGTAAAAATTGAGCTAATGGAAAAGCTGCCTACACCGGATAGGGTACACCCTGCCCCTAATGGTTAGCGACAAACAAAAACTTGGTGCTGTGCTCATCCAACAAGAACATTGTACATAAAAAATATGAAAATATAAAACCAAAGTGACAGTGCTAGTAGTAGATACACTAATCCAATAACATAAAATGATGCAACAATACCATAAAAATGACAGTGCTTATGATATCATGCTAGTATTAATTGGTAACTAGTAGCTGTGACATAACAGATAAATCAGCCCACATGTGACCAAAAACATGTGCAAGGTAATAACAGTGAATAGAGGTGCAATTAACAGCCCCTAGCCCCTGCACCAGGAGAAAGGGCTGTTATTTCTAATACTGGTTTTTGCTGTTACCCCATTACCAGAAGGTAAGGGGCCACTACTTATAAGTGTGTGGTGTGTTGCACGAAGAGGAAACATCACTGTATATCTGTTCCTGCCACCTCACCCCCCCTAAGGAGGACTGTTACTTGAAATAGAGGCCAAAGCATTAAGAAACCGCTTGAGATCACATGGCTATAGTAATAAATGCCTCAAAAGAGCATATTTAAGAGCCAAAAAACAGGACCGTACCCATCTCATTCATGGTAAAACTATCTCCAAATCAAATTCCGGTCTGAGACTTATCACAAGATTTTCTGGACAACATCAGCAGGTACGGGATCTTTTACAGAGACATTGGTACCTACTGATGGGAGATCCCAATGTATCTAAACATTTAAAAGATCACCCAGAAATTACATACAGACGCTCTCGCTCGATAAGAGACCAAATTGTCCACAGTCATTATGCCCCCCCTTCCAAAAACGTTATCAAGGCCAAGGGAACTAGACCTTGTCACAAGTGTGACTTTTGTAGATATATTCACCCGTCACGCTACATCGCTCTTCCCAATGGACAAGTATACAACTCTAATTTTTTAGCCACATGCCAATCTATTGGTGTGGTCTATCTAATGACATGTGAGTGCAATGCTTTTTATGTGGGGAAAACAAATGTCCCTTTTTCCATCGGATTAGAGACCACGTCTCTTTAGTCATCAAGAAAAAAATGGAAACCCCCATTAGCCGCCATATAGGCCTATGTCATCAATTTGATGATAAAAAAATGCATTTTTTTGCCCTTGAATATGTCCCCCCAAACAAAAGAGGTGGAGACTATGATAGGATCCTGCTACAATGAGAAACTAGGTGGATCTTCACCTTGAATAGCCTTAAATACACTGGTTTAAATGATGTCTTAAGCTATAAACCTTTTTTATAATTTATATCATTTTTATAAATTTTTTTTTTTTTCCGTTTACCATCTACCCTAAACCTCAACACACTATGATTAAATATATATATTTTTATTTAATATCAATCATTTTTTTATACTGTATAATATACATATTTGTATATGATAGTCATCTTGAAATGTTGGTGCCCTTTGCCTTTTCAGCCCTCTCTTCACTAATTTATGGCATGTACGGACACCCAGGGCACCCAGCGGCATGGTTTCTAATCAATATTCCTGCTGCTGTGTGCCCTTACCATGAGAACCATCGCGTGTCTTATTCTCCCCAGGTCCACTATTTCCAGTCTCTATATATATATATATATATATATATATATATATATATATATATATATATATATATATATATATATATATATATATATATAAATATATATATATTTATATATCCTTTTTTTGCCTCGAGAACCGGGGGGTTAATTTTATCTTCCCCCTTGTTTATCTCTGAGGATGTTTTCTCTGCGCCGTCTTTGGGCACAGGATTTTCGAAAATGGCCGCTGGTCAGTCGAACGTTCCTACGTCACTGCCGCTGCCGCCACTACGTTGATCTGGATACATGCACATGCGTGGTCCTCCTGTTCTGTCGGCAGCGTGACGGCGAGTCAGACGCTGGCACGCTGGAGAGGGATATATAGCGGGGCTTTCCCCGCCACCCTCTGTCACTTCTCTGCGAACGGCGGCCAGACAACGATGCGGCCCCCTGGGGCTTCTGGGATTCCTCTCCATGTGTCATATGGATTATAAGTAAGTTTTTTACAATAGTCCTTTTCCCAAATTAGTTTTTCAACTTTTGTCCCCTAATATATATATTTTTTTTATCCCATTGAAGTAATTATATCTATATATATTTTTTAACTTCTCAGGTTTCCAGCTTTAAGGAAACATTAGCGACGCCCTATGCTATTTGACCCGCAGAAATATCTGTGGGGTCATTATTCCATCTTGCTCGGTTGCGCCTGCTTTCTCCTTGTTTGGAACCCTTCACAAAGAGGCGTACATTGCTTTTAGCCATCCTATAGATGCAACTCTGTAAATCGGATTGATTCTACTCACCTTTATAGGTATTTGTGATTAATTATTTTAATCAATTACTCCTGGTTTCAATCATATGTATTCTTTTTATTACTGATTTTCAAATGTAGACATCTGATATATTTGATATTTTCTCTCTACCATAGAGATTTCTAATCACTCTATACACTGTGACTCTTTATTACCCCTCTCTGCATGCCTGCTAGGAAGTCTGGACTGAAGGGCACAATTTATTGGTGTACCATTTCGATTTCGAAATATACATCTACAGGCCTTAGGACCCTGGGTAAGATGGATAACCTCCCCCCTCCTCCTTTTTTTTTTTTTTTCCAATATTATAAATGTATTATCATTTTGTTTTGCAATTTTGAATTTTTGCTGACACACTCTAACATTGACATTTAAACCTCATTTATGAGTCATACCCCCACATAATGTTTTTTTTTCTATATTTTTGTGTATCAGTTCAATGCTATATGATTATGTTATATATTACTTTGAATATTTATGGTCTATTTTTCATTCTATAGTTGATCAGATGTCACAGTATATCTCCTGAAGAAGCTTAAGTAAGCGAAACATGTTGAGAAAGTGGTATCAAGCACTGCATCATGTTTTTATCATAAATGTTTCTGTAAACATATATTAATGTTTTGTTTCTTGCCTGTCTGTTTTTAAAATGGATTTATGAATAAAATATATATTTTTATACAAATTCCTATTTTGTTTACTAAGCACCGTTAAAGTCCCTGGCCTCTCTATGGCCAAAAGTCCCCTCTTTTTTGTTATATGTGCACTTTATTTTGGACATTTTGAGTCATTTGTCACAAGGATTTTATGATGGTTTGCACAAGTCACTTTGTCTATTGTTTGCTTGTTGTGTGTTTACACACACAAATCCCCATGCTGGCTCTCGTTCACGGCAGCGTGCGCACCCTCTGGAGGCTCTAAAAGGAAAATACATACCCATACGGGGTTTCGCCCAGGAGAGCCATTGTGCCGCAGTATTTCTGCGTGAGCTGGTCGGGAACCGGTTAAAATGCCTTGAACGTAATGATTAATGTACAAAAGTCATATGGCCATTTGTGCATGACACCCTTTTAAACTGACACAAAAGATAGCTCCCAGATGAAAAACTATTCAAAGCACACATAATTTGTTCATTTATTTTCCAAAGTGGCCCTTGATGAATTACCTGTTCTAAACACCAGATGTGCATCATAAGCAGAAACTGGTTTTCCAGAATTCCAGAGACGAGCTTCTCTTGCTGCTCAAGAGGGTTTATAAAGGTACATGGGTACATTCAATGTATTATTTTTTTGTGGACTTTTATGTAATGAAAGGTTTATAATGACAGTATGTGAACTTGTTGAAATGATTTAGGATGCTGACCAAAATGAGATGATACCTGTGTATATAAAATGATTATGTGACACCCATCTTACATGAAGAACTCATGGAGAAAATAACTAAATAGATAAATCAGTTTTGCCATATCTTTTTCTTTGTTTATAGCATTTTTTTAACTATTGTTATTTTTTTCTTTTATATATTACCACAAAATACTAAAATATATTTGGCAGGTTACCTTTTATAATAAAATAAACATTTTATTAAAACATCTAAAAAAGCATTGAAGCTTACTATTTAAACCACATGTGTAGTACTGATAGGAAGTACCATATCCAATATCTAGTTTCATTTGTACTTTACTGTACAGGACTTTACTATTGAGGTTTGGTAGTTAAAAAAGACATTCTTCACGGATGACTATTCCTGTGTGTTGCAAAAGACCTGAGTTATGTCTATTGCTGTTTCTAGGAACAGTACTCATGTCTAACTGACAAACAGTATGCAAAAAAGAGAATGGTCTGAAAAAAGGCAAAAATTTAACCTAGAAGCAAAAGTACTTTTCCTCAAAGCTATATATTTTATAGGTGCTGCTACAATGCTTTGAGTCAGAAGTCAGTGTTTGCTCCCACCTTCTGCCCAATCCTCATGGTTGGCCCATCAATGTAATGAATTGACTCCCTGACCCAGTGCCGATCCTGATCTCCCTGGGGCCAAATTTGCAAAATTCTGCTAAGGGGCCCTCTACCTGACCTGTGATGCCATGAGCTATGTAAACCATTTGCCATTTCCACACAGTCACACCTGACACTTCAGTGCTCCCAATACAATCCTCCCTCCTTTAAACAAAACAGTCAAAGAATAAGTCCCCAGAGAGCCCCCTTACATCAGGATCCCCAGAGAGCCCCTCCTTACATCAGGGTCCCCAGAGAGCCCCCCCTTACATCAGGGTCCCCAGAGAGCCTCCCCCTAAATTAGTGTCCCCTGAGAGCCCCCCTTACATCAGGGTCCCTAGAGAGCCTCCCCCTACATTAGGATCCCCAAAGAGCCTCCCCTTACATCAGGGTCCCCAGAGAGCCCCCCTTAAATCAGTGTCATCAGAGAGTCTCCCCCTACATCAGGGTCCCCAGAGAGCCCCCCTACATTAGGGTCCCCAGAGAACCCCCCCTACATTAGGGTCCCCAGAGAGCCTCCCCTTACATCAGGGTCCCCAGAAAGCCCCTCCTTACATCAGGGTCCCCAGAGATCTTCCCTTATATCAGTGTCCTCAGAGAGCCCCTCCTTACATCAGGGTGCCCAGAGAGCCTCCCTACTTACATCAGGGTCCCCAAAGAATCTCCCCCTACATCAGGGTCCCCAGAGAGCCTCCCCTTACATCAGGGTCCCCAGAGAGCCTCCACTTACACCAGGATCCCCAGAGAGCCTCCCTGCTTACACCAGGGTCCCCAGAGAGCCTCCCCTTATACCAGGGTCCCCAGAGAGCCCCTCCTTACATCAGGGTCCTCAGAGAGCCCCCCCTTATACCAGGGTCTCCAGAGAACCCCCCCTTATAACAGGATCCCCAGAGAACCCCCCTTACACCAGGGTCCCAAGAGAACCTCCTCCTTACATTAGTGTCTCCAGAGAGCCTTCCCTCTTACATTAGTGTCCCCAGAGAGCCCCTCCTTACACAGGGTCTCCAGAGAGACCCTCCTTATAGAGGGTCCCCAGAGAGCACCCCCTCTTACATTAATGTCCCCAGAGGGCCCCCTCTTACATCATTGTCCCCAGAGGGCCCCGTCCTTACATTAGTGTCCCCAGAGAGTCCCTTCTCTTACATTAGTGTCCCCAGAGGCCCCCCTCTTACATTAGTGTCCCCAGAGGGCCCCGTCCTTACATTAGTGTCCCCAGAGGCCCTCCTCTTACATCAGTGTCCTCAGAGGGCCCCTTCCTTACATTAGTGTCCCCAGAAAGGCCCCATCTTACATCAGGGTCCCCAAACAGCTGACTCCCCCCCTTGCAGAGGTTCCCATGTACCTGGCTGGTGGAGGTGGGAGGCGGCGATCGGCAGCTCTATGGTGTCCACAGGCAGGGGGATCTCCCTGGGGCTAGTAGTTTTATCTCTGAATGTATACAGCGGAGAGGGGAGGGGCCTCTGACCCAAGCATCAGCAACAGTGTTAAAGCAGAGTGAAAGTGAAACTGATACCTGCCAGAGGCCCCTTCTTTCTCCTCTCCACTGTATACACTGACACTCGAGAGAGTACTACAAGCCTCAGGGAGATCCCACTGCCCACACAGGCACAATAGAGCTGCCGATTGCCGCCTCCCACCTCCTCCCACCTCTGCCCGCTGCACTCTAAATGGTCAGCCAGAGGTGCAGGGGGGATGCTGGGTCTTGGGGGCCCCCCCACAGCGATATAATGGAAGGGCCCAGTCGCAAAGGCGACTGCAGAGACCCCTAAAGTTCCGCCACTGGATGTTGTAAACAATAATTGACTCGCTATGACACGAAGGGGAGGCGGGCCTCAAATATTTGCGGGGCCCTACGCAGCTTGCGTAGTGAGTGTATAGGGCGGATCGGCTCTGCCCTGACCTGATCACGATACACAGAAAGCAAAAGAGACTAGCCAAGTGATGACTTTCTAGTAGAAACATGGCTATAAATATAAGAGTGCTCTTGGCTTTGGGGCTCCCACAGCCTGAAAGATAAGCAATGAGATGTGCAGGTACCATTTAAAGATTGCACCTACATGGTGATGACACTTTGACCACTCCAATATTGGGCACTTTCACCTCCCTCCTTCCCAGACCAATTTTCAGCTTTCAGCACTGTTACACTTTGAATGAGAATTGTGCGGTAACACTTTAGGTGAAATGTGCAGCGCTTATGTGATCATATAAACCATAACAAATAATATGAGTACAAAAAATGTGAATAATAAATGATGTGCTTAAAAATACTACAAGCAGTCCTCTATTATGACATGTGATGTCTATAAACAGAGGAATTTGGACGTGTGATGTCCAAAAAAAGTCAGTGACAAACTTCAATCATGTGTGATGATAATCCTCAACCACATGTGGATATGATATAGTGACAGTCTTTAACTTCAAATATGTATGATGTAATAACAGTTGATAGTAGATCCACCACCAAAGATACCAGAAGCTGCTTACCAGAGGGATTGAACTCAAATAGGTGTACACCTAGTGAGTCAATCAAGCTTTGTGGTATAATATACCAAGGGGATCAGATGCTCTATCCAGATATGACCTCCAGATGGACCTCCAAACAGGTGTAAGGTATGGATGGACTCAGTAGATATAGGCAGTCAGCCCCACCATTAAAAGAAAGAGGAAGGCATATAGCGTAACTACGTATGGAAATTTTATTCTTACGAAGTTACGCTATATGCCTTCCTCTTTCTTTTAATTCTACAGGTTGCATGTTTTGAGTTACAGAGGAGAGTTACAGAGGAGATCTAGGGCTAGAATTATTGCTCCCGCTGTAACGATACATCACATGTATGGTTTGAACACCGTTTTCATATGCGGACGCTGCTCACATATGCGTTTGCTTCTGCGCGGGAGCTCGGCAGGACGGGGCGCGTTTAAAAATTATTTTTTTTCTTATTTATTTTACCTTTTATTTTTTATTTTTACACTGTTCTTTAAAAAAAAATTGTGTCACTTTTATTCCTATTACAAGGAATGTAAACGTCCCTTGTCATACAAAAAGCATGACAGAACCTCTTAAATATGAGCTCTGGGGTCAAAAAGACCTCAGATCTCATATTTACACTAAAATGCAATAAAAAAAATAATAATAATTTAATGTCATTTGAAAAAAAAAGTCTCTTTAAGAGCCCTCACTCATCTCCATACCACACAGGAGACAGGACGCAATCACCTCCGCCGCTACCGATGGCTCTGGTAAGCGGCAGAGGGCACCAGAGAGCGGCGGGAGGGGGGTGGCCCTCTCCCGCTGCCGATAAAAGTGATCTTGAGGCGAATCTGCCGCAGAGACCACTTTTGTCTGAAAGCGGACTGCCTTCAGAAGAAGAGGATACCGGGTTTATAGCAGCTAGCTGCTGCCATAACAGTGATATCCTTTCAAAGTACCGACGTATAACGATGGAGGGCGGTCCGTAAGTGGTTAATATACAATTAAATGTGTAGTGATATCCCCGCAGGAGCTGCTTGGTTTGATGAGTCCTGTGTCCAGCCACAACACTGCTCCCCTGGTTATAGGCTAAAGGCAGCTCACACCTGTGTAACTTAAGTGTTAGTAAACTACCCCTCTATAACAGTACAGGGAAAATAGGCTGCAGGCAATAAAATATAGATAAAGTAAGTATTTTATAGCAAAGTAGAAAAAACACCCTACACATACCAATAAACAGGTCAATGAGAATACATTAGATTAACTGATGGGAGTGTTAGCCTATGGCCAATTGGCCATTGACTTACAAAGCAATAGGGATAAACCCCATTAAAGCATTATACAGTACACAGCATTAGTAAGAACAACATTAACCGTGAAAGCATGAATGGCATAAAGAAAAAAGTCTCACTGTAACTTTTGGCAATGACTATTCAAAGAGTGTTCCTTCCTAAGTGCACTCTGTCCGTGCAGCACTTTTTTGGGTGGGTGTACAAGATCCTAACAAAGAGGTAACCCTAGAGCTGACTACAAAGTACCTAGTACCTAACTGCCAGTGTTGGCTGGCTTTTTTTGGGGCCCTTCTGTAGATGGTGCACATGAAGCTTTCCCTTTAAGACTGTACACATGGGATGGCTGATGGGTTGTTAAGTAAGGGGCAGTCTCAGTTAGTGTTAACTGTTGGAAGCAAGAGGTTAGGCTTAGTAGTTCCGCTCACCACTCACAGTATGCAATGGATCAGATCCAGTATGCTTGGCGATAACTTATAAGGTGTCCCAGAGGTCTTAGGCCTCCTGATCAGGTCCTCACAAGTTTCAGTCTCTCACTGGTGTAGCAACAGGTCTCTCCAGCTCTGGTCCCAGTTAGTGAAAGACCTTTAAGTAGCTCAGTCCTCAAGCTCTCTCTCAGGCTTAGCAAAGGCACCAGATTTCTGCACAAGCTCTGTCCTCTCTCACGCAGTACACAGATCCCAGCAGCAGGTCTACACTGGTCTGCCCCGATCTCCTGGAATTTGCCTGGGAAAATGCTGTATCTCTCCTCCTCTTGAAACAGGGAATCCTAGGTATTAAAGTCTGTAGCTATACTAGCCCCCATAGAGTTATATTGTGTGGAGCTCCTTTCAGGACTACATATCCCATGATCCACTGCTGCACAGCATGTCCTCGCTCTGATGTCCTAGTTGACTCAAGCTCTCCTGGTCCCTAATTGGCTCAAGTCCACTGCCAGAAGGGAGTGGGGGCAGAAATGAGCCGGGAGATTTCACACAGCACCGCTCCTGTCAGCTGTAGTGAGAGAGGGGAGAGAATCTGACTGCATTGCTCTCCCTCTGAATTGCCAATCAGCTCACTATCACTGCTGGGGGAGGGGGGGTGGGCAAGTTGGGGATCACACTGAGAGCTGCTAAATGGCCCAGCCAGCTACTCTGTTCATTGCTTATAATGGGAAGGGGGGCGAGTGGGAGAGGAGATCACACAGGTGGGCGGCACCCTACTACAAATTTATTTTGAAATAAAAGCACTATAAGTACCTGAATTTTAATTGGTATCATCCATTTCTAAACTAACAAGGAGCTTGCTAATAGGAAGAGAAAGCAGAATAACAGCGAGATAAATTCATCACTGTTCTGCCTCTCCATCACTGTTTATTGTAAAGATAGGGGCCGGTTCATGACAATCTGGTCTTAAGAGGAGTGGGTTGAATGACACTGGCCATCATTCAACCCAGAAGAAAAAAGTACTGAAGTGAACATCTCTGGGTTGAAGGTGAGTTTTCCAGTAAACACTGCTTCTTTTATTTTAGCTTCCAATAGGCTATGCATATTTTTTACTGTAGTTCTGTTTTAACTTTAGTAACTACAATAAACTAAGAGTCCAAACACAACAGCTTTATCATTTTATCGCATTTTGCAGTGTAATCAAACATGTACTGACATTCCAAGTTTTCTTATTTCCCTAATATAGAGTGGGGCACATTCCCAGATATCACTTCGGCATAGCACCCATATTAATTAGGTAAGATGTTTTGCCAAAATGACAGTGGGGTGTCTAGAACCTGTATTACTATTAAACATTTATTCTGAATAAAGTTGGGGTACACTCTAGATGTTATAGCCACTCGTTTACAAACAGAAAGAAGGGGCTGGAAACTGTAATTTACAGCCAATTTAAATGGCATTTTTTCTTTGTAAAGCTCAATTAACACAATTTCAGATGAGACTTGAGTTGCACAAAATTTGATGACATTGGAAATCACATTGTTGGTGCCCGTTCACATCAATGAAACTGAGCATAATGCCATTTTGGAAAAAGTCCCTGTACTACTTTGGTGCGATTCCAATATGACTTTAGCCCTATAAAATATACAAACCTTATCCAAGTTGCATCAAAGTTGTATCCAAGGTGCACTACATAATCACAGTGAAAGTCAGATCGCAGCAGTGGGAACCTAACATTAATGTCATTTTTTTTTATTAATTTGTTTTGCATTGCTACATGTTCTCCATGGCAGTGCCCAGCTGCCCTTTGTTTGAAAACTCCTTTCCTATTAACCTTAAAAATGTGCATAATTAATTTGCGGGATTTGTCCCCATAGACTGAAATGGGGTTCTTGAAATGTTTGTAGTTTCTTCACTTTGTCAAGGCATGATGTACAAGATAGCAAGAGGAACCAAAGTAGCAAATGGGGAGAGGAACCAAAGAGTCTGGTGGGGAGAACAAGTATTCTTTCAATACGTGGACTGTTAGAAAGGTAAGCATATTGACAATTCTTTGACAGATGGGCTGTTAGGTATACAGTCATGGCCAAAAATATTGGCACTTTGCCCAGAAAATGTTTATAATTACAAATGTTTAGGCATTCTCATGTTTATTTCTTTTGTTTGTATTGTTATGACACAAAAAAGTGGAAAAGCAAAAAGCCAAATCTGACACATTCCAGGCAAAACTCCAAAATGGACTGGACAAAATTATTGGCATCTTCTCAAAATTGTAATAAATAATTGCATTTCAAGTTTGTGATGCTCCTGTAATTTGTACTCAAAGTCACCTGTATCCGGTAACACCTGCTGACTATATAGAAATCACACCGGTAACCAAAATGATTAAAATAAAAAATTAAAAAAATTTTAAAATAAAATAAAGAGCAGCAAAAAATTGTCTTGAGGATTTAAGATAAAAAAATGTGGAAAAGCATGGACAATATCAAGGTAAAAACTCCATCTCCAGAGATCCTAATGTTCCTGTGCCCACTGGGTGCACCATTGTGAAAAAGTTTACAGCCCATGGCACTGTAGCTAATCTCCCTGGATGTGGACGAAAGAGAAAAATTGATCAAAGATTGCAACAAAGGATTGTTCGAATGGTGGATAAAGAACCTTGACCACTTTCCAGACAAATTCAAGCTGACCTTTAGTCACAGGGTACAACTGTGTCAGCTCGCACTATACGTCTCCATCTGAATGAAAAGGGAAAGTATAGTAGGAGACCCAGGATAGCCAGATTTAGAGTTTGCCAAAACTTAACTGAGTAAGATAAAATCCTTTTGGGAGTATGTGCTGTGGACAGACGAGACAAAATTTATAGCTTTTTTGTAAAGCCTGTCAGTCTAGTTTTTTCAGAAAAAAATTAGGCCTTCAAAGAAAAGAATGCAGTCCCTACAGTAAAACATGGTAGAGGTTCACTGATGTTTTGGGGTTGCTTTGCTGTTGCAGGCACTGAATGTCTTGACCGTGTGCATGGCATTATGAAATCTGAAGACTACCAAAGAATTCTGGGGTGCAGTGTAGGGCCCATTGTCAAAAAGTTGGGTCTCTGTCAGAGGTCATGAGTCTTACAGCAGGACAATAACCCAAAGCACACGTCAAAAAGCACCCAAAGTGCTGGAGAGTACTGAACTAGCCAGCAATGAGTCCAGATCTAAATCTCATAGAGCACCTGTGGAGAGATCTCAAAATAGCAGTTGGGAGAAGGAACCCTTCCAATCTGAGAGACCTGGAGCAGTTGGTTAAAGAAGAGTGGTCCAAAATTCCAGTAAAGAGGTGTAAGAAACTCATTGATGTTTACAGGAAGCAATTGATTTCGTTTTTTTTTTCCCAGGGCGTGTGCTACCAACTAATAAATTGAGGATGCCAATAATTTTGTCCAGTCCATTTGGAGTTTTGTGTGGAATGTGTCAGATTTGGCTTTTTGTTTCTCACTTTTTTGTGTCATACCAATACAAATAAAAGAAATAAACACGAGAATGCTCAAACATTTGTAATTGCAACAATTTTTTGGGTGAAGTGGTGCATTATTTGTCAGAAATGCAGGGGTGCCAATATATCTGGCCATGACTGTAACTGACCATGTGGTGGCAGGGTCAAAGCAACTTTGCTTGAACAAAAATGTAAAGCTAAAATCCAGACAGGTATACAAAAAAATATTACATAACAAATCAATGCAACTCTGTGCTCATGAATACGCTATTACATGTATTTATAAGGCCAAGCAGTATAAGTACCATATTTTTACCTGGTACCAGCCCCTTGCAGTCTTTCTACAGAAGAGCTCAGTCTGGGAGAAAGAGAAGAAGTACAAGGAGACAATTAGGTGGGCTACAGTGTTTATGTGCTAACAAGGAACATGCTGGAAGGAGGAGAGAGCAGAGTGATAGAGAGTTAAGCTCACCAGTGTACTGCTTCTCCTTTCACTATCCAGTCACAAGCTGGGGAAGGGACAAGACTCTTGTTACTTTACTGTAGTTGAGAAACAAAAACAGAGAGGGCTATGTGGAGAAGCTGTGTAAATCTTAGTATTGGATGAACAGAAATACAAATTCTTTGGCAGGTATAACAGCTTCCATTTATGTATTTCATCTGTGTATTTAGCTGTTTGCCTTAAATTCAGTTTCAAAGCGGAGTTACACCCATTTAAAAGTCAGCAGCTACAAAAAGTGTAATAATCAGATACTAACCTGTCCCACAGTCCAGCGATGCAGGCGCACGAAGCCTCGCACCTCTCGCCCTCCTCTCCGCCGACATTCCAACTGTGGGCACCCGGCTGTGGCTTCACAGCCGGATGCGCACTGCGCATGTGATTGGCCGGGCAATCTTCTGGGACCTGTGACATGTCCCAGAAGATTGCAGGGAGGGAGGGGGGAGAGGTGATCTTCCTTCTAGCACGGTGGCGCCAGGGGAGGAAGTGGGAGCTGGGTGCCTGTAAAAACAGGGTACCCGCTCCCCTCCCCCCAAAAAAATGAAATGAAAAATGTGGCATGTCTGGGGGTCACCAACACTTAAAGCAGAAGTTCCATTTTTGGGTGGAACTCCACTTTAGGTACAAAAATGTAGACAAACCATAATTAACCCTCTGGTAATTTTATGATACATTCTTTCATTGCTATTCGCTTCAGGATCTTATAAAACGATTGTAACAGATTCTGAATGTTTACACGATTTAGCAGCTAAAATTTATTGAAATTTGCATAAAGCCATTTACAACCAGGCCAAACAAATGATGTCTGAGTTCCATTCCTAATATTTGTACATACTGAGCCATAGACCAGCATAGCCAAATATATTTGTGATGTGGTCATTGGAACATATACTTCTAAATAATGTATAAACATTCAGTAACTGTGAGGCCTGTAGTCATGGTAACCAAACAGAAAATGCAAAACATATTACCACTATATAAATGTCACGTAGTGAATCGACTTTAACACAAAAATGCTGTGCTAACATGCTGACACTCTTCTACTATCTGGGGTAATGCATCGAAGAGTTTTATTTTTGTATTTACTTGGCCATTTGTGGTGAATGAGTCTCATCTCCTCTGGGGATCTTAGAGTCTTTTACGACTTTGGCCTTTGTCTGTCTTTGACCACCCGACCTCCCCCCCCCACCCCGAATTCAAGTGTTCCTTATTAGTCCTTAATTGGGGTGGGAAGGTTTCCTCATTTGATCATCTCACTATAAATTTAGTAGAGCCTATGGGGGAAGTCAGAGACAGGGGGGTCAGGCAGAGCAATTCTTCCTGCCATGTGTAAGTTTAACCAAAGCAGGATAACAAAAGCAGCAAGAAAAGACTACAAAGAACTCTGCTCAACTCTGGACCGACCGCAAACCACCACTTTGGAGGGCATCTTACAAGTCTGAATCCTATCCCCTCTACCCTTTAATATGCCCCCTCTACTTTGCCATCTCATATCAGTATCCTCTGCTTTCAAATTCTCATTTCCTTTCTCCTCTTCTCCACCCCAAAACTTGAACATATCACCCTCACTTCTACCATCTCCCTACTACTGTTCTCATCACCTTCTGCTAATATTTAACCCACCTGCTGACCCACACACCAAGACAGGGAAGTATGTGCACTCATACACATCCCACTTCCATCTTACTTTCCTCACCTTCCTTCTTCTCCTAACCTTTGGGGATATCTCCCCTAATCCTAGTCTTCCAGTATCTCACCCCCATACCTGGCATCCTCCCTCCTCCAGCATCAGTCGCAATCTTCTCAGTTTTATCTCAATCCCCTGCTCCCAAAAACCACCCCCCTTCTCATGTGCCCTCTGGAATGCCCACTCTGTCTGCAACAAGCTCACTTCTGTCCATGACCTTTTTGTCTCCCACTCCCTTAACCTTCTTGCAATCATGGAAACATGGCATTAAGAGTCAGACTCTGCCTCGCACGCAGCCCTCTCCCATGTAGGCCTCTACTAGACTCACTCACCCAGACCCAATGGACGGAAAGGAGGTAGAGTTGGTTTGCGTCTATCCCCACTGAGCACCTTTTAAGTCCTTCTTACCCCTCCCTCTCTATCCATCTCTTTTTTGAGACACACTGTATTTGTCTGTCTTCTTCCACTTCCCTAAGGATTACAGTGATCTATTGGCCTCCTGGACTGATGTCACTATTCCTTGATTACTTCTTTGCCTGGCTACCCTACTTTCACTCCTCTGAAATACCCACTATCATCTTTGGTGATTGTAACATCCCCACTAATGTTAACAGCCCAGCTACATCCCAACGTTTCAACTTAACCTCATCTCTTGACCTAACACAATGGACCTAGTCCCCCACTCACTCTGATGGTAATACCCTTGACCTTGTTTTCTTCCAGCTTGGCACCCCCTACAACCTCACCAACACCCCCTTTCCTCACTCTGACCACAATCTCATCACTTTCACAATGTCCTTGTCTCCAACCACCTGTCCCTCCAAGCAGAAAACAGTTACCCGCAGAAACCTTCGCCACTTTAATCCTTCTCTTTTCTACTGTGCAACTGACCACCTCCATTTCAAAATCTCACACCTGTCTTGTCCTGACCTGGCCACTGATGTCTACAATAGTTCACATTCATCCATACTGGACTCTCTTGCTCCTCTCACTACACAACATATCAGGCCCCGACCATTACAACCTTGGCAGATCGACGACACCAGACATAGCCAGTCACTGGAGCAAGTGTGGCATAAAACCAAATCCGAGTATGCATTCACCCAATATAAATCTGCTTTCTTAAAATACAATTCCTCCCTCCATGCTGCCAAACAAGCCTACTTTGTCACTCTTATATTACTCTGTTCTCTAGTCCTCGTCGTCTTTTTAATCTCTACTTTCTCTACCACCATCTCCACCCAGCAACTTGCTCACTGCTCACGAGATTGCCAATCACTTTAAAATCAAGATTGATGCATTTCGTGGGGGCATCTCCACTGCACAGACATCTATCCCACTTAACATACCCTGTACAAATACACTCTCAACACTTTCCTCTTTTGACCTTGCTACTAACAAAGAGGTCCCTAAAGTTTTCTCAGAAGCCCGCTTTAACACCTGTCCCCTGGATCCTGTTCTTCTATCTTATGCTCCCTCACTCACATCTTCAATCTCTCCCTCTCTACTGGCATCTTCTCCTCCCCTCTAAAACAGACCCTGATCACCCTCATACTTAAAATGCCCTTGATGGACCCCACCAACCTAAACAACTTAAGACCCATCTCCTTGCTCCCGTTTGCGTCAAAACTTTTAGAATGCTTAGTCTACAACCGTCTAAGCTCCTACCTCACTGGCAGCAACCTTCTTGACCCCTTACAGTGGTCAGGGCTGGGCTCAGCCCTCCCTTCTCAGAGCCCAGGTTGCTCAGCTGTCAGTTAATTACTAGCACTCATCGTTCCACAGTGGCTCACCTGGTGATCATTTCCTGCTCGTCAGCCAGCCCCTTCTGGCTATTTAAACTGCCTGGTTCATTTCTTCTGTGTCTTCGCCTTGGTCACACCTATCTGAAAATTCCCTGCTGTGTTCCTGTTAGCCTAGGTTCACACTGCAGATGAACTCGCACGATTTCATACCCGCATGTCAGTCCGTCTTCAGGGGGCAATTTTAGAGACATCTGTGAGGGTTCCTGCACAGATGTCTATTGAAATTGCACCCGAGGCTGCCAAAATAGTAAAGAAACTACTTTTGGGAATCGGTTCTGCGCTGAAAAGTCAGCGTCACACCGATTCGAGCGGTGCTATTGCCAGCATGTCAAATTGCATGCCAAATTGCATCAATGTGAACCTGGGCTTAAAGACTTGCTTGGCTGATGTCCCTTCTGGTTCCCGATCCTGTTTGCTGCTTCCGACTACGCTGATCTCTGGCTTCCTGATTTACTGTCTTGGTCTAACTACCTGCTTTGATTACCGAACCCTGGCTATGCTTTGACTATGTTTATTATTTATTTGTAGCATTTTTACCATTATATTAAAAGGTGTGATTTATACTGTATTTTTTGTCTTTGTCTGATTCATGGTTACTGACAGTAGGCGAAAGCCATGAATTCAGACAATGCAGGCAGTCCACCTAGTGGTAATATTTTTTCCAGATTAAATGAGCAGGACTACTGCATGGATCAGTTTGCAATAGCCTTACAGACTCTCCTGATTCGCACTGCTCACCTGGATCCTCCCACTGTGGCTGTTCCGGTACAACCTGTGATGCAGGCCATCCCTTCTGCTGCTCCAGTCTCTGTGCAGGCACCCACCTCGAATATTACCTCTGTAAGAGGTATGTCTGGTTCTGCTCCACTTCCCCAGTGATTTGGGGGCGATTCAGATCAATGCAGAGGGTTTCCCAACCAGGTTGGGATATACTTTGAGATGCTGCCCCAGGTACCCAGGTATTCCCAATGACAGAAGCAAAGCAGGCTTCATTATTTCTTTGTGAAAGTGGAAACTCCTGCGCTGTCGGGGGGGGGGGGGGCTACGCTAAAAGGACATTGCTGCAACACCTAAGTACTGATCCAAGGCAGGACAAATAAGACAAAAGTGGGGGAAGATGGTAGTTGCGCTGTGATGAAGGGGGGGGGGAGCTACAAAGATGACTACAGTGGCAAAGTGAACTAAAAAAGCAGAAACGGGCCAATGCATGAATGGATCCTACATGCTAAAAGAACATGGTGGGGATGCAGTGCAGTGCAACGTAGCTGATCAACATGACTATAATGTTGCAGGCAGACAAAGCCTAATATATAAAGGTAATTGTGAAACAGTGACTGCTTGAATATAGCAAAGCAAAAATGCATATACTAACACAAATAGGATGAATAATGACACAATGCAAAAAAAAAAAATATATGTGGGCTAGTGCCCCATTAGCAAAAACGTACCAAATCCTGGTGAACTACAAGTGACAAATCCCTAGGACAAACATGAATATTAGTTCTATCATCCAGTCCAAAAAACAAAAACTCGTGATGAGAGACACAAAACAATTCCAATCGTGAAGGGAAGGGGGATCTTCAGTGAGGACACCTCCGTGTTTGCAAGCCGCTTACCTTACAGGTGTAAGGTGTACAGCCTGTGTTGCAAATGACCCGCAGGTGTAGACGTTCCGTGTATAAGGTAGTGACAATAATGAACATGCCAAGCGAAATATAAACAATAAAAAGTATACAGCATGTAAAATCCTAAAGCATATCATCACGTCACGTGACTTCTTCAGAGGAACTTCCTCTGAAGAAGTCACGTGACGTGACGATATGCATTAGGATTGGAGCACGGGACACTGCCACAGACAAACAACAGGAGACGAGCTCGGCGCTCGTAGTTACTACACACTGCAGCATTGTTTTAAATGTAAGTTGATTGGACTTGTTTTATTAAATAAATATACCTTTTATATGGGATCACGCTATGTGCGTCTCTTTCCCCCTCACACTGTACATCACTACTCTACCTGACGAACACTGAGGAGAGAGGCACGGGGACATATTCCAGTTTCCAGGCACGGGGACAGATTCCAGATTGGTGATACCCCTGGAGGCATACGAGCTCGGCGCTCATGGATTGATGCCCACACTCACTTCATGAAAGTGAGTGCAACCTCCCCCCATGTGTGTCTTGCCCCCCCTCCACTGTGGTCATCGCAGAGTTATTTTACATGCTGTATACTTTTTATTTTTTATATTTCGCTTGGCATGTTCATCATTGTCACTACCTTATACACGGAACGTCTACACCTGCGGGTCATTTGCAACACAGGCTGTACACCTTTCCAAACATGGAGGTGTCCTCACTGAAGATCCCCCTTCCCTTCACGATTTCAATTGTTTTGTGTCTCTCATCATGAGTTTTTGTTTTTTGGACTTGATGATAGAACTAATATTCATGTTTGTCCTAGGGATTTGTCACTTGTAGTTCACCAGGATTTGGCACGTTTTTGCTAATGGGGCACTAGCCCACATATATATATTTTTTTTTTGCATTGTGTCATTATTCATCCTATTTGTGTTAGTATATGCATTTTTGCTTTGCTATATTCAAGCAGTCACTGTTTCACAATTACCTTTATATATTAGGCTTTGTCTGCCTGCAACATTATAGTCATGTTGATCAGCTACGTTGCACTGCACTGCATTTCCACCATGTTCTTTTAGCATGTAGGATCCATTCATGCATTGGCCCGTTTCTGCTTTTTTATTTCACTTTGCCACTGTAGTCATCTTTGTAGCTCCCCCCCCCCTCCCCCTTCATCACAGCGCAACTACCATCTTCCCCCACTTTTTTCATTATTTCTTTGCTTTTTGATAGAGCCTTTGCCTGGGTAAACACTCTATGGGAGATGCAAAAACCCATTGTCCTGAGTTACCTTATGTTTGTGGCTTCCTTTAAAAGGTTTTTTTTCTTTCTTTTTTTTAAAGAGTTTTTATTGCCATATGCACAAAACAATAAAAAGAAACAAATTACAGAGTACAAATGGGCAAAATCAAGTATAACAATGCTTTTTCAATACAAGGCAGGTATTCCATACTTCTTTTACAAATAGCCGCATGTGTACAGACAGCGTTTTGTTGTGGGGTTTTTTCCCCTCTCCCTGGAGTGAGCTACAACTCTTCACCTTATATTATACAACACTTGATGGTTTCATCTGAGTTCTCATATCAGGTTGGAGGAAAGCGTGTAGTGTCCCATAAACTACCCCATAAACCTTCCAAAATATTATGCTATTTCTCCCCTCAATCAAGGACTGTCACCCACTGTTTGCATGGATTCCACCTATCCAGCCCAAATTCTAATAAACTTTTTTGGACACCCCCTAGCATCATATGTCATTCTGTATAAGGTAACATTAGAGTAGACCAAGGATTTCCAGGCTGGTAATGTAAGGTAATCTGTCCTAATCCAATATATTGCAATCAATTTGTGGACATAAAAAAATAGCAATCTTAAAAGTGTTCTTATATTCGTTCCCATATGCTCATCTTCTATTATTCCCAAGAGCCCAACCATAGGACTGCATATGTTTGGAAGTTTAAATGTGTCCACAATAAACTGAGTGGCCTGGGACCAAAGGAGGTAAACTCTATTGCACTCCCACACCATATGCAGGAACGATCCTTCAGCTATTAAACATTTATGACATATGGGAGTCTCCCTCTTCCCCATTTTAAACAATCAAAGAGGCGTGTAATACATTTGGTGTAGATTTCTCAACTGGATCATCTTGTCTATGGCAGAGATGACCGTATTCATAGAAGAATTAAGTACCGCCTCCCACAGATCATCTGTCAGTTCTGGTATAATGGCGGACCATCTTTCTCTGGGTTTTCCTACTCTCCACCCTTATTAAAGTAGAATAGTAACTGGATACTAGTTTAGAAAGTTTGGGTTTCAACAGAAAATTTTCTAGGTCCGTATTAGCAAGCGTGATTGTCTCAGCCCTGAATTGGCACCGTGCTGTGTTGTAGTCTGGCATTTTGAAAATGCCAAGTAACAGGGACCCTTAGCTCTGTTTGCAGTTGTGCAAACGATTTGAGTCTACCCATGTCATATAGTTGATGGAGATATTTAATCCCAAACTGGGTCCATTTATAGCCATCTTCCAATGTAAAAAATTCTTTCAAACGTGGGTTAAACCAAAGTGGGGCATTAGGAGATAAATGTAAGGGCTTATCAGATATATGTTCAAAAAATATTGCCAAAAAATTTGTTTAGTAGTGTGAAGTATATTCATACCACCTGATGTAGGCACCAGTCCTCTATAAAAGAAGCTCAATAGGGCCTCATATGAGGAAGCAACCGCAGGCTCCACAGCTACTGCCACATTATTCAGCGGTGCCAGGCCTCCCTGAGCAACAGGTAGGTAGGAAACCCTTGGCATTTAGAGCCCCACAAGAAAGAGCTAATCAAAGAGTTAATATATCCAAAGAGTTTTTCAGGGATATACACGGGAGTATTAGAGAGAACATATAGGAATTTTGGTAGATAAATCATTTTAAATAGATTCACTCTGCCCAGTAATGTTAATGGGAAGTCTTTCCATTTTTGTATCCTGTCCTTAAATGTCCTAATAATAGGCCCTATATTAATATCTGTGAATGATGCTAAGGGAAGTTGAATATTGATTCCTAAATATTTTAAGTTGTCTGAAATTGTTATAGGACAACAAGTGGGGACCGCTAAATTAGGTTGTGGGTCTAGCGTGAACAATGATGATTTAGTCCAATTGATACGAAATCCCGAGAAATCCCCGAATTCCTGTATCACCAAGAAAGCCGCTGACAATGAGCAATCAGATATAGAAGCATGTCATCGGCATATAAAGAAATGCATTCCTCACAGTTACTCTTGGTGGGAGCAGAAACGGGCCCTGCTGTGAAATATTAGATCAAGAATTGTAATTACATGCACCTGTTGAACAAGGGCAGAAAAATTGGGCCTTTGGTGGTGGTGGTGTTGCCACAACACTGTAATGCCCCGTACACACGGTCGGACTTTGTTCGGACATTCCAACAACAAAATCCTAGGATTTTTTCCGATGGATGTTGGCTCAAACTTGTCTTGCATACACACGGTCACACAAAGTTGTCGGAAAATCCGATCGTTCTAAACGCGGTGACGTAAAACACGTACGTCGGGACTATAAACGGGGCAGTGGCCAATAGCTTTCATCTCTTTATTTATTCTGAGCATGCGTGGAGCGTAAACAGGGGCTGAAAAATTGGGCCTTAGCCACTGGTGGCGGCGACCAGAACCAAAAATATTCTTACAAGCTATCAGCATGATCATTGAGGAGGAAGAGGATAGTCACTCAGCATAACAGGATAGTCACTCAGCATCAGCATAGGCAGTCTTGAAGGGATCTGACATTTCAAAAAAAATTATTCGGTTACATCAGCATCAGCTGCACCACCAAGTTAAGGACGTGAGCCAAAAAGGGCTCATGGGTCAGTTGTCCCTGTCGGAGGGCGGAGAGGAGGTTGGTGCCATTGTCGCAAACCACCATACCTGCCTTAAGCTGGCATGGCATCAACCACCTCTGAACCTGCCCCTGCAGAGCTGACAGAATATCTGCCCCAGTGTGGCTCCTGTCCCCCAAGCACACCAGCTCAAGCACTGCATGGCATCTTTTGGCCTGCGTGCTTGAGTAGCCCCTTGAACGCCTACGCCTACGCCTGCACGCCACGTGCAGAGGATGCACTACACTAACTGTAAATACTGTAGCTGCCTGCCTGTGGTATTTATAGGATCAGAAAAACACCACTAATTTTCTTCAGGTAGCTTTAGGTGCACACTGTGCAGAGGACACAGTACACTAACTGTAAATACTGTAGCTGCCTGCCTGTGGTATTAATAGGAGCACAACAACAGCAATTGTGTCCAGGTAGCTTTAGGTGCACACTGTGCAGAGGACGCACTACACTATCTGTAAATACTGTAGCTGCCTGCCTGTGGTATTAATAGGATCAGAAGAGCACCACTAATTTTCTTCAGGTAGCTTTAGATGCACACTGTGCAGAGGACGCACTACACTAACTTGTAAATACTGCAGCTGCCTGCGGTACTGTACTAATAGGATTAGAAGTACACCACTAATTTTCATCAGGTAGCTTTAGGTGCACACTGTGCAGAGGATGCACTACACTAACTTGTAAACACTGCAGCTGCCTGCAGTACTGTACTAATAGGATCAGAAGAACACCACTAATTTTCTTCAGGTAGCTTTAGGTGCACACTGTGCAGAGGACAGACTACACTAACTTGTAAATACTACAGCTGCCTGCGATACTAATAGGATCAGAAGAAAACCACCAATTTTCTTCAGGTAGCTTTAGGTGCACACTGTGCAGGGGATGCACTACACTAACTTGTAAATACTGTAGCTGCCTGCGGTACTGTAGTAATAGGATCAGAAGAACACCACTAATTTTCTTCAGGTAGCTTTAGGTGCACACTGTGCAGAGTACGCACTACACTAACTTGTAAAAACTGCAGCTGCCTGAGGTACTGTACTAATAGGATCAGAAGAACACCACTAATTTTCTTCAGGTAGCTTTAGGTGCACACTGTGCAGGGGACGCACTACACTAACTTGTAAATACTGCAGCTGCCTGCGGTACTGTACTAAAAGGATCAGAAGAACACCACTAATTTTCTTCGGGTAGCTTTAGGTGTACACTGTGCAGAGAACGCACTACACTAACTTGTAAATACTACAGCTGCCTGCGGTACTGTACTAATAGGATCAGAAGAATACCACTAATTTTCTTTAGGTAGCTTTAGGTGCACACTGTGCAGAGAAGGCACTACAATAACTTGTAAATACTGCAGCTGCCTGCGGTACTGTACTAATAGGATCAGAAGAACATCACTAATTTTCTTCAGGTAGCTTTAGGTGCACTCTGTGCAGGGGATGCACTACACTAACTTGTAAATACTGCAGCTGCCTGCGGTACTGTACTAATAGGATCAGAAGAACACCACTAATTTTCTTCAGGTAGCTTTAGGTGCACACTGTGCAGAGGACGCACTACACTAACTTGTAAATACTGCAGCTGCCTGCGGTACTGTACTAATAGGATCAGAAGAACACCACTAATTTTCTTCAGGTAGCTTTAGGTGCACACTGTGCAGGGGACGCACTACACTAACTTGTAAATACTGCAGCTGCCTGCAGTACTGTACTAATAGGATCAGAAGAACACCACTAATTTTCTTCGGTAGCTTTAGGTGCACACTGTGCAGAGGACGCACTACACTAACTTGTAAATACTACAGCTGCCTGTGGTACTGTACTAATAGGATCAGAAGAACACCACTAATTTTCTTCAGGTAGCTTTAGGAGCACTCTGTGCAGAGGACGCACTACACTAACTTGTAAATACTGCAGCTGCCTGCGGTACTGTAGTAAAAGGATCAGAAGAACGCCACTAATTTTCTTCAGGTAGCTTTAGGTGCACACTGTGCAGAGAATGCACTACACTAACTTGTAAATACTACAGCTGCCTGCGGTACTGTACTAATAGGATCAGAAGAACACAACTCATTTTCTTTAGTTAGCTTTAGGTGCACACTGTGCAGAGAACGCACTACACTAACTTGTAAATACTGCAGCTGCCTGCGGTACTGTACTAATAGGATAAGAAGAACACCACTAATTTTCTTCAGGTAGCTTTAGGTGCACATTGTGCAGAGGACGCACTACACTAACTTGTAAATACTGCAGCTGCCTGCGGTACTGTACTAATAGGATCAGAAGAACACCACTAATTTTCTTCAGGTAGCTTTAGGTGCACTCTGTGCAGGGGATGCCCTACACTAACTTGTAAATACTGCAGCTGCCTGCAGTACTGTACTAATAGGATCAGAAGAACACCACTAATTTTCTTTGGTAGCTTTAGGTGCACACTGTGCAGAGGACACACTACACTAACTTGTAAATACTACAGCTGCCTGCGGTACTGTACTAATAGGATCAGAAGAACACCACTAATTTTCTTCAGGTAGCTTTAGGTGCACACTGTGCAGAGGACGCACTACACTAACTTGTAAATACTGCAGCTGCCTGCGGTACTGTACTAATAGGATCAGAAGAACACCACTAATTTTCTTCAGGTAGCTTTAGGTGCACACTGTGCAGAGGACGCACTACACTAACTTGTAAATACTGCAGCTGCCTGCGGTACTGTACTAATAGGATCAGAAGAACACCACTAATTTTCTTCAGGTAGCTTTAGGTGCACACTGTGCAAAGGACACACTACACTAACTGTATATACTGTAGCTAATAAGACTAATAGGATGATCAGAAGAACGCCAGCACTTTTCTTCAGGTAGCTGTAAATACTGTAAAAACACCTGCCTGCCTGTCAGTAGTAGGAAGAGAATAACAGGAACGGATCTAGCTAAACTGAATACAGTGTATATATATATATATATATATATATATATATATATACACACACAACACCTAGGATGTATATATATATATATATATATATATATATATATATATATATATATATATATATATATATACACAATACACTGTAAGTGCAGCTAACTGACTCGCCTGCCTACTCTATCTAACTTAAATCAAATTACACTGCCTCTCTGTCTAGCTATCTCTCTCTCAACGCCGGAACACACTACACAGGGCCACCGTGCAGGCGGCCTTATATAGTTTGGGGTGTGTATTAAACCCCCTGAGCCATAATTGGCCAAAGCCACCCTGGCTTTGGCCAATTATGGCTCTCTGTACAGACGGCGCTGTGATTGGCCAAGCATGCAGGTCATAGTGCATGCTTGGCCAATCATCAGCCAGCAATGCACTGCGATGCCGCAGTGAATTATGGGCCGTGACGTGCCACTCAAATTTGGCGCGAATGGCCCATATCGTTCGTAATTTGGTGAACGGCCGAACACACAATGTTCGACTCGAACACGAAGCTCATCCCTAACCAAGATAACAAAAAGTCCCTTTGGCTCCATATTGATATGTAAGATATGCATATTTAGCGCCCCTAGAATAGGTGGAATACTCAGCATGCAGAACTTGCATAACATTTGTACATTTCAATGCCATGACCCTGGAACCCTGCAGGTGGGTCTCTTGTAATAAAATGATGTGGGGTTTGAATTGTTTAATATTGTCAAACACTAAGGAACGCTTTACTTTAGAGTTCAGGCCCCGGACATTCCAGGGCATCAATTTTACCCTATGTGTCATTTGTGGAAAAACACAGGCAATCAAATGACAAACAATGGATTATCAAACTCTCAGTAATATGGGGCCTCACTGCTCCCAGCAAGTCTCATAGGACAGTATCTGTATCTCCAACTTTTGTAGCAATGAGCTCAGAGAGATAAGTAGCACACTCCAAGAAATTGGTAACAGAGAAAATCCTTCTCCACCCACCCTGCACACAGCCCCATCATGATGTGTGCTTCAAGCCCATAAACAAACTGTATAACGACCTCGGGGGTCAAAGGTCTTTCGTAGAGGAAAAAAAAGGAATGACTACCTACAACAAGAATCCCCACAGATAGTGGGAGGATCCCAAGTAAGTAAGTGTCTGTCCATGCAAGTCCGCAGAGAGAAAAAAAGACAGGCAAAACAGAACAACTAAAACAAAAAAAAGATAACTACGTATACCGTACATATCAACACTAGGACACTGAAGGTAAATTGAGCGCCGATAATTAAGCACGGGACCTATGTAAAGTATGCAGAATCATAAGACATCTACTCCTCTTCCTATTTGGTGTCACAAAATCAATATTAATTTAGTAGTGGCTGGAAATTTCCAGGATACTCCTCCAGGAGTGTGTGCGCGTGCAGAACAAGTAACTAAAAAAACACAGTCCCCCGGGAATCAGTCAATCCGCATGGCATTAATAGTTAAATCAGGGTAGTTCCTCTTCATCCCGGTTCTATAAAAGACCTGCTGGAACAATCAAACAAACAAAAGTCAGTGTCTGTATATTCTCCCAGCTCTGTATGGCAAGTGGTACAGGAAAAGTAAAGTAAGCAGTTCAACGGTTAACAGCAGGGCTAGAGCGCCCCCTAGCATCCAACCAATGTGAAGCCTCAATGGGAGTGGTAAAAAAGTGAACCTTGCCTCTGTCCACCACCCTGCGTTTTGCAGGGTACAGCATACTATAAACCATTTCAGCTTTCGGAGCCTTTTATTAACATGCACATAGCAAGCATGTTGTTTCAGCGTAGCTGCAGAAAAGTTGGGATATATGGAAATGCAGTTACCATTATGCTTCAGCTCTCCCATTGATCTTGCAGCTTTCAGAATATTTTCCCGATCCCTAAAGTGTGGTATGCGGGCAATCAGTGGCCTTGGTTGGACCCCTGGCAGCGGGGATCTTGGGGGAATACGGTGGGCTCTCTATAGCAAACAGGGGGGAGAAAGTAGTCGCTTCCATGTTATCTTTAAGCCATAGTTCAAGGAGATTCTTAGTTTGTTTGCCCTCCACACCTTCAAGGAAACCCACAAATCTCGTGGCCAGCTTTACCCTTTGTCTGTCTTTGAGGATAAAGTCATGGAGGACTATGTTGCCGAAGCACTTTCTCAAGGGTTCATCCGCAAATCCTCATCTCCTGCTGGTGTTGGCTTCTTCTTTGTGAAAAAGAAGTGTGGTGAACTGAGACCTTGTATCGATTATAGGGGTCTCAATCGCATCACGAATAAAAACGCCTATCTGATTCCATTGTTTATGGAATTATTTGACTGCTTCAAGGGAGCAACGGTTTTCACAAAACTCGATCTGAGAGGGCATACAATCTCGTGAGGATCAAGGAGGGCAATGAATGGAAAACTGCGTTTAATACTAGGACAGGACATTACAAATACCTTGTAATGTAGTTTGGTTTTTGCAATGCTCCTGCAGCCTTTCAGGAGTTCATCAACGATTTCCTCCGAGATATGTTGCAGTAGTGTGTGGCGGTTTATCTCAACGATATTCTCATATATTCTTAATCCCTAGAGAGCCATCGTGAACAGGTCAAATTTCTAGGTTATGTCATTTCCACTGCTGGTTTTTCGATGGACCCAGAGAAACTATCTGCAGTTCTACAGTGGCCTCGACCCGTAGGTCTATGTCTGCTACAATGTTTTCTTAGCTTTGCCAATTATTATTGGAAGTTTATTCGTAACTTCTCATCTCTGGTCAAACCCCTGACAGATATGACCAGGAAAGACAGTAGCTCACAAAATTGGTCTCCGGATTCCATTAAAGCCTTTGAGTCTCTCAAGGCTGCCTTTGTTTCAGCTCTTGTGTTGGCACATCCTGATCCTACATTACCCTTCATTCTTGAGGTTGATGCATCTGAGACAGGAGTTGGTGCCCTTCAGTCTCAATGTCCTACTTCTGAGAGCGCTATGCATCCTTGTGGCTACTTTTCCAAGAAATTGTCTCCTGCGGAATGCAATTACGGGATTGGGGACAGAGAGTTGTTAGCAATCATTTAAGCTCCTCAAGAATGGAGGCATCTCCTTGAAGGTACCACTGTGCTGGTCCTCATTTTGACTGACCATAAGAATGTTACATTCTTGTCTGAGGCAAAACACCTATCTCCCAGAAGGGCACGATGGGCTCTTTTTCTTTCAGGCTTCAAATGCATAGTCTCATTCTTACCCGGTACTAAGAATAAAAGGCCTGATGCATTGTCTCAACAGTTTTCCGCCACTTCCAAGATGGAGTCGGTTCCTGTTCCTGTGATACCTCCCGATTGTATTCTGGCTACTGTTGGTACCAGTCTCACTTCACCTTTGGGTGACAGAATTCTTGCAGCTCAGATCCATTCTCCTCCCGAGAAACCTGTGACTGCTTCTTTGTCCCTGAGAGTCTCCGCACTGCTTTGCTCCCGACTTACCATTCTCCCAAGACAGCTGGCCACACAGGGAAGAATCAACTAATTTGGGCTATTTCTCAACAATTCTGGTGGCCTAGTCTCCGCGCTGAGGTTCCGTGTGTGCTCAGAGTAAGGCACACGCCAGTGGGCCTCCTACAACCCATACCCAATGGAGAGAGGCCTTGGACCCACCTGTCTATGGAATTTATTGTGGCATTACCCAACTTCCAGGGCAACACAGTTATTCTTATGGTGATTGACTGGTTCTTGAAAATTTCACATTGTATTCCACTTAAGAGGTTGCCCACATCCAAAGAACTGGCATCCATTTTTGCTTGGGAGATCTTTCGATTACATGGGCTACCTAAGGTTATCATCTCGGACAGGGGTAGCCAGTTTGTCTCCAGGTTTTGGCGAGCCTTTTGTGCACAGTTGGGAATTCAGCTTTCCTTCTCTTCTGCATATCACCCACAGTCCAATGGGGCCACATAACGAGCCAGTCAAGCCTTGGAGCAGTTTCTATATTGCTATATCCCTGACCATTCACCTTGGGCAGAGTTTGCTCACAATAGTGCCATCAATACCGGTTCTCGATTGTCTCAGTTTATGGCAAATTATGGTTTCCAACCATTCATGTTGCCTGACTCATTTGTTCCCCAAAGAATTCCTGCATTAGAGGAGCATCTCCATGGTCTTTGTTCAACTCGGGTACAGGTCCAAGAGTCCTTGCGACGTGCCAATGATAGGTACAGACTCCATGTTGACCGCAGATGCCTACCTTCGCCTTCCTACCAGGTTAAGGAGAGAGTCTGGCTGTCATCTTTCAACCTCCAGCTCTGTGTTTCCTCAGTGAAACTGGCAGCATGGTTTATTGGCCCTTTCCATATTCTCCGTAAGATGAACCCAGTAGCTTACGTATTAGACCTTCCTTCTAATTTGCTTATTTTGAATGTATTCCATGTCTCCTTATTAAAACCTTTGGTGTGCAACCGCTTCACCACCTTGGTACCACGTTCTCGGTTCAGGTTGAGAACCATAAGGAGTATGAGGTAGAATAAATCATTGACTCCCGTAGGTTCCATGGGTGCATACAGCACCTGGTTCATTGGAAAGGGTACGGTCCGGAGGAGCGCTCTTGGGTGTTATCGTCGGATGTACATGCTCCTGTCCTCCTCCGTGCTTTCCATAGACATTTTCCTTTCAAACCTAGTGGCCCTCCAAGGGGGAGGGTCATTGAGGAGGGGGAGGGGTTGTTAAAGAGGGGGTACTGTCAGGGCTGGGCTCAGCCCTCCCTTCTCAGAGCTCAGGTTGCTCAGCTGTCAGTTAATTGCCAGCACTCATCGTTCCACAGTCGCTCACCTGGTGATTATTTCCTGCTCGTCAGCCAGCCCCTTCTGGCTATTTAAACTGCCTGGTTCATTTCTTCTGTGCCTTCGCCTTGGTCAAACCTATCTGGAAATTGCCTGCTGTGTTCCTGTTAAAGACTACCCTGGCTGACGTCCCTTCTGGTTCCTGATCCTGTTTCCTGCTTCCGGCTTGGTCTGACTACCTGCTTTGGTTACCGAATCCTGGCTGTGTTTTGACTATTTTTATTATTTATTTGTACCTTTTTTAACATTTTAGTAAAAGGTGTTATCTTAACTGCATTTTCTGTCTCCGTCTGATTCATGGTTCCTAACAACAGTTTGGCTTTCGCTTACTACACTCCACAGAAACCGCCCTACTGAAAATTCACTAATGATCTACTAACTGCTAAAACAATCGACACTACTTCATACTCATACTACTAGACCTCTCTGCATCCTTTGATACCGTTGACCATCTCCTCCTCCTCAAAAAACTCCACTCTCTTGGCCTTCAAGACTCCTTCGATGTTACCTATAACTCTGTTTCCTCAAGAAAGGGTACTGGTTGGGTAACCAAAATTCGGATTTTTAGGGCATGGAAACAATGGAGAGGTAATGGAGAGGCAACGCACAAGGGCTCACTGTACAAATTATCTTTTCATGTTTTTAACCCTTTTTGAACATTGTGATATATTATGAACTTTATGTACTTTTTTCAATAAATAATATTATGATTATTTTTTGTTGCCTCTCCATTACCTCTCCATTGTTTCCATGCCCTAAAAGTCCGAATTTTGGTTACCCAACCAGTACCCTTTCTTGTCTCCCTTAATTGGTGGATGTGGCATTGGGAGTGATTTCCCCCCTTTTCTCATAGTTCTGTTTCCTCAAGGTTCTGTCCTTGAACTCCTCCTCTTCTCCATTTACACCCCCTCCCTTGTTCAATTAATAAACTCCCATGGATTGCAGTACCATCTCTGTGCTAAACAGGAATAAATTCTGGACAGCCGCACTCGTAGATTAGCCTTGTTTATTTAGAAAAGTTCACATCAAATTCAAAGGTAACAGCAGACAGGAAGAGAGCTCTGTGCTGACGACACACAAATCTATCTCTCTACCCCTCACCTCACTCCTTGTGTCTCCTCTCACATTACTAACTTACTAACCGACATATCAGCATGGATGTCACATCACTTCCTCAAAATCAATCTTTATAAAACTGAGCTCATAATTTTTCCTCCGGCCCATGCCCCCTCCCCTGACTTCTCCATCAAGATCAAAATTACAACCATCAGTCCCTCCCCTCATGGCAGGGTGCTAGGTGTAATTCAGAATTCTGACCTGCCCTTTCAGCCCCAAATCCAATCACTGTCCAAATCTTGTAGACTTCACCCCCGTAACATCTCCAAAATACGCCCCTCTCTAACCGTTGAAACCACTAAGCAACTTATTCACTCCCTTGTTATCTCAAGCTATCACCTCTTCAGTCTATCATGAATGCTGCTTCCAGACTCATCCACCTTACCAACCATTCAGTGTCCGCCACCCCTCTCTGCCAATCCCTCCGCTGGCTTCCCATTGCCCAACGGATAATATTCAAAACACTTACAATAACATACAAAGCCCCACGCTACATCACCAATCTTGTATCCAAATATCACCCAAACCATCTTCTCTGCTCCTCCCAAGACCTCCTGCTCTCTAGCTCCCTTGTCTCCTCCTCCCATGCTCATCTCCGGGACTTCTCCAGAGTCTCTCTCATCCTCTGGAACTCACTACACCAATCTGTCTGCCTATCTCCTACTCTGTCCACCTTTAGGCGATCCCTGAAAACTCATCTCTTCAGGGAGGCCTATCCTGCCTTTAGCTAACAAATGAATCTTCTACTTCCCTCATCAGTTCATCCCTCACAGTTACTACCTTTTGTTTCACCAGTCCCTCCCTATTAGACTGTAAGCTTGCAGGAGCAGGGCTCTCCTAACCCTCTTGTATTGAATTGTATCATTGCTGCATTGTCTCCCTTTATATTGTAAAGTGCTGTGCAAACTGTTGGCAATATATAAATCCTGTATTATAATAATAATAAAAATACTTATCTTTAGGTTTATTATTGTTTAACCGCTTGCAGACCATACTGCGGCATGTCAGCATGTTCCCACGAGCCATCGTAGCTGTACATCGACCCTTTAAGCAGGGATAGGAGCCGGACTACAGGGGTGACGATGCGTTTAGCCGGCGGTCGTGTGATCACGGGCATGAGAGCCAGAACAGGGATGTGTGTGTGTAAACACACACACATCCCTATTCTGTGAGGAGAGGAGAGAGAGAGATAGTGTGTTTTTTAAACGATATCACGCCATGTGAGTTTCTTTCTCTCATGGTTTTTTAAACAAACATCCCGTTGGCCCGCTGAAACGTCTGGACGGTTGATGCTGTGACAGATCTTCCCTTCCCCTCTATTTGAAGCTGTGGATACCCGATGTTCCATCCTGCCAGCCCTGGCGGCTAAACAAGTGTTTTGAGACTTGTAAGACGTATGTCTTTTCAGGTCCCCTGCTTCCGGTAAGCCTCCTCAGATGCTTTGGTGACCGTCCTGCTATACACTCAGACGTCTCATTTCAATTGATGTTTTACCCCTTCACTCACCAGAAGCCTTCCAAATTTTGTGTCTTCACCAGTTAACCCACAGAGACTGTTGGTGGTGGTTTTTGATTTTCATCAGGAACACATTATTTAAACATTAATGGACTTTTTTGGTTGATTTTTTATCCATTATTTGGTCTTGTCTTCACACTTCACTGGTGTATTGCAATTATTTTACTTGTTATTTTGTAATATATAGTGCACTTACTGTACTGAATCACTCTTTATCTAATTTTGGAGTTTTCCTTGTTTATATGCTGGCCATTGAGAGATGGCTCGAGCCTAATTTCTTGTTTTATATTTTGTATTATTTATACACATAGCGCTACACTGTATGTTTTCCTAATTTCTAGAAATGTTAATTGTGCCCAAGCGGTAACCTAACAGATTTATCTTTTGCCTTGAATTTCTTCTAAAAATAGCAGTGTATTCCTGTTCCAACAGTTTCCTGTGTATTCCTGTGCAACTAGGCTCAAGGCACTCGTGTGCCTTGAGCCTAGTTGTATACCTGCTCAGTCAGATCATCTAAGGCACTACTGCCTCTGACTGCTAGTCTCAACAGATTTGTTGCAAGATTTGGTGATGTCACTACTGTGCTCTTTATAGCTCTTGCAGAATGTTGTACCTGAAGACCTGCAGTACAAGGATCTCCCTGTTTCTGCATTATTCATTCCATGGATCTATGCTTTCCTTACATTTCCTGCTGCTGCTTGAATACACTAATGCACGTTATCAGATCATCAGTCATCATCATCAGTAGGGCAGGTGGAAGCAAACCCCTGCTTTTACCAAGAGACATGACATGGTAAGTCAGTAATGAGAAAAAGACAATCTACAGAGAGCCCATAACCCATATTGGCATACAGCCCTTTACCTTCTGCCTGCTTTTTGTGTGCACAACTTTTACAGGTCAGATTCTCTTTAAAGGTGTATGACAATAATCATTAACAATTATAATACACATAATAATTTTAGAATAAATACAGTCAGGTCCATAAATATTGGGACAGCGACACAATTCTAATCTTTTTGGCTCTATACACCACCACATTGGATTTGAAATGAAGCAAATGTAGCACTAACTCATGGTGGAGCTGCTGGTTTAAGCAGGTCTGTTACCTTCACTCTGCTTCTCTCTGTTTCACCAGCACCGGGTCTAGGGTTCCGTTGAGTTTACTCCTGGACAACACACGCACAAACACCAACACTGGAGTACGTTTTCAATGCTTTATTAAAACAAATGACTTAGGAAGTAGCAGGAAAGAGGTAGAAAGGAAACTTGCAGAAGAAACTCAAATATTCTCTGGTAGGGTTCTCTTGACAAAATGTCCTGGTAGAATTCAAGTACTATTTGAAATGCGCTCCCCTCGTGGGACACACTCCTTGCTCGTCTGGATAGGTCTCTCTCACCGGTCTAGCAGCCAGCACGCAGCATGAATCAAAGTCTCTGCCACAGACTTGTTTGGGAATAAAATCCGTACGATCCTCTGCCACAGGATGTATAGGTTTTTCTATAGTGAAAGTCAGTCACAGTGCTTGAACCTTTAAGCTGAGCCGGCAACACTATGCTGTATAGTTACTTTTGGATATGTCCTCCAATGAGTCACCAGGCCCCTCTATAGACCAGCACGCTGCGTGATCTCTCCAAGACGGGTCCTCCCCTGGGATCTCCTAGGTTGTCCAGCTTCGTCAAACAGGACCGACAGCTCAGGACCATTCCTTGGCCGTGGTGGTAGGCTCCAGACAAGCCTCTGGACCCACCCCTGTGCCGCTATATCGTGGGCCTCCCGAACGGAGGACCACAAGGAACCTCCTTAACGCATACCTGTCGGCCAGGAGGGCCAGCAGGTGGCTGCAAAACGAACCCCAAAATATGGCGTCTGTCCCATAAATACCCTCTCCCAGAATGCAACTCAGAGGACCACCTCCACCGAGCGTGCCTCCGGGACAGAAGAGCATCCATACGCTTCAACGCGTTGCCTTTCCAACCCTGACCAGTGACAACAGCGACACCCACCGGTCAGCACGGAAACACACACAACGTCAGCCAAGCTGGTACAGAGGCAAACTCTAACCTTCCTAACGCACAATTTATTAAATTTACCTAACATGCGGTAGATTGTAAATCTACCAGCGCTACACAAACAAGATGTGCTTTAACTGCAGACATTCAGCTTTAATTTGAGGGTATTTATATCCAAATCAGGTGAACGGTGTAGGAATTACAACAGTTTGTATATGTGCCTCCCACTTTTTGAGGGACCAAAAGTAATGGGACAATTGGCTGCTCAGCTGTTCCATGGCCAGGTGTGTGTTATTCCCTCATTATCCCATTTACAAGGAGCAGATAAAAGGTCCAGAGTTCATTTCAAGTGTGCTATTTGCATTTAGAATCTGTTGCTGTCAACTCTCAATATGAGATCCAAAGAGCTGTCACTATTAGTGAAGCAAGCCATCATTAGGCTGAAAAAACAAAACATACCCATCAGAGAGATAGCAAAAACATTAGGTGTGGCCAAATCAACTGTTTGGAACATCCTTAAAAAGAAAGAAAGCACCAGTGAGCTCAGTAACACCAAAAGACCCGGAAGACCACCAAAAACAACTGTGGTGGATGACCGAAGAATTCTTTCCCTGGTGAAGAAAACACCCTTCACAACAGTTGGCCAGATCAAGAACACTCTCCAGGAGGTAGGCGTATGTGTGTCAAAGTCAACAATCAAGAGACGACTTCACCAGAGTGAATACAGAGGGTTCACCACAAGATGTAAACCATTGGTGAGCCTCAAAAACAGGAAGGCCAGATTAGAGTTTGCCAAACAACATCTAAAAAAGCCTTCACAGTTCTGGAATAACATCCTATGGACAGATGAGACCAAGATCAACTTGTACCAGAGTGATGGGAAGAGAAGAGTATGGAGAAGGAAAGGAACTGCTCATGATCCAAAGCATACCACCTCATCAGTGAAGTATGGTGGTGGTAGTGTCATGGCATGGCCATGTATGGCTGCCAATGGAACTGGTTCTCTTGTATTTTAGTGATGATGTGACTGCTGACAAAAGCAGCAGGATGAATTCTGAAGTGTTTCAGGCAATATTATCTGCTCATATTCAGCAAAATGCTTCAGAACTCATTGGATGGCGCTTCACAGTGCAGATGGACAATGACCCGAAGCATACTGCGAAAGCAACCAAAGAGTTTTTTAAGGGAAAGAAGTGGAATGTTATGCAATGGCCAAGTCAATCACCTGACCTGAATCCGATTGAGCATGCATTTCACTTGCTGAAGACAAAACTGAAGGGAAAATGCCCCAAGAACAAGCAGGAACTGAAGACAGTTACAGTAGAGGCCTGGCAGAGCATCACCAGGGATGAAACCCAGCATCTGATGATGTCTATGCATTCCAGACTTCAGGCTGTAATTAACTGCAAAGGATTTGCAACCAAGTATTAAAAAGTGAAAGTTTGATGGATGAGATTGTTAATCTGTCCCATTACACCCTTAAAAAGAGGAAGGCACATATACCAACTGTTGTACTTCCTACACCGTTCACCTGATTTGGATGTAAATACTCTCAAATTAAAGCTGAAAGTCTGCAGTTAAAGCACATCTTGTTCGTTTAATTTCAAATTCATTGTGGTGGTGTATAGAGCCAAAAAGATTAGAATTGTGTCTATGTCCCATTATTTATGGACCTGACTGTACATAATTTTAATAAAATAAAAAAAAATAAAAAAAACAGAAATGTGCATTCTTTAAACTAGAATACCTACAGATAAGTCCTATCACGTGCATGATAGCAGCATATGGTGTGCAGGCAGGCAGCTGCAAAGACCTGCACAGACCTTCATGTGCATCCTGGAATATACTGTACATGCATGCAGGTCTGATGCATGGATCAGGATGCAAACAGACTGAAGATGGCACTTCTCACAGGCATACAAATAGGAAGCCTACATGAATGAGGCCCAAGCCCCCACCTAAAACTGCAGTTGCCATGGAGCTGAGCCTGTGACTAGCTATGACACTAGCCATTTTAGGGCTTGAAAGTTCAGTTGAGTGCTGACAGAAGCATGACTTGGAAGGACAGATAATCTCCAGCATTGCCCAAACCTGCTAGACCATAACCTCCAACCCCCCCAATTACCCGATAAAAGACATGACAGAGGTATTTTGGAGTAAAATGGACATAGCAGCCTTTTATTTAACAAAATACATCAAATAAATAACATACTTAAACATAACCATCAGCCAAAATTGTTAGATTAAATCTTGGTGGTCTTTGAGGGCAACAACACACAACCTGGTCACTGCAAAAAACTTTTCTTAGGCCTCCAGTTGCAAAACACTGACTTGGAGATGATACTCCTCATCAACAGTGACTTACATTTTACCTATTCCTAGTTAGACCCCTCTTTAACCGGAATGTACCCAAGAACCCCATACCACAGATGGGTCCTGACCATTTTTATCTTCCAGACTTTTTCTCCTCCTCCAGAGACCCACCACTGCCAAGCTGCCATGACAGCCGCATTGGAACACCAAAAAACATAGGGAGGGTGGGTAGGAAGCTGCTTCTTCTCCTTCAGCTCCCGACTGGCCCCTCGCTGATCACCCCTCCCCCTAAACTTCACAGGACCCCTCCCAGCCCATAGCCATACCCCCTGCCTTAAAGAGCTACCTACACTATTCTTTTCTTGCTCTCCTACTGTCCAGCCCTGTCATGCTGTCCCTCCACTCATTTTTCTTCTTTCTTTTTTGCTCCGGGACTCCCTTACTGCCAACTGAAAAAATTATCACCAGGGGGCATCCCTTAAATATAGCATCTACTGTGCAAATGCTAGTAGGCAGTGTTTAGTCAAGGATTAATTGAATATTTCTAACTTGGCTTTCTTTCAGAAACAGTTAAATTTGGGGGTTTAGTTCTGCTTTTAGCAACTGTCATCCCACTGTCCAATGAGAGTGGCTCTACTGACCACGAGGGGTGAACTTGGGTTTGGTAAAATGTCAGTGCTGACCCTGCAGCTGCATATACACAAAGGATTAGGGATGCTCATGACTAAAGTTGGGCAAATGGTTTGGCCCAAGCTAAAGTTTGACCCGAGCATTGCCTGTTCGCCTGTTTGGTGAACACCCAAATTTGCGGGCCGCTCAGCGTGTTGTTCGCCCGTCGAGTGCCCACAATGCACTGCATGTTGCACAGTGCATTCTAGGGCCCCAATTAGATGAAGCCTTGCACCTGACCTCTGGTCAGGTGCAAGGCTTTGCCGAATAGGGCACAGAGCACTGCCAGAGCCCTGATTGGACAAAGTGATGATGAATTTGTCCAATCACAGCTCAGTGTTCATAGTCCCACCCCACACTATAAAAGGTTCCTTCCCACAGGAAGCTTTTGCAGTGTGTTGTTGGAATGTGAGTATAGTGTGAGTATAGTGCAGTGTGTTAGTGTAGTGCAGTGTTTAACACAGCATTACATAGCATTTAGTGCTGTATACAGTGCTGCATACCCCTTGTTTTTTGTTGCTGCATGTTTTTTTTTTGTCTTTTTTTGGCCCCTGCCTGTCCCATTTTTTTAAATTGTCAGCTGCAGTTTTTCTAACTGTGATGCTGGTGTTCCCCATATTTTATTTTTTTATAGTTTTTACATTTCTGTCAGCATTAGTCCTCAATTTAAAGTTCACCAAACACCACTTTTCGTTCATTAAAGTGCATCCAATCACACTTTTCCCAGTTTCTATTAAACCTGGATAGGCCAACAAGGAGAGGCAGAAATTCCCATGCCACTATGAGGGGGCCAGTAGCATCTGTGTCCACAGGCAAAGGTGGATGTGGTCCGTCCTCAGGCAGGGCACATTTGTCTCTGTTTAGTGATGTTGCCCGGGCTATCCATCCACAGCATGCAGAGAAGGTGGTGGACTGGCTTACCAAACTCCTCATTCTCTATGACCCAAACTGACGCTAGTGTGCAGTCCACCGCAGATGCCAGAGCAGCTTATTCTGCCTCCTTGTCCACAGCTACTCCTGCCATAACCCCAGCATCATGCATGGAGGAGTCAGCTGAATTATCTGAACACAGCGTCAGCCACTTGCTTCTTGAGGATGCACTGCACAGACATTACTTGATTGTGATGTTAGTTTTGAAGTAGAGGAAGGGAGTAACATAAGCCTACAGAAAGGGGAGAACAGGAATAAACAACAAATTGGCAGTCATGTTCTGCCAGCCGCAGTGTATTGCTAATTGGCTCTAGTGATGACAAGGATGGAGGGGATGATGATGATGATGCAGTTGCAGGGCGGGAAATGACTGGGTTGCAGCTTATTCCATTGGCACTGACAGCTTACGTTCAAGTTCAGGCAATCATGGGTTAAAACTGAACCCAAGCTCATCCCAAGCTCATCCCTACTAACCACTGAAGTCAACAAGACAGGGAAAGTGAAGCCCTGGTAACAAAGTGAAACTAAATCGAGGGGGGGGGGGCAGAAGCACAATAATGGTTATAGCTTGCATCTTGTAGAATATGATCTTATCTTAGGCAGGATGTTTAATAATTTAAAACTGAGTACTGGTTCATGTTAAATGGTCCTTTCTCTACTCATAGGCTACAAAAATGCATATCTGCACAGCACTCACCCTGATGCTATTTACTAAAATTTTGTCAGTTAAAGTCATTGTGATGATAGGACTTTTCTGGAAAACAGACCTAGTAAATGAGGACGATTGGTGTCATCTGTAGTATGCTGTGGTTGTATTGCTTATCACATGTTCCTGCCAAAATGAGCTATCAGTTATCTAGTGTTCATGTGTACCATCAGCAATGGTTTTGCAGAAAAGTAAGGATTGACTTACTAAAGCAGTAGAGGCTGTTTTCTTAGCAAAATGTATGTTTGCTTTAAGTTAATGCTAGTGTTGTGCAAAAGAAAATCTGTTTTTCCCTTGCACATGGCTGGATATTCTAAGTGAATACAGCTTAACCCTAATTCTTAATATACGTACACATTTCTAGATGAACAACCTCTACAATTGTTGAAAATCAACACAATTGTCATTACAGAATGTAGAATTGAAAAGTTATATTTAATTTACACATTAACTATTACTGTTTACAAAGAGTGAAGTGTTAAACAAGTGTACATTTAGAGCTTAAGATGTATGTTTTGCGGTTGCGAAAGCTTTAGGTATAAATGTGAGATGTTGTCATTACAATGAAGATCTCTGCAAAACACAGGAGAAACTCACTGGTAATTATGAAGACCACAAAATGCAGCTTGAAGGTAAGCTGAACTGCTATAGCTTGTAATTATGCTGAAAGGAAATACAGAGAAGCAGAGAAGAAGAATCTTAACTATGGGTCAAGGATAACCAGATGTCTATGTATCTGTACATGCTGGAATATCCAACTCTTTGCTGAATGTAAAAATAAAATTGACTTTAAAAGGGACATGAGATGTTCCAACGAATGCATCCTTTGTTTCAAGTGCAGCGTTTAAACAGCCATTACTAGGCTACACATTAAATCTAATGCCGTGTACAGCCAATCAGAATTTCAGACACCCAAACCGTGTATCTTTTTCCGACGGATGTTGGCTCAAACTTGATGTGCATACACACGGTCACACAAATGTTGTCGGAAATTCCGATCGGCAAGAACGCACTGACGTACAATATGTACAACGGTATAATAAAGAGGAAGTTCAATAGCCAGTGAGCCACCCTTTGGGCTCCTTCTGCTAATCTCGTGTTAGTAGAAGTTTGGTGAGAGACGATTCGCGCTTTTCAGCCTCGTACTTTTCAGATCGTTATTGCTCTTCACTTTGTGCTTGTGGGTTCGTATCTGTTTTTCAGTGCGTGTTGTCAGTTCGTATCTGTTTTTCAGTGCGTTCTTGTTTACTTGTTTCTGATTTTCAGATCGTTCTTTTCGGGTTCTTTCTGATTTTCAGTGCGTTCTGTTAGTTCGTTCTGACTAGCTGACCATTTTGAAGCCATGTTGCGGGTACGTACTTGTCATAGAGTTCGTGCTGTGCAGGGGCTTGGTGTTGGGGTTCTTGCTTTGACCCAAGCCCAGCCCATGAACAGGGCGAGGAGGAGTTCATGGATGAAGAATTGGTTTCTCCAGCGTGACCAATTCTTGCACATGCCTTTGTTGCGGGAGATCCAGGAGAATAATTCTGATGATTTCAGGAATTATCTCCGGATGACGGACCCCGTTTTTCACAGTCTGTTGGCTTTGCTGCCCCCTTATATTATGAAGCAGGACACCTGCATGCGGCAAGCCATCACTCCCGAGCAGAGGCTCGTCGCCACCTTGCGGTACTTGGCGACGGGGAGAAGTCTACAGAACATCAAGTTCTCGACAGGCATCTCCCCCCAGGCTCTGGGGATCATTATTCCAGAGACCTGTTCTGCCGTCATTAACCTCCCTGGCGGTATTCCCGAGTCTGGCTCGGGTTGGATTTTACATACCAAAAGCGGTATCCCCGAGCCAGACTCGGGCTTGCATCGCAGGATCCAGGAAGAGCATACTTACCTTGTCCCCTGGATCCTGCGATGTCTCCCCGCTGTGATCGGCGAGCCGCTGTGTCTCGCTCGATTCACAGGGCCGAGCTCCGTTCCCTGCGAGCGTTGCGACGCACGGGGACGGAGTTCGGCGGTAAATTCAAAAGTGAAACACACAGTATAGATACAGCATACTGTAATCTTACAGATTACAGTACTGTATCAAATAACTACACATCCCCTTTGTCCCTAGTGGTCTGCCCAGTGTCCTGCATGCAGTTTTATATATATAAAACTGTTCTTTCTGCCAGGAAACTGGAGATTGTCCATAGCAACCAAAACTGTCTCTTTACATCAAAAGTGGTTTTAGAGCAGCTACAAAAAAGCGATAATAAATTAGAATCACTTACATTATTATATAATTTTTATTATTATTATATTATTATTTGTTATAATTATTTATAGTTATTTATTATATTATAATTTTTTATTTCGTTTTTCAAACTTTATCATACCCGGGATGTCTACTAGACTCTTGTTTGGACAGATTTAAGTGAACTATTCCTAAGAATTACAGGCCTACAATATAAAACGCCAAATTTCTGTGCAAAATAATTGTACCGCTTTCAGCACCTAAAATCAGAAATAATCATACCGCCAGGGAGGTTAAGGTCCTGCAGAAGGACTATATTAAGGTAAGTTTTATCCTTTAACATCACATTCTATGTATTTAATGTTTGCTAATGTATTGTATTTATTTAATCATTCCATAATTACCATGATTGTAATATGCTGTGAATGTCCTCTTTGTCCTCATGCATGCTGGAAGCTTTTAAAGTTCCTTTTTTGTCCTTCATGCATATTTGCCTTCACTAACCTCCCCAGCATGCTATCCTGGGCCCATACACACCTAGCCTAGTTACTTAACAATGTTTTTTTTTGCTCCGTTGTAGTGCTTACCCTAAACACCCCCTAAAATGTGTACAAATGTTATTTTTGTCCTTAAATTCAGGCAGAGTGCACTTATTTTTTTTTTTTGGGCCCAAACTCATTTGGAACTCCCCCCCCCCCCCCAACTGCTAAGTCAACTGATACCAATCCTCTATCTGCTGACTTTGCCAAACCAATACACACTATAACTACCTCTTTTGTGTTCATATTTATGGATGAATTCACCAAAGCATGTAGTGCAAGGGCCTGCCTAAATACTTTCAAATGGTACTGTTTAAAGTTTTGTTCTCCTATCATCTTGATAGGTAATTGCAGAATGTAAAAATGTGCTTCAATTTGTACTATGTGTAATCATATTTTTGTATTATGACACTTCTTACCTGTCCAGTGGGCTGCCAATAGTGTAAGTAAAGGTGGGGCTGGCCAAAGTAAAACACATTATTTATGCATTCAGCTCTCAATGAAGTGGAGAGGGTTACCTGTCCAAAATATCCCCCCCCCCTTAAACTTTTATAATGGGCCATCGGGGGGGGGGGTGAATCTGATAAGTGAACCTTATACTTTTGTTTTTAAATACTCATTTCAACAAATGTTATAATTATGTTGGCCAAGAATGTTTGTGTCTAATCTGCTTGCAATGTTATGTGCAAAATTACTATTTTTTTTCTTGTTTGACTCCACAGTTTCATTCAAACCCACAGGAATGGCAGACTGTGGCATCCCACTTTGCCCAGCGGTGGGACTTTCCTAACTGCGGAGGGGCAATAGATGGGAAACACATCCACATCGTCCCACCCCCAACTCGGGATCATACTATCATAACTATAAGGGATTTAATAATATTGTGATGTTGGTAGTGGTGTTGGTAACATACAAGTTTTTGTATGTGGACGTGGGGAAGAATGGCCGGATGTCGGATGGTGGAGTCATCGCTCAGATGGAGTTTTACAGACGGCTCCAGAATGGTGGCTTGGGCTTGCCACCTGCAGAAGACAACGTGGCTGGTCTTCCGTTTGTGTTTGTCACTGATGGAACATTTGGGCTAGGTGAACATCAGATGAGGCCATTTTCCATGAGGACCCTCACCTCGGACCAAAGGGTTTTTAACTACCAGCTGGCCAGAGCCAGAAGAGTGTTGGAGAATGCTTTCGGCATAATGGCCAGCCGGTTCCGCCTGTTTCTAACACCAATCTACATGGCGGAATATAAACTGAACCATATTGTGCTTGCTTGCTGCATTATGCACATTTATCTATGCAACAATGCAATGAACTATGTGGCCTCAGTTGGGACTGAGGCCGGCTTTCCTGATCATTCTTCCCTGACGGCACTTGAAGCTGCCCGTTCTGGCTTGCCCTCCCAAAGCGCCTGCAAAGTGAGACAAAAATATCTGGAGTACTTTGCCGGTAGGGGGGCCATTGATATGCCAGCAAATGTGTGAAACACTTTTAAAATAAATTTTTATTTTAAACTGAACTAATATTTCATTTGATTTACTGCTTGTGTTTCTTTTAGTTGTCTCCTAGGTTATCCAATGGGCTTTTCTTTTTGGCCATTTTCTTCAATAGTGCAAACGTTATTTATTTGATACATGAGGTTAAAATCTCTTCTTCAGCTAACTATTATGTTGTGGGTCTGCTACACACACACTTTGTTTTTGTTGTTAATGTATGTAATGCATTAATGATAAAAATAATCAGCCTTTTCAGCACCATGAATTAATTGTTGTGAGTCCCTAAAATGGCCTGATTGGAGCCAATTTTAGAGCACTGTGGGGGTTATTTGCTAAAGGCAAATCCACTGTGCACTACAAGTGCACTGCAAGTGCACTTGAAACTGCACTGAAAGTGCACTGAAACTGCACTTGAAGTGCAAAGTGGATTTGACCTTAGTAAATAACCCCCATTGTCACTGTAAACACCAACTTACTCCAAAAACTGGTATTGAGCATTGAAAGAAGAAGCCACACATTGTTGAGTATAAAACATTTTACTCCATGCACATTCACATGTGCGTTAGAAAAGGTTTTTTTTTTGCCAAACCAACATCTTTGGTGTATAACATTTTTATGGTTGACATTAGAAATAGCCTTTTTTTGGTTAAACAGGCATGTTTAAAAACATAATAACATAAACAACTCAGGAACTTACAAAGTTCATCTTTGAAAAAGTGAAGGCAATATCAGACATGAGTATGTTAAAACTGTGTTGATCTTGCCTTCATCAGATGGGGTGATGTCACCCCTGTAAAAGCCAAATTTTGAAGATGCACACAAATTGGGAGTCAAATGTGGATTTCTCCTGGGAGTAAGGGGTTGAACCCTCAAATCGCGTGCATTGATAGCAGATGATGGCATATAGAACATATTGACACACTGTGTGCATCTTCAAAATTTGGCTTTTAAAATACTTTAAAACTGGATTTAAAATAACAAATTCCACAACAAAACAAAAATCTCCCCGATGAGGACGTGTGCACTTGCACTGATGAAATTAGTTTCTTCTTCCACAACATCCACATCACCTAAAAAGAATAAAACACACCATGTATTATAAATATGCAGGCATACATCTATTACCTGAAGCTCACCTGTTGTGGTCACTATTTCAACGACGTCATGAACCTTGGAATCCACATCCTCAGGTTGTGGTGTGGTAACTTCCCCTTCTTTAGGAGGTTGGGGGTCCCTGGTGTCCTCAGATGTCCCAAGTCTTTTCTCCCCTATGTGAATTAAACAAAAAGGTATACTTAGCAGACAGATATTTGAGGCACGAAATAGGAATATGAAACATTGCTTGGAAGTGGCACACAATTGTCTGTTTTGGCAGAGTTCCAAGCTGAATACATGATTTTTTCCCTTTCTTCAAGCTGGAATACTTACATTTTTTGGTAAAGTATCACACATGTAGAGACCCCCAGTATCCACTGGGGCACCTGCGTGGGACACCCTAAAAAGGGTGTTCTGGTGTCCCACAGTAGTGCTCCTGCATCCGGATGTGTAAACAGCTGCTGAGTGTCCTCTCCTTACACTGAATCAAGTTTGCATTTCATTCTAGTTACAAACACATCTAGACAACAAACTTCTTTTAATACAAATAGGCATGAACAAATGTAGTCAATCTGCATCTGCCAAAAACATTGTATTAGTGGGCGAACGCACAATGTTTACTTTGAACGATTACTGTGCCCACGAACCTGAAACTTGCTATTTTAAACGTCATTTTAAACTGTACAACAGTAAAGAAAAGCACATGAACCAGCATGAAAGTAATAATAATAATAGGAACACAAGACAAAATACTTACTTTTTGCAGCACTCTCTTGATCCTTCTGTACTGATCCTGCTCCCTCAATTTGAGGTCTGACCATCGCTTCCTCAGTTGATCCTTGGATCGTCGTACCCCAAAATTCTTCTGCAGACTTTTCACAACTTTAGTCATGATTTTAGCCTTTCTCACATTTGGGTTTCTGTATGGTCCATATTTCCCATCATAGTCAGCCCTCTTCAAGATGTCTACCATCTCCACCATCTCAACAAAGGACATATTTGAGGCCTTAAATCTCCTGGATCACCATGACTTCCTCCCCAACTTCATTGATAAATACAGAGATACAGAGAGCTGCCCTGTCAGTGACAGGTGAAAAACCCTTTTTATAATAACAAACTGAATAGGAAGGCAGCGCTTGATCAACTGTTGGAATTAGTGAAGCTGGTGATTCCCACAGCAAACATCACCTATTTGAAGGCCAAAATTGGTGGCCTGAGGAGCACATATAATAGGGAGCGCAAAAAGATCCAGGATTCCATGAGATCAGGAGCAGCAGCAGATGACGTTTATGTCCCCAGGCTGTGGTACTACAACAGACTGCAGTTTTTGTCAGACCAGACTGAAATCAGGCCATCACTCTCAACCCTTCCTTCCACACTTTCTTCCACCTCAGATGAGGCTTCTGATGTGCAACCTGGGCCTTCCACCCAGGAAGATGTGGAGGAGCCCAGCTTGAGCCAGGTATAGCATTGTTCAACATATTCCTTTCTTTTCAATCTTATTTTATTTCACAATAAAGGGAGAACAAATGAAGTAAGCACTTTACAGTATAGTATTACAGGCAGTTTGCAAAATAGTATTAAGGTGAACCATTTCTAAATATGTACAATCCGAGGCATCTTTGGTGTCTAGACTCTGATATAATAATGCTGCAACACAATATAAATATACGTCACATAAATGAGGGAATAATATAATGGGTAGGTTCCATCATATACTTTACTCTTAATGTATCACATATCAATGTTGTCATGGGAACCAATCTATTCATACTGATATGCTGTAGGGATTTCTTATTGTCGTATATTAGATATTCTTTTTTGTTGAACTATTCTGGGTATAAGTCCTCTATTCATATGTTTAAGTGTTTGGTTCAGTGTGGGAAGAGAAGTAAACAGAGAGAGAGAAGAGAATTATAGCGAGGAAATGAATAAGGAATGTTAAAGATGTTAAAGGTCACTCCAGCATGGATACCCGGTAGATAAGGTTGGGGCATCAGCAGCCCATACAGTAAAGTCTTCAGAGTATCTTAACATTGACCTTGAGGTCCAGGTGGTGGAGAACTGTTCCTCCCTTCCAGATTCCTGTGCCAACAGGCGCTCCAGATCTCTTATCTGATCCACTTCGACAGCCCAATCGTCCAGGGTAGGTACATCTGCTGATCTCCAATGCCGGGGAATCACCATCCTAGCTGCTGCTAGAAAGTGGCGCAAGGTATCTTTTTTGATCGACTTGAGGGGTCCTGGGATCATAGATAGTATGGCTATCTCTGGTGTGGGCTTAACTGAGGTCACCATCAGCCTGCAGTATAGGTCAAAAACCTTTTGCCAGAATCTTCTAATAGGAGGGCAAGTCCACCAAATGTGGAGCATTGTCCCTCTAGAGGACAGGCGTCGCCAACAGGTATCTGGTAGCGATGAGCTTCTTGTTCGAGTTGAACCCATGTTCGACTTGAACATCGGCTGTTCGATCGTTCGCCGAATTGAGAACGATATGGGCCGTTCACGCCAAATTCGCGTGGTGCGTCACGGCCCATAATTCACTGCGGCATCGCAGTGCATTGCTGGCTGATGATTGGCCAAGCATGCACTATGACCCGCATGCTTGGCCAATCACAGCGCCGTCTGTAGAGAGAGCTGTAATTGGCCAAAGCCAGGGTGGCTTTGGCCAATTATGGCTCAGGGGGTTTAGAACACGCCCCACACTATATAAGGCCGCCTACACAGCGGCCCTGTGTAGTGTGTTCCGGCTTGACAGAGAGATAGACAGAGAGAGAGATGATGTCATTTGATTTAAGTTAGATAGATTAGGCAGGACAGTCAGTTAGCTGCACTTACAGTATATTGTGTATATATATGCATCCCAGGTGTTGTATATATATATATATATATATATATATATATATATATATATATATATACACTGTATTCAGTTTAGCTAGATCCGTTCCTGTTATCTTCCTACTGACAGGCAGGCTTGTGTTGTTACAGTATTTACAGCTACCTGAAGAAAATTGCTGATGTTCTTTTGATCCTATTAGTACCACAGTCAGGCAGCTAGACTATTTACAGTTAGTGTAGTGCGTCCTCCTCACAGTGTTCAGCTAAAGCTACAAGTTAGTTTAGTGCGACCTCTGCACAGTGTTCAGCTAAAGCTACAAATTAGTGTAGTGCGTCCTCCTCACAGTGTTCAGCTAAGGCTACAAGTTAGTGTAGTGTGACCTCTGCACAGTGTTCAGCTAAAGCTACAAGTTAGTGCAGTGTGTCCTCTGAACAGTGTTCAGCTAAATCTACAAGTTAGTGTAGTACGACCTCTGCACAGTGTTCAGCCAAAGCTACAAGTTAGTTTAGTGTGACCTCTGCACAGTGTTCAGCTAAAGCTACAAGTTAGTGTAGTGCGTCCTCCTCACAGTGTTCAGCTAAAGCTACAAGTTAGTGTAGTGCGACCTCTGAACAGTGTTCAGCTAAAGCTACAAGTTAGTTTAGTGTGACCTCTGAACAGTGTTCAGCTAAAGCTACAAGTTAGTGTAGTGCGTCCTCCTCACAGTGTTCAGCTAAAGCTACAAGTTAATGTAGTGCGTCCTCCTCACAGTGTTCAGCTAAAGCTACAAGTTAGTGTAGTGCGTCCTCCTCACAGTGTTCAGCTGAAGTTACAAGTTAGTGTAGTGCGACCTCTGCACAGTGTTCAGCTAAAGCTACAAGTTAGTGTAGTGCATCCTCTGAGCAGTGTTCAGCTAAAGCTACACGTAGTGTAGCGCAACCTCTGCACAGTGTTCAGCTAAAGCTACCTGTAGAAGGTTGGTGGTGTTTTCCTGATCCTATCACTACCGCAGGCAGCTAAATTATTTACACGTTAGTGTAGTGCGACCTCTGCACAGTGTTCAGCTAAAGCTACCTGTGGAAGGTTGGTAGTGTTTTCCTGATCCTATCACTACTGCAGGCAGCTAAATTATTTACACGTTAGTGTAGTGCGACCTCTGCACAGTGTTCAGCTAAAGCTACCTGTAGAAGGTTGGTGGTGTTTTCCTGATCCTATCACTACCGCAGGCAGCTAAATTATTTCCCCCTTAGTGTAGTGCGACCTCTGCACAGTGTTCAGCTAAAGCTACCTGTAGAAGGTTGGTGGTGTTTTCCTGATCCTATTACTACCGCAGGCAGCTAAATTATTTACATGTTAGTGTAGTGTGACCTCTGCACAGTGTTCAGCTAAAGCTACCTGTAGAAGGTTGGTGGTGTTTTCCTGATCCTATCACTTCCACAGGCAGCTAAATTATTTACACGTTAGTGTAGTGCGACCTCTGCACAGTGTTCAGCTAAGGCTACCTGTAGAAGGTTGGTGGTGTTTTCCTGATCCTATCACTACCGCAGGCAGATAAATTATAAACACGTTAGTGTAGTGCGACCTCTGCACAGTGTTCAGCTAAGGCTACCTGTAGAAGGTTGGTGGTGTTTTCCTGATCCTATCACTACCGCAGGCAGATAAATTATAAACACGTTAGTGTAGTGCGACCTCTGCACAGTGTTCAGCTAAAGCTACCTGTAGAAGGTTGGTGGTGTTTTCCTGATCCTATCACTACCATCACTACCGCAGGCAGCTAAATTATTTACACGTTAGTGTAGTGCAACCTCTGCACAGTGTTCAGCTAAAGCTACCTGTAGAAGGTTGGTGGTGTTTTCCTGATCCTATCACTACCGCAGGCAGCTAAATTATTTACACGTTAGTGTAGTGCGACCTCTGCACAGTGTTCAGCTAAAGCTACCTGTAGAAGGTTGGTGGTGTTTTCCTGACCCTATCACTACCGCAGGCAGCTAAATTATTTACACGTTAGTGTAGTGCGACCTCTGCACAGTGTTCAGCTAAAGCTACCTGTAGAAGGTTGGTGGTGTTCTCATACTACATGCAGGCAGTTGATTTTGCTAGCTGCAGTATCAGTATATATATATCTATAGATATATATATATCTATAGATATATATATATCTATATATCTATATCTATAGATATAGATATATAGATATATATGTCTATATATATATATATATATATATATATATATATATATATATCCCAGCTTAGTGCAGCTACAGGCCATTAGTATGTCTGGAAGGCCAACAAGGAGAGGCAGACAGTCACAAGCCAATAAAAGAGGGCAAGCAGGCTCTGTGTCTAGAGGCAACAGTGCTGGTCGTGGAGACGGTGCATCCTCACCAGCACGTGGCCGTGGGACACGCTTGCCTTTTTTTTTGCCAGCTGGCCCTGTTGAGCCGCAACATGCGGAAGACTTGGTCGAGTCGATGACCAAGCCGTCCTCATCCTCCTCATCCTCTCTCACCCATGCTCAGGGTACTTTGTTTATCAAAGCAGCTGCCAACGCGGCCTCTTCCCTTGGCTCAATGGCATCAGTGACTCCTTCCCTAGCCCCACCATGTCCTCCTGAGGAGTCCCTCGAACTGTTTGACCACAGCATTGGGTACATGCTCCAGGAGGATGCCCAGCGTTTAGAAGGCTCTGATGATGATACTGAGCTAGATGAAGGCAGTAACGTGAGCACGGACAGAGGGAGTGCTCAAGAAGGACAGCAATCTGGCAGTCATGCTCCTCCTGCTGTAACATACTGCCAGGTTTGCTCCAGTGATGAGGAGGGAGAGGATGATGAGGTCACTGACTCAACGTAGGTGCCTGATAGGAGAGAGGAGGAGGAGGAGGCACATCACCAACGAGGCAGGATGCCCTCCAGGGGCTAGCCTAAGGGCAGCACACTGACTGCATCACACCGCAAAGCTCCGCATGTGCAGGGCGCTGCTGTCTCTGCGCTTTATTCTAAAAGTTCTTTGGTGTGGGCCTTTTTTGAGACAAGTGCATCAGATCGCACCGCTGCTATTTGCAACATATGTCTCAAGCGTATCCCGCGTGGCCAAAACATCTCCCGCTTGGGCACCACATGCTTGACCAGACATATGTTGACCTGCCATGCAGTTTGTTGATAAGCGTATCTAAAAGACCCACACCAAAGAACAAAGAGGACCTCTCCTTGCTCCTCATCAGCTGAGATCTCCAATCCCACTATACCTTCAGTCCTCTCTGAGACCTGCACTGAGAAGAATGAAGGTGTAGAATTAGGTGTGTCACAGCCAAGTACTTGTGGGCAATCTGCTTTCGGTACACCGACGTCAGATTGTACCAGGCAAATTTCCCTGTCCCAGCTGCTGCACCGCTGAAAGAAGTTCACTCCCAGCCATCCACATGCCCAACAGTTGAATGCTAGCTTGGCAAAATTGCTAGCACTTCAACTGCTACCTTTTCAGTTGGTAGACTCTGCCCCCTTCCGTGAGTTTGTGGAATGTGCGGTTCCTCAGTGGCAGGTACCCAAACGCCACTTTTTCTCACGGAAGGTGATTCCGGCTCTCTACCGGTATGTGGAAGGCAATGTCTTAGCCACGCTGGACAGGGCGGTCAGTGGTAAGGTGCATATTACTGCTGACTCATGGTCCAGCAGGCATGGACAGGGACGTTACCTAAGTTTCACGACGCATTGGGTCACTCTGCTGGCAGCTGGGTAGGATGCAGGACAAGGTGCAGTAGTGTTGAAGGTTGTTCCGCCACCACACCTCCAAAATGCCACTACTAATGATTGTGACACACCTCTCTCCTCTACCCCCTCCCCTTCTTCTTCCTCCATGGCCTCTTCCTGTGCTTTGTCCTTGTAACCAGCGGTGCTCTGTAGGCATTCAAGGGGCTACGCAAGTACGCAGGCCAAAAGATGCCATGCAGTGCTTGAGCTGGTGTGCTTGGGGGACAGGAGCCACACTGGGGCAGAGGTTCTGTCAGCTCTGCAGGGGCAGGTTCAGAGGTGGTTGACGCCACGCCAACTTAAGGCAGGAATGGTGGTTTGCGACAATGGTACCAATCTCCTCTCCGCCCTCCGACAGGGACAACTGACCCATGTGCCCTGTTTGCTCACGTCCTTAACTTTGTGGTGCAGCGGTTCTTGGGCAGGTACCCAGGCTTACAGGATGTCCTGAGGCAGGCCAGGAAAGTCTGTGTGCATTTCCGCCGGTCATATAATGCCAGTGCTCGGCTGGCAGACCTCCAAAAAGAGTTTAACCTGCCCAAGAACCACCTAATCTGTGACGTGCCCACCAGGTTTAACTTTGGCCATGCTGCAGCGGCTGCACACCCAGCAGAGGGCCATCAATGAGTACCTGGGCGACTATGTCACCAGGACAGGGTCAGGGGAGCTTGTTTTTTTTTCCCCATGCCAGTTGGCCATGATCAGGGATGCATGCACTGTCCTGTCACCATTTGAGGAGGCCACGTGGATGGTGAGCAGTGACAGTGATTGCATCGGTGACACTGTCCCCCTTGTCCACCTGTTGGAGCACACGCTGCATGGAATAATGGACAGGGCACTTGAGGCAGAACAGAGGCAGGAAGAGGAGGACTTCCTTAGCTCTCAAGGCCCCCTTTATCCAGACAGTGTTCCTGCGTGCCCGCCGATCACACAGGAAGAGGACGAGGAAGAGGAGAGGAGGATTGTGTCAGTATGGAGGTGGAGCCTGGCAATCAGCATCAGCAGCAGGCTTTAAGGGATCAGTCCCAAGAAACACATGGACTTGTACGTGGCTGGGAGGAGGTGGCGATGCCTCAGCAAACCTACGCTGCATGGCCTCCCTGATCCTGCAAAGCCTGCATAAGGATCCTCGTATTCGTGGTATCAAGGAGAAGGACCAATACTGGCTGGCAACCCTCCTTGATCCATGTTACAAGGGTAAGGTTGCGGACCTTATCTTGCCGTCGCAGAGGGAGCAGAGGATGAAACATCTTCGGGAGGCCTTGCAGAAAGGTCTGTGCAACGTGTTCCCAGAGACTGGGAGGTTACAAACTCCTGTTTCTGGACAACGTGTTGCTGAGGCTTCGGTCAGTCAAAGAAGGAGCAGTGGAGAAGGTGGCCGTCTGACCGATGCGTTCAGACAATTTTTTAGTCCGCAGCCCCAAGGTATGATCGGTTCCAGCAACCATCGCCAGCGTCTGTTTTACATGGTGCAGGAATACCTAGGGGCAAGATCTGACTTGGACACCTTTCCCACCGAAAATCCTCTGGGTTACTGGGTCTTGAGGATGGATCACTGGCCAGAGCTTGCACAGTATGCAATTGAGCTACTGGCCTGTCCTGCATCCAGTGTTCTTTCGGAACGCACATTCAGTGCTGCTGGAGACTTTGTAACCGATCACAGGGTGCGCCAGTCCAAAGACTCGGTCGATCGACTGACCTTCATAAAAATGAATCAGTCTTGGATCACCACCAGCTACCAAGCACCTGATGCTGATGTAACCGAATAATTTTTTTTGAAATGTCAGATCCCTTCAAAGACTGCCTATGCTGATGCTGAGTGACTATCCTGCTATGCTGAGTAATTATCCTCTTCCTCCTTAATGATCATGCTGATAGCTTGTAAGAACATTTTTGGTTCTGGGCGCCGCCACCAGTGCCTAAGGCCCAATTTTTAAGCCCCTGTTTAACAGGGGAATGTAATTACAATTTTTGATGCAATTCTTTGCAGCAGGGCTAGTTCCTGTGCTCCAACTAGAGTATTTGTGAGGGGTTGCAGTGTTGTGGCACCAGCACCAGTGACTAAGGCCCAATTTTTCAGCCCCTGTTTAACAGGGGCGTGTAATTACAATTTTTGATGCAATACTTTGCAGCAGGGCTCGTTTCTGCGTTCCAACTAGAGTATTTGTGAGGGGTTGCAGTGTTGTGGCACCAGCACCAGTGACTAAGGCCCAATTTTTCAGCCCCTGTTTAACAGGGGTGTGTAATTACAATTTTTGATGCAATTCTTTTGCAGTAGGGCTCCTTCCTGCGTTCCAACTAGAGTATCTGTGAGGGGTTGCAGTGTTGTGGCACCAGCACCAGTGCCTAAGGCCCAATTTTTCAGCCCCTGTTTAACAGGGGTGTGTAATTACAATTTTTGATGCAATTCTTTTGCAGCAGGGCTAGTTCCTGCGCTCCAACTAGAGTATCTGTGAGGGGTTGCAGTGTTGTGGCACCAGCACCAGTGCCTAAGGCCCAATTTTTCAGCCCCTGTTCAACAGGGACATGTAATTAGAATTCTTGATCTAATATTTCACAGCAGGGCCCGTTTCTGTGCCCACCATGATTAACTGTGAGGACTTACAATGTTGTGGCACCAGCACCACCAGCACCACCAAATGCCCAATTTTTCTACCCCTGTTCAACAGGGGCATGTAATTACAATTCTTGATATAATATTTCACAGCAGGGCCCGTTTCTGCGCCCACCAAGATTAACTGTGAGGACTTACAGTGTTGTGGCACCAGCACCACCATCACCAAAGGCCCAATTTTTCTGGCCCTGTTCAACAGGGGAATGTAATTACAATTCTTGATCTAATATTTCACAGCAGGGCCCTGTGAGGGCTTACAGTGTTGAGGCCACAACAACACCTAAGGCCCAAATTTCTGCTGAGTATATAGGGCAGGCCCCTACTTTCAAACATCCAACTTACAAATGACTCCTACTTGCAAACGGAAGGAGACAGCAGGAAGTGGGATGAAATTTACCCCATAGGAAGGGAAATTCTCTCCTGTAAGAGTTAATATGGGAATAACTTTTCTCCTTTCCAATGATGCTTTATCTCCAATCCTTGTTTCACTAAAAACCCCAAATTTTCAAAAAACATTTGTCATTGGGACAAAAAGTGAGGTGAAATCTTCTGAAGAGGAGCACAGACAGCAAAACAAATGTCACAGGGGTGATAACCCTTCCCTATGTTTTCCAAAAAGCTTAAAAACAGATTTTTTGGCTGGAGCTACACTTTAAAAATGTACCAGTTCAAAATTACAAACAGATTCTACTTAACAACAAACCTACAGTCCCTGTCTTGTTTGCACTGCCTGTATACTGCTGTTCAGAGTATATAGGGCCTGGGGGCCCCACGCCTTTCCTTTTTTTAATATGGGTGTGGGGTTCCCCTTAATATCCATACAGGACCCAAAGGGCCTGGTAATGGACTGGAGGGTACCCATGCCGTTTGTCTCACTGATTTTCATCCACATTGCCAGGACCCGACATTACATTAAAGCAGTTTTAAATTACTTTTTTTCCTTTAAAAATGTCATTTTGTGCAGGGACTGTTCTAAGCACGGGAAACACATGCCACTTTACAGGCATACTATAGACACCCCCCAGGTATGATATTTAAAGGAATATTTCACTTTTTTTCTTTTTACTTTAAGCATCATTAAAATCACTGCTCCCGAAAAACGTCCGTTTTTAAAAGTTTTCTTTTGCATTGATACATGTCCCCTGGGGCAGGACCCGGGTCCCCAAACCCTTTTTAGGAAAATACCATGAAAATTAGCCTTTAAAATGAGCACTTTTGATTTCAAACGTTCGAGTCCCATAGACGTCAGTGGGGTTCTAACATTCGTGCAAATTTTCGGTCAGTTCGCAGGTTCTGGTGCGAACCGAACCGGGGGGGTGTTCGGCTCATGCCTAGTATCGTTGAATAGTCGCTGGGCATCTGTACCATCTCGTCAACAGCTTAAACCCTTTTTCTTGAATCTTAGTTGCTAAGGAAATCCTATGCGTCCGGATGAAGCACTTTTGCCAGTCAGTAGGGGAGATGGAATGTTGTAAGTCTGTTTCCCATTTCTGTGTGTATGTTGGAAGGTCAGGGGCAGAGATGTTCAGTAGTAGAGAGTACAATAGCGATACTACGTGAGTTGGCGGGTCAGACTGTAAAAGCAGCTCGTCAAAGTTTGATGGGTCATCTAGTATATCCGAAAGGGAAGAGAAAGTACGGATGTAGGACACTATTTGGCTTCTCTGTAACCACATTGTTGGGGGCCTCAGATCTGTCTGGGAGGGTATGTCCGTTCTCAATGATGGGTCCACGTGAAGGACCTGAGCTAAGCATCTATGATTATCCCTATTCCAGGGTCCAAATCTCAACTTACTTACAGCTGGGGGGAAGGCCGGAGTCCCAAAGAGAGGAGTCATAGGGCCCTGTGGTTTAGATAATTTACCTGTTAAGATCAGACAGTCCCAAACCTGGAGTGTCTGGCAAGTAAGGGCAGTAGAGTGTACAGTATCCTTACGCTGAGCCGCAGAGGTCCACGGCAAAGCGCAAAAATCAATCTCATTTAGATGACTCTCCAGTTGAACCCAGAGTTTTGAAGAAGGGTGGTGAAACCAATCTATGATACGTGTGAGAACCGCCGCCTTGTGATATGTGGAGGCGTCTGGGACCCCCGCTCCACCCCGAGCCTTCGGAAGGATCATTGTTTCATATTTTATCCTGGGACAGTCCCCCTTCCATAAGAATTTAGAAAAAATCGGATGAAGCCTCTTAAAGAACGAGGTGGGTATATGGATAGGGATGGTTTGAAAAAGATATAAGAATCGAGGGAGAACATCCATTTTCAAAACATTCACCCTACCCAACCAAGAGAGCTGTTTAGATGCGTAGGTAGTCAGATCCACTTGTGTTCTAAGAATCAGAGGGGTAAAGTTACTGGCGAATAGTTGGGATGCGTCTGTTGGGATATGAATTCCTAGATAGCGAATAGATGTGGAGCTCGTCTTAAAAGGGAAGGAAGACGAGAGCTGTTGAAGAGCCTCTTTTGGGAGTGAGATGTTGAGGATTTCCGACTTACTATGGTTAACTTTGAAGTTACTTACAACTCCATATCTCCGGAACTCCTGTATAATTGAGGGCAGGGAAACTTGCGGTTGGGTCACAAACATGAGTAAGTCATCCGCAAATAAAGCAATTTTAGTTTGAACAGGACCTATGTTAATACCATGGATAGCCGGGTTGTTCCTAAGGGCGATGGCGAGGTGTTCCATGACTAGGACATAGAGAATAGGGGACAAGGGGCACCCCTGTCGCGTTCCATTGTGAATAGTACATTTTGGGGATAGGGATCCATTTAGTCTGATCCTAGCAGATGGAGAAGTATAGAGGGACATTATTCTGGAGATCATATTATGGCCCAGGTCTATCTGTTGCAAGGATAGGCGAAGAAATTGCCAGTCGACGCGGACGAAGGCCTTCTCCGCATCAACCGTGAGAAGGCACAATGGGATATTGTGGGTCCTGGCATAATCCGCAATGAGAAGTGTCTTCAGGGTGTTATCTCATGCCTCTCGTCCACTCACAAAGCCAACCTGATCTAGGTGTATTAGGCAGGGCAACAAAGGCTGTATTCTATTAGCCAGCACCTTCGCGAACACCTTCAGATCTACTCCTATCAGCGATATGGGCCGGTAGTTCGCACACATAGTCAGGTCTTTGTCCGTTTTGGGATAAGGGTGATATGTGCTTCTAGTGTTTGCGGAGGGAACGCTGATCCCTCAGAGAGGGAATTAAACACTTTTGTTAAGAAGGGGGTAAGAAGGGGAGCACATTGTTTGTAAAATTTTGGACTGAAGCCATCAGGGCCCGGACTTTTACCAGATGGAGTAGAAGCTATGGCGCGGGCTACTTCGTCTTCCGAGATCGGAGTTTCAAGGTCCTCTTTTGTTTCGTCATCTAGAGTAGGTAATGCAGTTTGCGAAATATATGAGGTCAGTGTTTCCGCCATAGTGGAGGGACACTCGGTAGTGTTTGCAGCAGGTATGTTGTACAGAGATTGATAAAAATCTCTGAATACCTGACCCATTTTAGAAGGTGAGGAAACGGTTTCCCCAAATTCGTCCTGTATGTGGGGTATAAAGGTGTTAGGTTGTTTAGTATGCAGGGTATGAGCTAGTGATCTATCATATTTATCCCGAAATTTGTATTGATGAAAGGCAAGTTTGTTTGCAAACGTACGGGCTGATGCTTCGTATAATTCCCTAAGCTGGGTGCGGGCGGAAGAAACTTCTGTAAGCGTTTCCACCGTTGGAGATCGCTTATGGGTAGTCTCCAGTGTCTTAAGTTTAAGTATTGCTGTAGCTATCGCAGCCGAGCCTTCTTTCTTCAAGCGGGCCCCCATTTGGATAAAGCTGCCCCGCAAAACCGCCTTTAATGCCTCCCATTTAATGGGTGGTGCAGTGTCGTCGGAAGCGTGATCTGCAAGAAAATTGGAAATAGTCTCTGATATCTGTGTATCACACCCTGGTTCTGTTAGTAGCGAGTCATTTAACCTCCACGTCCACTCTTTCACTGGAGTGGAGGGGATCGACAGTGTCAGGAGTATGGGAGAGTGGTCGGGCCAAACCATAGACATAAACAGCCGTGATCAATTAAAAAGTAATCGAGATGACTATATGATTGGTGAACGTGCGAGAAGTGTGTGTAGTTTCGGGAGTTAGGATACAGTATCCTCCAAACGTCAATAAGATGCATATTATAGATGCACGTTTCAGGGCCCGTAGCTTAGGAAAGGATATAGACGAACGGGAAGTCGAGGAATCCAGAAGTGGATCCAGGGGAGCGTTGAAATCTACTCCAAGTATGAGCTTGCCCGCCGCGAATCCCACCAAGATCTTTAAGTACTGCAAGGCTGATGGGACTCGGAGAGTGTTAGGCAGATATATATTTGCTATGGTGAATTTGCGCCCATCGCAGTGGAAATCAGAGAGTAATTATTACCTGTATTCTCTCCCGAACCCCAGCCAAAAATTATATCGGCAAAGAGCAGGAAAAGAACCATTAGCTCCATCCCCTACAGTCACATATTCCCTGACCAGATATGTTGGAGGGCATGGATCACAAAAAAAAAAAAAAATAAATAAATAGATAAATTCACAGGCAGGGGATCAAAGGGCAAAGCTAGCCTGTCAGGAATGCGTCCGGGCAGTATGGATCCCCCTGTAAGGTAAATGGTGTGTAGAGAAGGAACAAGGCAATAGTCTCCAATGCACTTCTGGGTCAATCTTCTGGAGAGGTAGGTCATTTTTTTCCAGGGCTGGAGGAGACTGATCTAGACCTAGGACGTCTACGGCGTTGCGGGAATGGGCCAAGTCCCATCTGTCTTGATCTATCGTCCGGAGGATCCAGCCAGTTCAGGACATCCACCAGTTCTTGTTCCAGAAAGAGGAAGAAGTCAGGCAGTTGGTCCGGATCTGAGAGCATGAACCTGCCATCGCCCCGAGTCACCTTGATGGTGAAGGGGTGTCCCCAAGAATAAGAAGCCCCGGCTTGTCGTATGAGGTCCAGTAGGGGGCGTACCACACGGCACATATACAGCGTGTTGCGAGACAAATCGGGGTACAGGTGGATAGGGGCTCCGAAGAAGTCCACTGGACTCTGGCTCCAAGCCTTCTGCATGACCTCCTCCTTTAGGGTGTAATAGTGGACACGACAGAGAACATCATGGGGGCGACCCTCTCGTGCACCCCCGGCCCCCCCACTCTGTGTACACGATCCAGCTCAATTGGTGATGCGGCCTCTCTGCCCAAAACTTTACTGAGGATGGTGATGACAGTGGGTTTCAGATCCGCACCAGCTGTTGCTTCAGGTATGCCTTGCAATCTAATGTTATTTCTGTGACTGCGATTTTCGCTGTCTTCTATGCAGAGTTGCTGGTGGCGTAAGCGACGGAGATGTGCCGCAGATGAGGATTCAAGCACTATTAAACGTGCCTCATGGTCATCCTGAGCAGTAGTTAGAACTGACACAGCCTCCTCATTTGCTGTAACTTTTTGTTTTAGAGCATTAAGTTCTACATGCAGGGAATCCTCCATTTTGCTTGCCCATGATTCAAAATCTGCTCTAAAGGCAGAGAGGAGGGCTGTAGCTTCAGATCTCATGGGCACCCCTGATAGAGAATGTATGCCTGTCTGGTATTCCCCTGTGCCTAAGTCATGGGCTGTTACTGACCGCATAGAGAGGCTGAAGTCTCTCCCCTGGAATCCTGGAATCCCTCAGCGTTGTCCTACCCCATGCAATCTGTTGCTAGAGTGGGAGGAGGAGGCTTGGTCTTCCCCGCATTGCGGCCGGGCGCCATCTTGTCCCTGGGGGTCCGTGGTCCATTCTAAGGAGGTAACGCTGTATGGTGCCTTGCTGGAGGTCCGTGGGCTCAGTAGAGTGTGAGCCTGCTGTCGCCATATAGATCGTGGGTGTGCGGTGCTGTGAGAATAGCCTGCTGCTGTCGGGATGGCACAGAGCTCAGCGGTGTGCGTCCTCAGCCATCCATGGTTGGCCACGCCCCCTTGTTCAACATATTTCTTGTCAAAAATGTGATTATGTTAACTAGATGTTATTATTGATCACTAATTTATGATTTAACAAAGTGGTTTACATATCAATAGACAGTAGTAGCCAAAAATAATTGGGACAAGAATGAAAAATGCTGAGGTGAGAATGATTTGTTAACATTGAATTTGCAACAATCATGAGCTCAAAATTGTGTGTGATTAATGACCAAAAATATAAAACTATGTCCCATTTTCATACACAGGAAAGTCTCAGCCAGGAGGAGGCCGTGGAAAGTCTCAGCAAGGAGGAGGCCAAGGAAAGTCTCAGCCAGAAGGTGGCAAGGGAAAGTGGCAAGCAGGAGGTGGCCGTGGAAAGTGGCAGCCGGGAGGTGGCCATGTCCAGTAGCCTGACCAAATCGCAGGTTCCTCCCCTCCGCCTTCCAACAAAAAGGCCCAGGAAGGGGAGGAACGTGGAGGAGTCAGCGCTTGGTTTGATTCAGCAGGCTACTGCGGTCCTTACAACAACCCCCAGTGTTCAAGAGGCCTTTGCGTCTATGACAGCCAGTAAGATGCAGGAAATGGAGGTGGGCCAATGCCTCATCAGTCAGGAACTCATATTTCAGGTCCTAAATAAGGGGGTGATGGGCGAACTCACAAAAAAAAGTCATGTATGTGAGTTGGACCATACTCCTCCTCCACCTCCTGTCACAACAGCCACAGCCACAGCCTGGAAGGAAGCGTGGAAGGAAGACAAGAGAGTGATGGCCTGGGTTCGGTCTGGTCTGGCAAAAGACGCAGGCTGTTGTAAGACCACAGCCTGAGGACATATATGTCATATGCTGTTGCTCCCGATCTCTCGGAGTCCTGGACCGGATTGTGCTCCCTATTAAATGGACTCCTCAGACTACCAATTTTGCCTGTCAAATAACTGATGTCTGCCCTGGGGTACAAAGGCTTTGCCAATTTCAACAGTTTCTCCAGCATTGCCTTCCTCTTTATTTTGGTATGACCCCTAATAAATTTATAATTTTTTTTTTTTTTAAATCCTTGGCTATGTGTTTTACTTCAAAAAGGACAGTTTGTTTGTGAGTAGGCAGGTACATTTCAAAAATACAATGTGAAATTAACAAGGGACACCAACCAACCTATTTGAGGTTAAAAAATACAAGATAATGGTGTTGTGATAACTTGACACACAAAACAACAAAAAATATTATGGAGATCACTAGAAAAAAAAAATTCTGAAGATCTTGATAAAAAAAAGTAGAAAAAATAAACATTATTCTGGAGATCTGGCGAAAAATAAAATAAAAGATTATTCAGGAGATCACGAGAAATAATAAAGAAATCAATTTGTCAGAACTCTGTGTGGATATCAGCAGCAAGACAACTTCATTATTCTAGCATTATAAAGAAGAAGAGAATGCGCTGCATTAAAAGATGAAAAACTCTGCAGCGTGATGTATGTGCTATTTCCATTACAAACGCTAGTTTTAAGAGACCGAGCGCTTCCATCTCGTACTTGATTCAGAGCATGCGTGGAGTTTTGTGCATCGGAATTGTGTACACACGCTCGGAATTTCCGACAAGTTTTTTTGTCGGAAAATTTGAGAACTAGCTCTCAGTTGTCGGAAATTCCAACAGCAAATGTTCGATGGAGCATGCACACGGTCGGAATTTCTGACAACAAGCTCACATCGAACATTTGTTGTCAGAAATTCTGATCGTCTTTACGTGGCATTAAGCTTGATTCACAAAGCTTTAATGCAAAAATAAGATTTTTTTTTTTAAACCATGTCACACTAATTAATTCTCAAATTCCACTTTAGATTCCTGACTATTAGGAGCTAATCCTTTTTGTCAGGCTAAAGAATCAATGAAAATGAAAAACCTGCCTTATTGACAATCCCAATACTATTGGCATTAAAAGCCTGTCAAAGTTCCAAATAAAAATGAATAAATAAAATACTTACTTTAGCCATGGTATTTTTTTATTTTTTTAACTGGCTTTTTTTAAGCTAATTGTATTTGGGGGTTAGGGCTGTAATTGAAAAGGACCTTTTCCATTTTCATGGAAGGTTAACTTTAAGATCTCTTTTGTAGACCTAAAGCCATAAAACCTAAGGGACTGTAAGCCTGAAAGTTGTTATTTAGTTTATCATTTATGCCCGAAAACTTTCTTTTGCCTTGGTAGCAGCCTTTTCCCTGCATGGAAAGATATCAATTCTGACAGTATCGTTGTTGTTGTGTTTTATACTTGTTTGTATCATGCAGTTATTTACCCCTATTTTTTACCCCTATTTTTTTTTTATCTCATGTTACACCCGATTCTACCTCCCCAACCTCCCGCATCATCTTCAGACCCCCCCCTCTGAGAGCAAGAGGACAGCAACATAGACTCACAAGGCAGCAAAATGCAAGTACTAACCTTCTGTTTTTTGCTAAACCTACACAGAACTGTGCAGACTAACCCAACCTTACATCCATTATGTGTAAACACACATCTCATAAGACTTTGGGAGTTATTTACTAAAGGCAACTCCACTTTGCACTGCAAGTGCACTGAAAGTACATTCATGTCAGTCGCCTCAGCGGTTTGCGGGCGCCGCTGAAGGGCTTCGTTCTAAGGTAAGTATTTCATAATGAGCTAGTATGTGATACATACTAGCTCATTATGCCTTTGTATTGCAGGGTTTTTTGTTTTTTTTTCAAGAGTTTACAACCTTAGAACTAGCCTTGATCAGAAGAGATAATCAGCTCACTTTACTTAAACAGCAATACTATGAGCATGGTATTAAAGCTTGTACAATCTTAGCCCGCAAGTTGAGAGACAATTCACACTATTACAGACTCAAGAGATGCCCTACAATATGACCCTGGTAGAATTATCCTAGTATTCCCCAATTTATACACCAGTCTTTATAACCCTGCCCACAGCAATTCCACTGACAATGCCCACCCCAAAATCAAAAACTACCTTGCCAGCAGTAACATTTCTAAACTGAAGCAGCAAGATGAGACCATTATACCCTTTCAGGCAGCAAATATCCTGGCCCCGATGGCCTTATTAATCTTTATGTGAAAACTTTCCAACCTATTCAAATGCCTCTTATGTGTGCTCTTTTCAACAACTTTGCCAACACATCCCTTCATCTATGACACGCTCATACATAACAGTTATTTCCAAAAAAAAAGGAAAGGACATATCTAACTGCTCCAGTTTCTAGCCTATAGCTTTGTAAACCCAGGTATACAGATTTTTAGTAAGATCCTTGCAAATAGACTATTGCGGGTCCTCCTGGTATTAAAATAAAGTAGAATTCCTTCCCTCACAGCAGGCAGGAGACAATATTCACGGGACCTTAGATCTTATCCATATCGGTGCTGAAATGATGAAGGAGTGATGCTAAGTTTAGACATTTGACTGTCTTTTCTCTTTGTGATACTGCAACATATCGGTAACACAGGGCCCCAATTATTGGCCATCCAAGCCCTTTATGCACTATATGTGACACCCTCTGCCTCAGTGAAACTCTTGCATGCCACTTTTCCACTCCTTTTCCTATTAAAAATAAAACACTTCAGCAGTCGCCTTTGCCACCAAAATTCTAAACATTACTGGAGGGGAGTTTTCATTCATAGCCACTCTTTTAATATTTCTCTCTTTGGGGACAATATACTGCTAACTCTCATGCAACCTTTAACCAGCCTTTCTACCTTTCATTCCAGCATCAAGGAATTTGTATATTTATTGGGCTACAATTCCTCCCCTTCTACCTACAGTATATCACCAGACCCTTAACTAGCATAAGTCCTCCTTCCATTACTCTTGGAATTCAAGAAGTATCCAGTATCCGGACATCAATCTAACACCCCCCTCAAAGTTTAAATGATGCTAACTACGATTAGTCTTTTCCAAGAGAACTCCTGCATTGATGGACCCTGCATTACGTCCCCTGATTAGACAGAATTGCATCAGTTAAAATTATTATCCTGCCCAAACTCTTTTACAATTTTCAAACAATTACCATAAAGATCCTCATTCTCACCCTATCAAACTTGACAGGATCTTCTTTCATTTACCTGGGATGAACATATATGTCACAAAATGGTTAAAACTGTTCTCATACTGTAGCTCTTACATTTCAAAGGGAATTAGTGTTTCCTGATAATATACAATTTTAGTAAGTGTCTCATCTCAGGCCAGTGATGCTCTGATCTACTCTATACTCATACAACAAATAGCCGAAAATTAGAAAATTGACGATTAACCCTGTGCTGCAAGGGGTCCCCCGCACCAGCCCCTCCTTCCCTTCCTTTTCCTCTTCCCTCCTCTTTTCTGTTCTCTCTCCCCATCTTTTCCACTTTTTCCTGCTTCCTCTTCCTACATTCCCCCCCACTCCTTTTTTTTTCTGGGTTGACCATTCCCGTCTACTTGCCCCACATGTATGACTATTGACATCAAGACTTATTGTGCTGGTTTAATAGTCTTCTCATTAGTCTGGGGTATTGTCTTATCTTTACCCTTTGCTCTACAGTGTTTATTGGATATCATCTTGACATAATGTTGGTCCGTATATTTGGCTTATTCTTTTTGTACCCACAATGTGGAATGTTTGATCTGTACCACATGCTCAAATTTATAAATATATTGAAATTAAAAAGTTGTTGATTGTTCAGATAAATTGTTACTCCCTGCTTTGTGGTTCCGCAACCTAAATTAGCCTTATACAGTAGATCTACTCATGGCTATGAGCAGCTAAATGTTATGATCTCTAATCATAAACTTCCCAACACACAATTTTGCTGTCGAATGGATAGTATTATCCTGCCTTTTGTGGGGACTGAGGAGGTGACACCACCTCTGTCCTCACCTCTACCCCCTTCCACCCCTCATACTTTTTCCCTCCACCCTTTTCCTCTCTGTACTACCCTTTCTTGTCTTCACACCCTCTAAATCACTTTAGCCCAATTCTTAGGCCTTTATCCTAGCATCTAGTATGAATAACCTGTTTCCCCGAAAATAAGACAGTGTCTTATATTAATTTTTGCTCCCAAAGATGCGCTAGGTCTTATTTTCAGGGGATGTCTTATTTTTCAATGAAGAAGAATACCAGCACTGTTTACCAGTATTTCTTGTACTTTAGACCCTTCAGCAGAAAAGCAGCCACCCCCTAAAGTGACACACTGGATCAGAGGGGGGATTGGGATCACTTAAAATGACACAGGGGGGATCAGAGGGGGGAATCAATAAAAATAACACAGGAGGATCAGGGGGGGGATTACCATTTTAGTACCTCCTGTGCCAATTTGATTCCCCCCTTCTGATCCTCCTGTGACAATTTGATTCCCCCCCCCCTCAAATCCACCATGTGTCATTTTAAATCCCCCTCCCCCCACCTTCACCAGACATCCCCCCCTCACCTCAGTCACCCCTGTGGCGGCGAGATCCCACACAATGTGCCCGACTCCTATGTCTGGCAGCGGTGGCGCGGGCTCTCTGACGGCGACGTTCCCCTGCGCAACATCATGGACGTCACTCGTCATCCAGAGAGCCCGCCGCAGCTTACTGATTTAAAGAGACCTCGGACTGCCTGAACAGCTGCGGCCAATCAGTGAGCTGCGCGGCGGCACCTGCTGCTACGGTCCAGAGTCAGACTCCTTATTATCGTGTGGATGCCTTATGTTCGGGGATGCCTTTTGTTCGGGGGATGCCTTATTATCGGGGGATGCCTTATTATCGGGGAGGTCTTATTGTCGGGGGATGCCTTATTATCGGGGAGGTCTTATTATCGGGGGGATGCCTTATATTACAACGAGAGGCAAAACTGGAAGTAGGCCTTATTTTCGGAGGATGTCTTACTTTCGGGGAAACACGGTAGGTCGTTCTGCATGGAATGCTCCTATAGCAGACCAAAACCCCTTTATAGGACTTAACCCTTCCACACCTACTCAGACAATCAATCATTTATACTAGTCCACCTTAGCTGGTCTTATCACAGGAAAGACACTCTGTCATTATACATATTACTACTTTCCATAAGCTCTGTTTTGGTTGGGTCCTTCATCTAGACTGTTACACAGGTTCCTGTTAGTTGTTAGGACCGATAGCTGTTTAAACTGTTCTGTTACACACAAGTGATAACTGTCACACCCACAACGTGTATCTTTTTGTAATCAAATTTTTTTTGTATGTCGATATTGTGTATTGTTCCACTTCTCTCAATAAAACTTTTTTGGGGAAAAAAAAAGAAATTTACTAGACGAATTTGGAAAGCTTGCCAAGCAAAGTTCTACACCACATATTCTTTTATTTATTCTACGGACACATATTCTGTCATATTATAAAAACAGTTTGCTGTGCGTAGGGTTGATCGCATTCATGTAAACATGCAGAACACACAAAAAATTTATAAAGTTCCATTAGGTGATGAAACACAGTGCTTGTGCTTAAATTGACATCTCTTGTGCAATGGTGTTGACACTGGGTGACCCACATAGATGTACACTCACCTTGGATTTTTATTTTTATTTTGGTCTGCAGCGTGCGGAGTGAGACTCCCTGGTCTTGTAGTATATCTTCTGCCTCCCCCACTCTTCTTTCAGCTTCAGTGAGCCTGGAGCGGAAACAGTCCATGTCTCTACGAATGAGGCTGATGTCCAGCTGCATGCACTCTATTTTCCCCGTCAGGGTAGTTTGGCAGGTAGTAATAGCCTGCATGAGGGCTTCAAAGTTAGTTTGTTCCCATAGAGCTGCCTCTCCCTCCTCTGCCTGAGACGCCATGCTGGCCGCCGTGGCGGGAGACAGGCGCACTATGGAGGCCTGCTTCTTCGGAGTACTCCGGGGCTTGCGAGATGCTTGGGAGTGTCTCCCTCCGGTCATACCGGTCCCGAGAAGCTCCGGTACCGTTTGTGTCCATGTTCAGGTCGGAGAGTGCAGGGTACAGAGCCCAGGAAGTAAGGATGCAATGCTGGTGGGAAGGCTGAGACCACCAAGATGGCCGCCGAGACTAGGCCGGATCCCCGGTTTGGATTTAAGGCTGTCGCTGTGTGGGGGGGCACTGTTTGGTTCAGACTCCTCTCAGGGTCCCATGCAGGGGGGTCAGCTGGTAGTGGGAAAGCCAGGTGTCCCAGGGGCCAGATCATAGCACCCTTGGAGAGGCCTGGAGGAGCAAGATGGCCGCCGGAGCTCCGGACCAGGCCGAAGCCGCGGCCTAGATTTGGGGCCACCGCCGTGCAGACTGATACCGCTCCGTCTGAGCCTCCTCTGGAAGCCCTCAGGGCAGGGTCCGTGGGCGGGAGGAGAGCCAGACACCCGGGAGGCCGAGGAGGGCAGGATGGCCTCCGGAATCCAGTAGGCCCGAAGCCGCGGCCTGTAGTTGCGGCTGCCGCCGCGGAGGAGCTCCGTGCCGGTTCGGACGCCTGTCCGATCAAAGACCTGCAGGAATAGGTCAATATATTTGCAGGGGGCTCAGGAGGTACCTCCGGCTGCTGGAGGATGATGCTGGGAGACAGGATGGGCAAAGATTTAGGAGTACTGGACGGAGCTCAGGTCTAACACGTCCTACTCCATGCTGCAGCAGGCCACGCCCCCCACACTCACCTTGGATGGTGACCAACTATTGCTAGTATGGTCGTTTAGGTTTGTGGGCATACCCCTAGGGAGCCTGTTGAAATGACGTCTCATGCATGAATGCACCTCATAAGTATGGATGGAAATTACAAAAGAGAACCTTCATTGCACAATGCCGTAAAACCAGGTTTATTAAATACACAAATTAAAATAATTCACTCACATTTAAAAGTGCCTTATAGTCCTGGCACCCGGCGTGTGTAGCAGGTGATTATTAAGGGTAATCGGCCCTGATAGGAAAAGCCGCAGTTGGCAGTGTTCAGCTCGATTCCCAGGTAGTTTTGAATGGGTGGAAGTAACGCGATGAGGTGGTGAAATCTTCAACGTTTCTGCCTGTCACAAAGCCATCATCAGGAAGTGGTCGAAAAGACATACTCTTTTACCCTTTGTTACCTTACAGGAATGATGGCAGATAACCAAGACAGGCAGTTTTTGTCAATTCCTTTATTAAAAGCATGCATGCATCGGTCAGTGACAGCACAAGGAGGCAGGGGCACCAGGTGATGTCACCAGGCGGCCCCGCCCCTACCCTATTTAAGAACTGCAGAGCAGGCAGACTGTGAGAGCATTCATCGGGAGCAGATCCTTTTTTTTTTCCTTCTTCGGGTCCGTGATTGACGATGGATCAACATTGGGGGACAGGTTTTTTTTCTTTTTTAATAAAGGAATTGTCAAAAACGTTTGTCCTGTCTTTATTAATGTTTACATTTTTTGGTGAATTGGTAGGGGTACAATGTACCCCATACTCAATCACATGTGGGGAGCGGGATCTGGGGAACCCCTGGGGGCTTCCAGATTACGATAAGCCCCCTGCCCGCAGACCCCCACAACCACCAGCCAGGGTTGTGGGAATGAAGCCCTTATCCTCATCACAGGGCCCCAAAGCACCCACCCCCATGTTGAGGGCATGTAGCCTGGTATGGTTCAGGAGGGGGGCACTCTTTTGCCCTCCCTTTTCTGACCTGCCAGGCTGCATGCTCGGATAAGGGTCTGGTATGGATTTTGGGGGGGACCCCATGCCATTTTTTTCAATTTTGCTGTAGGGTTCCCTTTAAAATCTATACCAAAGGGCCAGGTTTGCATTGTGGGGGGGACCCCGCACTGTTTTTTTTTTTATTATTTTTAACTGTCTACATTTTTTTACATTTAGATGTCAGTGGGGACAGCTGACTGCTGATGAGTCATCCATCGTTAAGGATGTGGCAGCTGGCTTCCCGGCCCACTCCTTAGCAACCGGCTGTTTTGACAAATACCACATGTGATACCGCTAGCAAAACCCTGGTGGTAAATATTGCATGCTTTTTTACTCTCTGGTCCATTTGTGAGTTGAACTTAAGAGCTTTTTAACCGCTTGCTGACCAGCCGCCGTCATTATACTGCCCCAGGTCAGCTCGATCCCGTGAATCGCTGTAGCTGTACATCTAGCTTTAACATTTATAGCAGGCGCGCACCCACTGCGTGGCGCGGGAACTGATGCACGTGGCCAGCGGCCGCTATGTCCGCCGGCCAACCTCGATCGCTCCACAGAGAGCCAGAACGGGGATCTGTCAATGTAAACAAACAGATCCCCTTTCTGTCAGGGGAGTACAGAGTGATCGTCTGTTCCTAGTGATTAGAAACAGTGATCTCTCTGTACTCCCAGTCAGTCCATTCCCCCCACAGTTAGAAACACCTACCTAGGGAACACTTAACCCCTTGATCGCCCTCTAGTGTTAACCCCTTCCCTGCCAGTGACATTGATACAGTAATCAGGGGCTATTTATAGCACTGATCGCTGTATAAATGTCACTGGTCCCAAAAAGTGTCAAAAGTGTCCGATCTGTCTGCCGCAATGTCGCAGTCCCGCTAAAAATCGCTGATTAACGCCATTACTAGTAAAAAAAATTAAAACAATAAAAATGCCATAAATATATCCCCTTTTTTGTAGACGCTATAACTTTTGCGCAAACCAATCAATATACGCTTATTGTGATTTTCTTACCAAAAAAATTGTAGAAGAATACTTATCGGCCTAAACTGAAGAAATTCGTTTTTTTACATTTTTTTTTATATTTAGTATAGCAAAGAGTAAAAAAATATTGTTTTTTTTTTCAAAATTGTCAGTCTTTATTTGTTTATAGTGCAAAAAATAAAAACCTCAAAGGCGATCAAATACCACTAAAAGAAAGCTCTATTTGTGGGAAAAAAAAGAACTTCAATTTTGTTTGGGTGCAGCGTCGCATGACCGTGCACTTGCAAGTTAAAGTGACAAAGTGCTGTATCACAAAAAATGGCCTGGTCATTAAGGGGGTAAATCTTCTGGGGCAAGTGGTTAAACGATATTTACCAGCACTTTTTTTTTGCAGTAAACACTGCATAATCATTATTTTTTTTTAAATTGGACTTAATTTCATTATCATGCAATAATTTATGCAATTTAGTAATATGATACCCTTATTGCATGTGGTAAAGTTTAATGAATTGACCCCAATATTACATATTTTGGACTTGACCTAAGATAAGGCCATTTTGACATAATTGAATCCCTTGTTTAAATCCTTTTGCAAATTAGATTCCTGCATGATCCATCTTTCTATCTGCTGGATGAATATAAAATATCTGCTGGATTAAAAGTTAATTAAAGTTAATTTTACGTGTACATACTGATGCCAGATCCCTGATTGCCTCTCAGTGGAAGAAGGCACACAGACTGAATACACTCAACTTGAAAAAGGTTTTATTTCTTTTTTTAATAAAGGAATTATCAAAAATGTTTGTCCTGTCTTTATTAACGTTTACATTTTTTGGTGAATGGGTAGGGGTACAAATGTACCCCACATCAAACTCATTCAAATCAAATTCATGGATGCTCTCACAAATGGGAACTACAATGAGTAATTTACTCACTACTTTTGAATGGATGTGGGATCCCTGTGTCCATTTCAACATCCCTCTATAAGGCCCCTTTCACACGATCGGATCGTTCAGGTCCGCCTGTCAGTTTTGACGGCGGACCTGAATGAGCACTCCATGTTAGCCTATGGCGGATCGGATCGGGTGAGATCTGACGAATCACATCTGGACACTGGAGCACTAGTGTGGGACACAAGAACACCCTTTTTATTAGGGGGCCCACACAGGTGCTCCAGTGTATACTATAGGGGTGTCTCCATCTGTGAAGCTTGGACAAAACAGGTAAAGTATTGAAGCTTGACAAAGGACAATAAAAATTCTACATCTTGGAACTCTCCCAAAACAGACAATTGTACCCCACTTCCAAGCAATGTTTCATATTTATAGTTCTGCCATCAAATATCTGTGTGCTAAGTATACCATTTTTTTTTTACATGGGGAGCAAAGACTCGGAGGACACCCCTCATCCGAGGAGACCAGAGACCACCCACCTCTGGAAGAAGGGGAAATCCCCCAAAGACAAGAAGAGCAGGAGGAGGAAGATGTGGTGGAACTAGTCACCACAACACGTGAGTGTCTGCAACCACAGGCTCAGGTAAGAGATGGATGCCGGCATATTTATAATACATGTTTTTTTTTGGTTTCTATCTTTTTAGGTGATCATGATGTTGTGGATCCAGGGCATTTCACCTCGGAAACTGCACAGATCCTGATTGGGGAGATCATGGGGTGTAATGTTGCATTAGAAAATATCAAGAAAAACATCAATGATGTTATTCAAAAAAAATAAGAACATCATTGATGTTTTGGGGAGAGTTTAAAACCCCTCCAAATCCCTTTCTTTTATGGTGTGCTACAATTTTTAAATTTTTTGTCGAATTGTAGAAAAGACAAATTTTGAAGAGGCACACAGTGTGTCGACATGTGCTATCTGCCATCACGGGAGATCAATGGACGCGTTTTGGGGGTGCAACCCCTTCCTCAATAATAAAGTAGCTGAGAGGAAGGGGTTGCTCCCCCAAAACACGTCCCTTGATCCCCCGTGATGGCAGCTAGCACATGTTGAAATTCGTAAATTGGTGTGCATCTTCAAAATTTGGCTTTTCCTGGGGTGATTTCACCCCATCTGAACGCAATATCAAACACAGTCCCTAAATACTCATGTCTGATATTGCCTTCAAGTTCTACCAAATGTGAACTTTGTAAGTTCAAGATTTGTGTCTTTCTTGTTGGTTTGAAACATGCCTGTTTTATCTTAAATGGACATTTCTACTTTTTCTAATGCCACCCCAAAAAATGTTATACAACAAACATGTTGGTTTGTCAAAATGCACATGTGATTGTGCAGGTATTAAAAAGATTGTTAATCAAGAATGTGTGGATAATTGTCTCAACGCTCCAACACTTTTGTGGTGCTCTAATGGCTGCTTTCTGTGACAATGGGGGTTATTTTCTAAGGGCAAAGTGTCTTTGCCTTTAGTAAATAACACCCAACAGTGCTTTGTAAGGTTACACAATCACGCCATTTTCAGGACTCCACACATTTCTGTCAGGGTCAGCTAAAACAAACACAAGCAGTAAATGTCACCAAAGATTTGCTTAATGTTTTTTTTATTTGATAAAGGTTTCACACATTGTCTGGCATATTGATAGCCCCCCTACCCGCAAAGTATTCAAGGTATCTTAGCAGGACATCACGGGCACTCAGGGAGGGCAAGCCAGGACGGCCACTTTCAAGCGCCGTCAGGGTTGGTTCATTTTGAATTCCGGCTTCAGGCCCAACTGAGCCAGCATAGTTGGCAGAATGTTGCCGTAAAAAGTTGTGTAGAACACAGCACGCCAGGATAATATGATTCAGTTTGTACTCCGCCATATGTATGGGTGTAAGAAATAGGCGGAACCGGCTGACCATGATTCCAAATGTGTTTTCCACCACTCTTCTGGCTCTGGCCAGCCGGTAATTAAAAACCCTCTGGTCCGGGGTGAGGGTCCTCATTGGGAATGGCCGCATAAGATGGTCCCCCAGCGCAAAAGCTTCATCCGCAATGAAGACGAATGGGAGTCCTTCCACATTGTCTTCTGGAGGTGGCAAGTCCAAGCTGCCATTCTGGAGACGCCTGTAGAACTCCGTCTGGGCGATGACTCCACCATTGGACATCCGGCCATTCTTCCCCACATCCACATACAGGAACTTATAAGTAGCCGACACCACCGCCAACATCACAATACTATTGAACCCCTTATAATTATAATAGTACAACCCCAGGTTGGGTGGTGGGATGATGTGGACGTGTTTCCCATCAATTGCCCCTCCGCAGTTAGGAAAGTCCCACCGCTGGGCAAAGTGGGAGGCCACAGTCTGCCATTCCTGTGTCGTGGAAGGAAACTGTTGAGGAAAACAAAAAAAATTAGGCTTTTTGCACATAAACATGGAAAGCAGATTAGACACAAACATTCTTGGCCAACATCAAGATAACACTGATTTATGGGAATTTTTAAAGACCAAAGTATAAGGTACACCTATTATATCCCCCCCCCATGGGCCATTTCTAACATTATAGGGGTGGGGAGCTCTTGGACAGGTAACCCTCTCCACTTCATTGAGAGATGAATGCCTAAATAATGTGTATTACTTGGAACAGCCCCTCCTTAGTTACACTATTGGCAGCCCACTGGACAGGTAAGAAGTGTCATAATACAAAGATATAAATACACACTGTACACATTTGAGCACATTTGAACATTCTGCTATTACCTATCAAGATAATAATAGGATACAAAAACTTGAAACAGTACCATTTGAAAGTATACAGGCAGGCCCTTGCACTACATGCTTTGGGGAATTCATCCATAAATATGACCACAAAAGAGATTGGTATAGTGTGTATGGGTTTGGCAAAGTCAGCAGATAGATGATTGAGGATAGATAGAGAATTGGTATCAGCTGACTTAGCAGTTGGGGGGAGGGAGGGTTCCAAATGATTTAGGGACCCCCAAAAAAAAGCCTCTGGCAATCTGCCTGAATTTAAAGCACAAATCACATTTAAAAACATTTTAGGGGGTGTTTGGGGTAAAGTACTACTATGGAGCTGATAAAATACATTATTAAGTGACTACATGAGGTGAATATAGGGGCAGGAGACCATGCTGGGGAAGTAAGTGAAGGCAAATAAGTATGAAGGACCAAAAAAATAATTTCATAAAAATCCAGCATGCATGAGAACAAAGGGGACATTCACAGCATATTCCAATCATGGTAATTATGGAATGAGGAAAGAAATACAATATATTAGCAAACATTAAATACAATAAAATGTGATGTTAAAGGATAAAAATCTTACCTTAATATACTCCTTCTGCAGGACCTGGATGATGGCAGAACAGGTCTCTGGGATAATGATCCCCAGAGCCTGGGGGGAGATGCCTGTCGAGAACTTCAAGTCCTGCAGGCTTCTTCCCGTTGCCAAGTACCGCATGGTGGCGACTAGCCTCTGCTCCGGAGTGATGGCTTGCCTCATGCAGGTATCCTGCCTGCTGATATAGAGGGTCAGCAAAGCCAACAAACGGTGAAATACGGGGTCTATCATCTGGAGAAAGTTCCTGAAATCATCAGGATTATTCTCACGGATTTCACGGAGCAAAGGCATATGACAGAACTGGTCACGCTGGAGCAATCAATTCTTGGTCCATGAACTCCTCCCCACCCTGTTCATGGACTGGATTTGTGTCAAGGTCAGGACCCCAGCACGAACTCTACGAGGAGTACGTATACGCAACATGGCTAGAAAATGGTCGGCTGCTCAGAACGAAGTAAAAGAATGCACTGAAGGACAGCAAGGCCTGTGAAGAGCGACCTGAAAAACAGTAACGAACGAACAAGAACACAATGACAAAGTCACGCGGAGCTTGCTTGCACGCACTGAAGAGCAGATACAAACCCACAAGCACAAACTGAACAGCAGAAAACGATCTGAAAACCACGAGTCTGAAAAAGCGCAAATCATCTCTCACCAAACTTTTACTAACACGAGATTAGCAAAAGGAGCCCAAAGGGTGCCGCGCTTGGTTCCGAACTGGCCTTTTCTAGTCTCATCGTACGTAGTTTACGTCACCGCGTTCTTGGCGATCGGAAATTCTGACAACTTTGTGCGACCGTGTGTACACAAAACAAGTTTGAGCCAACATCCGTCGGAAAAAATCCTAGGATTTTGTTGTCGGAATGTCCGATCAATGTGAATGAAACCTTTCCGTATTTGGAGATAAAATCTCTTTTCCTCTAGACGTAAAGAGTGCCCCCGTGTCCTCTGGGTTGACCGTAAAGAGAATAACTCAACACCAAGTTCACTATATGCACCCCTTATATATTTGAACATGTTGATCATATCCCCCCTTATTCTCCTCTTCTCAAGAGAGAATAAATTCAGTTCCTCTAATCTTTCCTTATAGCTGAGCTCCTCCATGCCTCTTTTCAGTTTGGTTGCCCTTCTCTGCACTTTCTCCAGTTCCCTGATATCCTTTTTGAGAACCGGTGCCCAAAACTGAACTGCATATTCCAGATGATGTCTTACTAGTGATTTGAACAGGGGCAAAATTATCTCTCTCTCTCTGGAGTCCATACCTCTCTTAATACAAGAAAGGACTTTGCTCGCTCTGGAAACCACAGCTTGGCATTGCATGCTATTATTGAGCTTATGATTTACCAAAACCCGTAGATCCTTCTCCACCACGGATTCCCCCAGTTGTACTCCCCCTAGCATGTACGATGCATGCATATTCTTAACCCCCAAAGTGCATAAAGCGGGGTTCCACTCAAATTTTTAACTTAATCTTACACCCTTCAGTTCATTGCATAGATGTTCAAATGCCGCACAAAATTTTTTTTTTATCGCTGTAATTACCTTTATATTGTACTTTATTGTGGCACTTCCTGTCTCTCCTCCCATGGGAGTAGGCGTGTTTATTGCCTTTCCCCGGCGCCGCACTGTCTCCTGGGAGCGTAGTGTCAGGCTTCCCAAGATTCAGTGCAGAAACAATGATCATGCGCGTGAACAAGCTGTGAATGAACAGCATTCACCACATCCCGGAAATCAATGCTTGTGGGCTTCACATGCCCACAAGCAAGATGGAAACAGCCAGCATCACATTTTTTAAGTTATTCTTCAGTACGAAAACAGACAGAGGCGGAAATATTACACCCAAACTGTGAGTATTATTTTGTGATTAGCAAAGTGTCTTGAAGACCTAAAATAAAAAAAAGATTGGTCGCCGGACTCCCGCTTTAACTTTACATTTCTCAACATTAAGTCTCATCTGCCACATAGTCGCCCAATTAGACAGTGCATTGAAGTCGGCTTGTAAATTGGAGACATCTTGTAAGGACGTTATTCCACTGCATAGCTTGGTGTCATCTGCAAAGACAGAAATGTTACTTTTGATCCCAGACCCAATATCATTTATAAAGATATTAAAAAGTAAGGGTCCCAGCACTGAACCTTGGGGTACACCACTGATAACCTTAGACCATTCAGAGTAAGAATCATTAACCACAACTCTCTAAATTCTGTCTTTTGGCCAGTTTTCTATCCATTTACAAACTGATATTTCCAGGCCTGTAGACTTTACCTTACACATGAGCCGCTGTGTCGAACGCTTTTGCAAAATCCAGGTATACCACGTCCACAGCCACCCCTCTATCCAAGGTTTTACTTACCTCCTCTAAAAAGAAATCAGGTTTGTCTGACAACTTCTGTCTTTTATGAATCCATGCTGTCCGTTGCTTAAAATGTTTTTTTCCAGCAAGAACTCGTCTATATTTGAAGAATTTTTTGGGGTTTGTCCTACTATCTTTTGCAATCTGTCGCTCGCTTTGAATTTTTGCATCCTTGATTTCCTTTTCACATATTCTGTTAAATTCTTTGTAACATTTAAACAACACTAGTGTTCCTTCAGTTTTATATTTTTTATAAGCTCTTTTCTTATTGTTTATAGCTTTTTTAACTTTATCAATGCAAATATTCCCTCCCAGTCTAAATCCTGGAGAGCAGCCCTCATCCTTGGAATATTTGCTCTCTTGAAGTTAAGTGTTTTTATCTTTCCCGTATGTATTTCTTGTTTACAGCTAACATCAAATGAAATCATGTTATGATCACTGCTACCCAGGTGTTCCTTTATCTGGACATTAGTAATAAGGTTTGCATGGTTTGAGATTACCAGGTCCAACAGAGCTGGTAATTTCTGGGTAGTTAAAATTCCCCATTATTATCACTGTCCCAGCCCTTGTAGCCCTTTCCATCTGTGCAAGGAGTGGAGTCTCCACCTCCTCATTAACATTGGGTGGTCTATAACAAACTCCAATGATTAACTTTGAACTACGCCCATCTATATGCAGTTCCACCCATAATGCTTCAGACTCATCACACTCTCCATCAACCAGGTCCGCCTAAATCATAACTCTTTGATTACCAATAATCCATGCACTTCTAGCATACCACCAATGATTACTGCATTATTGATTATGTCCGTTGGTAAATGTATCATTTATCCACGTGGCTCTTCTTATATTGCACTTGAAGTGTTTCATTCTTTACTTGAATGCTAAATTTTGTCTCACCCTCACAAGCCTTTAAAATTTTTCAAATACATTGAAAAAATAGATTTAAATAACTTTGGATGGCCAATCTTCATACTGACAGTTTTATGCCCAGGGAATAATATATTTACTGCCTTGAAGGTGGCCCTAGATAATGGGGGGTACAAGATTTGTCAGCGTGAGGAAGGGAGTGCCAATAACCGGCTTCTGTTTACATCAATGACAGCTGTGATTGGACACACCACTGATTGGCTCTTTACTTCAATCTGTGATCAGCAGTGTCTGGAGGTCACTGCGTTCACAGAGCGTGTCGCCCGCGCCCCACCACGAGGACGTGGCGGGCACGATCATGGGAGGCCGTCATATGATGGCCTCCCAGAACTAGCCGTCTATGCTGTAGCCATCATTAGGCTATAGTGCTGTTGGCAAGTGGTTAACATGGAATGTTGAAGGCCAACTTCTAGACTTCTAACCCTTTGCTAGGACAGATAGTGTTCAATTCTAGTTTATAACTGATAAGGAGATCTGCCAGCACAGTACAGCCAGAGTTAATTATGGAAAACACAGCTCCCCAGGCCCCTCATAAACAAAGAGAACTAAGTAGGATTTTTCCTTGCTGGAGTTTTTAGAATAAAGAATCTAAAAGGGTAAACTAACATTTTTAAAAATTTTAAGTTATGCTATGTGATTGGACACATAAAACAACAAAAAAAGTAGATGTTATCCCAATTTCCCTGCAAAAGTGGAAATATACTCTAAGTTTTGGCACTTTCCGGTACTGTTAAAGCTTGCCACCCCCAACTGCTTCTGCATCAATTCCTATTGGCCAACAAAGCAATGAAGAAAAAACAAAGAGAATGGAGTTCTCTTTAAGAGGGCAAAAACCCAAACACTATGAGAAATACAACTTAATTTTATTATTGCAAAAAATACCACACTAATTATTCAATTAAGGAAAAGGGGGGGGGGGGCAAAGATAAGTGACTATCAAAGACCCATTAAAATAAAGACAACGTTGTCTATAAGTTTAAAAACAAGGGAAGCCGAGGCTATACATCACACATACATAACACAATCACCATACACTACTGCCGATGACACAAGGGTTAATTAAATAACATTATGCAAATCAAGTTTCTTTAACCACTTCCCTACCCACATATAGTCATATGACGTCCTGGGATGGGATCTCCCATCCTGGGTGGACGTCATATGACGTCCTGGGATCCCCGGCCGTCTAGGGGGCGGGCGCGCGCGCCCGCCGCGTTGCTCGGGACCCAGTGCGTGTGCCCGGTGGCCGCGATGTCCGCAGGGCACACGCGATTGCCCGTTAACCGGGCCGGACCGTGGATCTATCAGGTGAGAGGAGAGCGATCTGTGTTCCCAGAACAGAGGAACACTGATCAGTCTCCTCCCCTTGTACGTCCCCTCCCCCTACAGTTAGAAGCATTCCCTAGGAAACATATTAACCCCTCCCCGCCCCCTAGTGGTTAACCCCTTCACTGCCTGTCACATTTACACAGTAATCAATGCAATTTTATAGCATTGATCGCTGTATAAATGTGAATGGTCCCAAAAATGTGTCAAAAGTGTCCGATGTGTCCGCCATAATGTCGCAGTCATGAAAAAAAAACGCGATCGCCGCTAAAAAAATAAATAAATATATTTTTTTTAAAAATGCCATAAATCTATCCCGTATTTTTTAGACGCTATAACTTTTGCGCAAACCAATCAATATACGCTTATTGCGATTTTTTTTTACCAAAAATATGTAGAAGAATACGTATCGGCCGAAACTGAGGAAAAAATTTGTTTAAAAGAAAAAAAAATGGGATATTTATTATAGCAAAAAGTAAAAAATATTGTGTTTTTTTCAAAATTGTCGCTCTTCTTTTGTTTATAGCGCAAAAAATAAAAACCGCAGAGGCGATCAAATACCACCAAAAGAAAGCTCTATTTGTGGGGACGTCAATTTTTTTTTGGGTACAATGTTGCACGACCGCGCAATTGTCGTTTAAAGTGCGACAGCGCTGAAAACTAAAAATTGGCCAGGGAAGGAAGGGGGTGAAAATGCCCTGTATTGAACCAGTTAAGGGAACCTTTACCATCAGAAACCTGATTTGCATAAATCTTTATTTTAATGGGTCTTTGATAGTCACTTATCTTTGCCCCCCCCCCTTTCCTTAATTGAATAATTAGTGTGGTGTTCATATTTTTTGCAATAATAAAATTAAGTTGTATTTCTCATAGTGTTTGGGTTTTTGCCCTCTTAAAGAGAACTCAATTCTCTTTGTTTTTTCTTGTATGCCCATAGGGTAACCCAAACTGCATCCCATGCTAGCCATGTAGATGAATGTTTATGTACATTTTTGCTAATAAACATTGGCAATTCCGGAGGTTGATCCAGGCAACCAAACAATATTTTTTCAACAAAGCAATCAAGCATGGTGATGGGCAAATAGGAAAATCCCAACGTTAGGGTCAAGTTGGGGAACGGAAAGCAAATTTTTCTTTTTTTGTCAAAGTGATACGGGAAACCTAGTAAACTCTCTGGTCTATGGAAAGCCCTGGGATAAATTAGCTGAAATAATTGTTTTGAATCACATTATTGTAAAGTAATATCTGTTTTATACACAGAATAGTGGAGCACAGTCAAAATAAATATTTATATTATTAAAGCATACATAATTCTTCCCCAGCAGAGCGATAACGTCTACTTTAGGTCTGTATAACTGAGCTGATTGAGGCTTAGTAAAGCTGTATAGATCACAGCAGAGATTTCACATCTGGTATCTATTAACCATTGTTCACATAAATAATAAATAAAGGCCTTGTGTGACTGAGGCTAAAATGCTATTTGGATTTCCTGTTCCTTAAGTAAAGTTTACATCAGACTTGAGTTCCCTACAACTTTAAGACCGCAGAAAGCTGGGCAAAGGACCATTTTACTGCTTTCATTTAAATGTTCATGGAAGAAAGCCATATCTGCATTTTGTAATCTGAAACTTTCTTTGTTAGAGTTGTGAGGATGCAGACAAAAAACTGAATCAATTAAAACGGTGGGAACCTGTTTCTTGCTATTAAAGGCCAATAACAACAAATTTAATGATTCCAAAGCACAGAGGGGTTCATTTGCAGTGTGGTGAAAAAAACAGACTTTTTTTATATTTCTTACAGATTTTTATTGTTGTGGATCGGGGCTGCTCTGTGCAAAACCCTTACACAGAGCAGGTAAGTATGACATGTTTGTTATTTTACAAAAAAAAATTAACCTTTACAATCACTTTAACTGAGTTTCATGTCATCACTAAGTTCTGTGGCCCATGATTGTTTAATGTTCTAAGGAGAAAATTTTGAGGGCCTTTAACCAGTGCACATTTTTGTACATTTCTTATCATGGAGATTGGTACTACATTCCCAACACATTAGGTCCAGCTGTATTATTAAAAACAAGCAGAGAGGTGCCTCTAAGTGTGGAAGGCAGAAGGCAGAAGACAACGGGTAATCCAAGGGGCAAGCTGGGTAGTAAGGAGATCAAACGTTCAAACAGGGTAACAGAAGCAAGGACACAGGGAGCTGCAGATCGGACAGCACCAAGCAGAGTGCACTGACAGTTCAAATAGGCCGATTGGCGGCAAGCGCCATGCACGCGCACACTCCGAAGCGCACAGGCACGCGCACACCCGTATGCGCACGTGCCCACACGCTGATGCGCATAGGGATGCGCCGGTGCGCACCAGAGCGTCCAGCATTGTGTCCATTCTGGGAACCTCTCTGACAATAGGGGTTTACCCTCAGTTTCTTTTGCAAGGCATTGGTTGACTTGGGGGTGTGTTTGGGGTCATTATCATGTTGGAATACTGCACTACGGCCCAGTCTCTGAAGGGAGGGGATCATGCTCTGCTTCAGTATGTCACAGTACATGTTGGCATTCATGGTTCCCTCAATGAACTGTAGCTCCCCAGTTCCGGCAGCCTCATTCAGCCCCAGACCATGACACTCCCACCACCATGCTTGACTGTGGGCAAGACACACTTGTCTTTGTACTCCTCACCTGGTTGCCACCACACACGCTTGACACCATCTGAACCAAATAAGTTTATCTTGGTCTCAGTCCACAGGACATGGTTCCAGTAATCCATGTCCTTAATCTGCTTGTCTTCAGCAAACTGTTTGCGGGCTTTCTTGTGCATCATCTTTAGAAGAGGCTTCCTTCTGGGATGACAGCCATGCAGACCAATTTGATTCAGTGTGTGGCGTATGATCTGAGCACTGACAGGCTGACCCCCCATCCCTTCAACCTCTGCAGCAATGCTGGCAGCACTTATATGTCTATTTCCCAAAGACAACCTCTGGATATGATGCTGAGCAAGTGTACTCAACTTCTTTGGTCGACCATGGTGAGGCCTGTTCTGAGTGAAACCTGTCTGGTAAACTGCTGTATGGTCTTGGCCACCATGCTGTAGCTCAGGTTCAGGGTCTTGGCAACCTTCTTATAGCCTAGGCCATCTTTATGTAGAGCAACAATTCTTTTTTTCAGCTCCTCAGCAAGTTCTTTGCCATGAGGTGCCATGTTGAACTTCCAGTGACCAGTATGAGAGAGTGAGAGCGATAACACCAAATTTAACACAACTGCTCCCCATTCACACCTGAGACCTTGTAACACTAATGAGTCACATGACACCGGGGAGGGAAAATGGCTAATTAGGCCCAATTTGGACATTTTCACTTAGGGGTGTACTCACTTTTGTTGCCAGAGGTTTGGACATTAATGGCTGTGTGTTGAGTTATTTTGAGGGGACAGCAAATTTACACTGTTATACAAGCTGTACACTCACTACTTTACATTGTAGCAAAGTGTCATTTCTTCAGTGTTGTTACATGAAAAGATATAATAAAATATTTACAAAAATGTGAGGGGTGTACTCACTTTTGTAAGATACTGTATGTACTTCTTGTCATGTGTTATACCAGTTTAGCTGCCTTGTGTCATCAGCATCATTTCTGCTTTATTATATCATCATTATTGTGGATCTGCCCATGGTTTCTATATTATTGCTAATACATCTAATGATGTATGAATTTTTATATCCTGCTTTTCTCTATCTCCCTTTGTACCTTGTTCATAACGTTATGCTGCATATATTTCAGTTTTTACTATTCAGCATTTTTTATAATACCCCCTCATCACTTGGCCCCTCCCCCTGTAGTTCCATATATTATGGGTCCCCTGATACACTTGTTGGATTTGTCATGCTTGAGAAAGGAGCATGGCTACCACAACACACATAGTGTGCATGCTCAGCAAACGCGTCCCATTCCGGTGATGTCATCCCTCCACGCTGCCTAGTATCTGCACACCAGGCCTGGTTCTGTTCCTCATCACCGCATGGCCATTTACCAATCATAGCAGTGAGCAGTAAGACACACAATGTAGCCATAAGGAATGAGCAGAGGAGCAGGGTACGATTTCTAACGATGACACCCCTTGGGACCCTTTACAACTGATGTGCCCATTGTACTCTGTACACATGTGAGTTACCATTTGGATGTTACCATTAAAGCTGTTTTAATCCTATACTTAGAGGGGCCTCTCTCCTTGTTTTTCTCCACTTTCATGAGGGAAAATAAAGAAAAAATAATATGGCACATATAATTGCGACACTAATCATATTGTAATTGAATGTTATAAAAAATTACCTAAGATACAAGTCAGATTTCAGGCATCCTCTGCAACAAAAATTTCATTTTTGGAGATATACTTTCAATAGGAGCACGTCTAAAAGGATGCAGGCCCAGCAGATTTCCTCATTAGTGCCACATAGTAAACTGTGTTTACTATGCCTTAGTTTATGAATGAATGGGAAGACTCTGTACAGAGTTATTCCTGTTCATTCATTTTGTGCTGCTGCGGCTCCAGAGATGGAGATTGAAAGCTGTGTCCTCAATCTCCTTTCTCTATATCAAAGGTGAAATATCAGAGGTCTGTTTAGACCCCTGATATTTCACGAAAACCCCCCAACAGGGGTCCTAAAGAAATAATAAAAAATACAATTGTAAAAATTATGAATTAAAATATAAAAAAAATAAATAAAAATAAAATAACAAAAATAAACAACTACTGACACCAATGGAGTGAAGCAGGCTAAATATAACTAAAAGACATGGAGAAACCAGTAGTTGTCATTATTTGTAATTTGGAAATGGGCTGCTCAGTCTAAAATGCCCGGGCCTAATTTTTGTCCAAGTCCAGGCCTGTTTCCCACTCACTGCAGCGACGTTCTGCATACCACTGCACACTGCAGGATCGGATGATGTTAGCTGGAGAAATTTAGCAGTCTCATGTTTTGTTGTTTCAATATTTTCTACTATTTTTTAAAAGAAAGAATTTGGAATTATTTAAAAAGTTTTTTATTTATTTTTTTTTCAGGGGAGAGGGAGGTGCCAAGGCCTCAAAATAGTCTAGCACTGGTCCTGGTTATAACCCTTGTCAGGCTTTTTTGCAATCTGCGTCCCATTGAAGAGATTTCCCTCCACTTCCTGCCTCATAGCCAAAAGAGGAAGTGAGAGTAGATTCCTCCAAAGTGAAGGAATCTCTGGTTGTCACTAAGGTCATTAGAAATTATGTCTCCTTTATAGGATATCCTTTCTGTTACTGTTGTGATTTTCTCTTACTTTCACTCTAAATGATAATGATAAACATGACAAATAGGGTTCTCCCCTAGTTGGGTCACAGACAGCAATTAAAACCTGAAAGATGTTCCAAAACGAAAAAAAAAAATGTCTTTAGTTGTAATTTTAACTAAACACTTGCTAAATACCAATTCAGATGGATTTGGGCACCTCAGTGCAAGCTGCCCTCTGAGCATTTGTTTCTTTTAACAAAGTTCTGCTGACAAGGCTGTGTATATCCATTTTGATATCATTTGATTACATTGATCAGAGAACCTATTGACTAATCTACCTTTTGCGTTGTATATATGCCATCTTGATGATACTATTTCAAGTACACAAATAAAATCATTGTCTAAATATCTCGATGCTCTGGAATCTAGCTAATTCAGCTTACCATACTTTGAAGGTCTATATTTCCTTGGTCCGTGGCCCACTGTGTGGCATATCCCATTGGGGTGAGGCTGTGTGTGCCCCTTGTGGGTAGCCTGAGTTAGGGCCCACTGTTCCCCACTCTTTTGGACTTCTGGTGTCTCATGGCATCAACTTCTCTTGTTTTTAAATGATGAGGCTGTTTAGGATGTGAATATATATCCATATGAAATTATTGTGTATATATAACCACCTACCACTGAAGAAGAAGAATTACACAATCTTTTGAAACGCGTTGGGTACTACTCTGGTCTTGGTTCTACCATTGACAGAGATTTGTGGTTATCCAATTTTGTAATCATTATGTATTTACTATAACCCCATCAGTATGTTTATGTTTTAATTTTGCATCACATTTTTTAATATTTCCAATGATACATATTGAAACTTTTAACAAATAGTTCTATTTCTTTGGAGTCTATGCCCTTAACAGTCCCATTAGAGGGTATTTCTGTAAACTTGTCAATTGGGGATGTGGGCATCCTCTCCTAGTCCCTTTCACAGCAAGTAGTAATTAAATACCAATATATTTCACAGATTGTGTTCAGGTTGTATATTGTACAATCATAGTTAGTATGTTCAATTCTCCCCATTACTGTAGCAATAAAAGACAACTATATGGTGTAGAAAACTGCCAAAATATTCACGCAGGCTAATAAAATATTCCCAAAAGTGTGCATTGAATAAAGAGTTGGCTTCAGTTTTCCCACTATTGTTTTAGCAAAGATGCTGTAACTTTTTGCTTCTTGGGATTTGTGGTCTTTTTATTTCTGCATCCTCTTTCCCAAGCCTGTTAGACTTCATGTATCCAGTTTGAGGTGGCGTGCTGAACATGACTGAAGCTGACTCAGGCAAATAATCACATTATGGGAAATGCCTTAAAACACTCAATAAACATTTATGAGGAAACATTCAACATAGGAGCACCTAGGGATTTAATTTCCAGGTTTCTTTATGTGTGGCTCTCTGTGAGATAAACTCTTATTTCCCTTGTAAATTTTATGTAAAACAGCAACGGTACACTTATAATGGGATCAGTTCTCACAACAACTGGAAGGTATTTGTAGCTGTTGATATTAGTTACCTCTATCACCGAATGGGTAACTATACTTTTAGAAAAATTTACCTTCTTAGGCCCACATGTATGCATATGCACATATACATCTATGGAAAGGCCATCCAATGCTTGTCTCTCTTGCACAGGAGAAGCAGAGCCAAGTTGGAAGAGTGGGCCACACCATGAAGATCTTAGTAGAACAGAGACAAGTAGGTACAAGACTTAGAGGAGGTGGTGTAGATGTGTGATAAGATTAATTGTACTAAAAGTACAATTAGACTCTAAAGTATAACTAAAAGGCAAAACTTTTTTTTAGTTTTGGATAGAGGGGAGAGAGATTAGAACACCTGTCAGTTTTTATTGCTGTCTGTGCTCCCATTAAGGAGATTCACCCTCTCTATTTACCCTGTTTACCCTTCTCAAAGAAAGTCCTACATTTTGGGTTGTCCCCAGAAAAGTAATGGCGGGAAAATCTTCTAATGGGGACAATAGTTCTGGCGACCTGCAGGTTCCCAAGGAATTCCCTTAATTTGGAGGGATTTCCTCTCACTTCCTATTTGTCTATGGGAAGTGAAATCTCCACAATGAAACACAGATGGCGAAAAAAATCTGATAGGGGTTATAACCCTCCCTTACTCTATCAAAAATGAAAAAAATGTTTTGCCTATAGTTCTACTTTAGCTAGTACTGTTGACTGTCACGTGTATTGGCAATTCCAATTGAGCATACGATACAAATGCATAACAGAGGTTTCCTTCACAAAACCGTTTGTCTGAACATTTGGTTGATCCAGGGATATAGGTAAGTGAAATCACAAGAAAACGTGGACTTTTTTAGTAAAGCTCCAGCTTTGCAGCAACCTCTTCCACCACTGTGTATTGGTACAGAGACCACGCTTTACATTAAAGGACCAATAGTGAGGCCTCATAATTGGAAACACCAAGCTTGACTTTTACAGGAAAAGAAAGACTCACGTTACCTGTGTACATATCTGGATAAGTACCGGTATTTATTTATGAACATGCAAATCTAGGTTTTTGACAGATTTATTTTCAGTAAAGTAAGTTTGTGGATTTCAGCAGTTCACAAGATGCCACTGGAAAAAAAAAAAAAACATAAGGTATTGCATCAGCAATAAAATAAAAAAGCTGTTAGGATTGGTTTAGTTATAACTATATAATATCATTTGAAAAGTTTTGGTTGGAGTTTGAATGAAGATCATGATTAATATAGATTTTTCTATTTTCTATATGTTTCTGTCTGATAACCAAATCCATTACATAGTCATAGACTTTTTATGTCATTTTATACAATTTTAGATCTCTTGCACCAATGAAAAAGGTGAAAGTGAGTATAACCAAACATAAAAGTAGAAGTAATGTTTTTTTTTTTTTTTGTACCTACAGGTAATCCTATAATAAGACTTACCTGTAGGTACAGTGAATGTCTCATAAACTTGCATTGTTTAGGAGTAGGGATGAGCCGAACACCCCCCGGTTCGGTTCGCACCAGAACCCGCGAACGGACCGAAAGTTCGCACGAACGTTAGAACCCCATTGACGTCTATGGGACTCGAACGTTCGAAATCAAAAGTGCTCATTTTAAAGGCTAATTTGCATGGTATTGTCCTAAAAAGGGTTTGGGGACCCGGGTCCTACCCCAGGGGACATGTATCAATGCAAAAAATTTTTTTTAAAAACGGCCGTTTTTTCGGGAGCAGTGATTTTAATGATGCTTAAAGTAAAAAAAAAAAAGTGAAATATTCCTTTAAATATCGTACCTGGGGGGTGTCTATAGTATGCCTGTAAAGTGACGCGTGTTTCCCATGTTTAGAACAGTCCCTGCACCAAATGTCATTTTTAAAGGAAAAAATCTCATTTAAAACTGCTTGCGGGTTTAATGTCATGTCGGGTCATGGCAATATGGATGAAAATCAGTGAGACAAACGGCATGGGTACCCCCCAGTCCATTACCAGGCCCTTTGGGTCTTGTATGGATATTAAGGGGAACCCCGCACCCAAATTAAAATAAGGAAAGGTGTGGGGCCACCAGGCCCTATATACTCTGAACAGCAGTATACAGGCGGTGCAAACAAGACAGGGACTGTAGGTTTGTTGTTAAGTAGAATCTGTTTGTAATTTTGAACATTTTTAACGTGTTTAGCTCCAGCCAAAAAATCTTTTCTAAGCTTTTTGGAAAACATAGGGAAGGGTTATCACCCCTGTGACATTTGTTTTGCTGTCTTTCCTCCTCTTCAGAAGATTTCACCTCACTTTTTTGTCCCAATGAAAAATGTTTTTTGAAAATGTGGGTTTTTTTGTGGAACAAGGATTGGAAAGCATCAGTGGAAAGGAGAAATTGTTTTCCCATATTAACTCTTACAGGAGAGAATTTCCCTTCCTAGGGGTAGATTTCATCTCACTTCCTGTTGTCTCCTTCCGTTTGCAAGTAGGAGTCGTTTGTAAGTTAGATGTTTGAAAGTAGGGTCCTGCCCTATATACTCAGCAGAAATTTGGGCCTTAGGTGTTGCTGTGGCCACAACACTGTAAGCCCTCACAGGGCCCTGCTGTTAAATATTAGATCAAGAATTGTAATTACATGCCCCTGTTGAACAGGAGCTGAAAAATTAGGCCTTAGGCACTGGTGCTGGTGCCACAACACTGCAACCCCTCACAGACACTCTAGTTGGAACGCAGGAAAGAGCCCTGCTGCAAAGTATTGCTTCAAAAATTGTAATTACACGCCCCTGTTAGACAGGGGCAGAAAAATTGGGCCTTAGGCACTGGTGCTGGTGCCACAACACTGCAACCCCTCACAGACACTCTAGTTGGAACGCAGGAACGAGCCCTGCTGCAAAGTATTGCATCAAAAATTGTAATTACACGCCCCTGTTAGACAGGGGCAGAAAAATTGGGCCTTAGGCACTGGTGCTGGTGCCACAACACTGCAACCCCTCACAGACACTCTAGTTGGAACGCAGGAACGAGCCCTGCTGCAAAGTATTGCATCAAAAATTGTAATTACACGCCCCTGTTAGACAGGGGCAGAAAAATTGGGCCTTAGGCACTGGTGCTGGTGCCACAACACTGCAACCCCTCACAGACACTCTAGTTGGAATGCAGGAACGAGCCCTGCTGCAAAGTATTACATCAAAAATTGTAATTACACGCCCCTGTTAAACAGGGGCTGAAAAATTGTGCCTTAGGCACTGGTGGTGGCGCCCAGAACCAAAAATGTTCTTACAAGCTATCAGCGTGATGATTGAGGAGGAAGAGGATAATTACTCAGGGATAGTCACTCAGCATCAGCATAGGCAGTCTTTGAAGGGATCTGAGATTTAAAAAAAAATTATTCGGTTACATCAGCATCAGGTGCTTGGTAGCTGGTGGTGATCCAAGACTCATTCATTTTTATGAAGGTCAGCCGATCGACCGAGTCGGTGGACAGACGCACCCTGTGATCGGTTACCACGCCTCCAGCAGCACTGAATGTGCGTTCCGAAAGAACGCTGGATGCAGGACAGGCCAGTAGCTCAATTGCATACTGTGCAAGCTCTGGCCAGTGATCCATCCTCAAGACCCAGTAACCCAGAGGATTTTCGGTGGGAAAGGTGTCCAAGTCTGATCTTGCCCCTAGGTATTCCTGCACCATGTAAAACAGACGCTGGCGATGGTTGCTGGAACCGATCATACCTTGGGGCTGCGGACCAAAAAATTGTCTGAACGCATCGGTCAGACGGCCACCTTCTCCACCGCTCCTTCTTTGACTGACCGAAGCCTCAGCAACACGTTGTCCAGAAACAGGAGTTTGTAACCTCCCAGTCTCTGGGAACGCGTTGCACAGACCTTTCTGCAAGGCCTCCCGAAGATGTTTCATCCTCTGCTCCCTCTGCGATGGCAAGATAAGGTCCGCAACCTTACCCTTGTAACGTGGATCAAGGAGGGTTGCCAGCCAGTATTGGTCCTTCTCCTTGATACCACGAATACGAGGATCCTTACGCAGGCTTTGCAGGATCAGGGAGGCCATGCAGCGTAGGTTTGCTGAGGCATTCGGTCCGGAGTCCTCTGGGTCACTAAGAACGACATGGTCCGCAGCCACCTCCTCCCAGCCACGTACAAGTCCATGTGTTTCTTGGGACTGATCCCTTAAAGACTGCTGCTGATGCTGAGTGCCAGGCTCCACCTCCATACTGACACAATCTTCCTCCTCCTCCTCTTCCTCCTCGTCCTCTTCCTGTGTGATCGGCGGGCACGCAGGAACACTGTCTGGATAAAGGGGGCCTTGAGAGCTAAGGAAGTCCTCCTCTTCCTGCCTCTGTTCTGCCTCAAGTGCCCTGTCCATTATTCCACGCAGCGTGTGCTCCAACAGGTGGACAAGGGGGACAGTGTCACTGATGCATGCACTGTCACTGCTCACCATCCTCGTGGCCTCCTCGAATGGTGACAGGACAGTGCATGCATCCCTGATCATGGCCCACTGGCGTGGGGAAAAAAAAACAAGCTCCCCTGACCCTGTCCTGGTGCCATAGTCGCACAGGTACTCATTGATGGCCCTCTGCTGCGTGTGCAGCCGCTGCAGCATGGCCAACGTTGAGTTCCACCTGGTGGGCATGTCACAGATTAGGCGGTTCTTGGGCAGGTTAAACTCCTTTTGGAGGTCCGTCAGCCGAGCACTGGCATTATATGACCGGCGGAAATGCACACAGACTTTCCTGGCCTGCCTCAGGACATCCTGTAAGCCCGGGTACCTGCCCAAGAACCGCTGCACCACCAAGTTAAGGACGTGAGCCAAACAGGGCACATGGGTCATTTGTCCCTGTCGGAGGGCAGAGAGGAGGTTGGTGCCATTGTCGCAAACCACCATTCCTGCCTTAAGTTGGCGTGGCGTCAACCACCTCTGAACCTGCCCCTGCAGAGCTGACAGAACCTCTGCCCTAGTGTGGCTCCTGTCCCCCAAGCACACCAGCTCAAGCACCGCATGGCATCTTTTGGCCTGCGTACTTGCGTAGCCCCTTGAACGCCTACGGAGCACCGCTGGTTCCGAGGAAGAGGCCATGGAGGAAGAAGAAGAGGAGGGGGTGGAGGAGAGAGGTGTGTCACAATCAGCATTTTGGAGGCGTGGTGGCGGAACAACCTCCAACACTACTGCACCTTGTCCTGCATCCTTCCCAGCTGCCAGCAGAGTTACCCAATGCGCCGTGAAACTTAGGTAACGTCCCTGTCCATGCCTGCTGGACCATGAGTCAGCGGTAATATGCACCTTACCGCTGACCGCCCTGTCCAGCGAGGCATGGACATTGCCTTCCACATGCCGGTAGAGAGCCGGAATCGCCTTCCGTGAGAAAAAGTGGCGTTTGGGTACCTGCCACTGAGGAACCGCACATTCCACAAACTCACGGAAGGGGGCAGAGTCTACCAACTGAAAAGGCAGCAGTTGAAGTGCTAGCAATTTTGCCAAGCTAGCATTCAACCGCTGGGCATGTGGATGGCTGGGAGCAAACTTCTTTCGGCGGTGCAGCAGCTGGGGCAGGGAAATTTGCCTGGTACAATCTGACGTCGGTGTACCAAAAGCAGATTGCCCACAAGTACTTGGCTGTGACACACCTAATTCTACACCTTCATTCCTCTCACTGCAGGTCTCAGAGAGGACTGAAGGTCTAGTGGGGTTGGAAATCTCAGCTGATGAGGAGCAAGGAGAGATCCTCTTTGTTCTTTGGTGTGGGTCTTTTAGATACGCTTGCCAACGAACTGCATGGCAGGTCAACATATGTCTGGTCAAGCATGTGGTACCCAAGCGGGAGATGTTTTGGCCACGCGAGATACGCTTGAGACATATGTTGCAAATAGCAGCGGTGCGATCTGATGCACTCGTCTCAAAAAAGGCCCACACCAAAGAACTTTTTGAATAACGCGCAGAGACTGCAGCGCCCTGCACATGTGGAGCTTTGGGGTGTGATGCAGTCAATGTGCTGCCCTTAGGCTGGCCCCTGGAGGGCATCCTGCCTCGTTGGTGATGTGCCGCCGCCTCCTCCTCCTCCTCCTCCTCCTCTCTCCTATCAGGCACCCACGTTGAGTCAGTGACCTCATCATCCCCTCCCTCCTCATCACTGGAGCAAACCTGGCAGTATGCTGCAGCAGGGGGAGCATGACTGCCAGATTGCTGTCCTTCTTGGGCACCCCCTCTGTCCGTGCTCATGTTACTGCCTTCATCGAGCTCAGTATCGTCATCAGAGCCTTCCAAACGCTGGGCATCCTCCTGGAGCATGTACCCAACACTGTGGTCAAACAGTTCGAGGGAATCCTCATGAGGACATGGTGGAGCTAGGGAAGGAGTCACTGATGACATTGAGCTGAGGGAAGAGGCCGCTGCTTTGCCAGACAAAGCACCCTGGGCATGGGTGAGAGAGGATGAGGAGGATGAGGACGGCTTGGTCATCCACTCGACCAAGTCTTCCGCATGTTGCGGCTCAACACGGCCAGCTGCCGAAAAAAAGGCCAAGCGTGTCCCATGGCCACGTGCTGATGAGGATGCACCGTCTCCACGACCAGCACTAGACACAGAGCCTGCTTGCCCTCTCTTATTGGCTTGTGACTGTCTGCCTCTCCTTCTTGGCCTTCCAGACATACTAATGGCCTGTAGCTGCACTAAGCTGGGATAGAACACCTGTAATTTTCTTCAGGTAGCTTTATATACTGTAACCAGACAAGCCTGCCTGTCAGTAGGAAGATAACAGGAACGGATCTAGCTGAACACTGTGAGCAGGACGCACTGTACTAAATGTAAATAGTCTAGCTGCCAGACCGTGGTACTAATAGGATCAAATAGAACACCTGTAATTTTCTTCAGGTAGCTTTATATACTGTAACCAGACAAGCCTGCCTGTCAGTAGGAAGATAACAGGAACGGATCTAGCTGTACACTGTGAGCAGGACGCACTGTACTAAATGTAAATAGTCTAGCTGCCTGACCGTGGTACTAATAGGATCAAATAGAACACCTGTAATTTTCTTCAGGTAGCTTTATATACTGTAACCAGACAAGCCTGCCTGTCAGTAGGAAGATAACAGGAACGGATCTAGCTGAACACTGTGAGCAGGACGCACTGTACTAAATGTAAATAGTCTAGCTGCCTGACCGTGGTACTAATAGGATCAAATAGAACACCTGTAATTTTCTTCAGGTAGCTTTATATACTGTAACCAGACAAGCCTGCCTGTCAGTAGGAATTTAACAGGAACGGATCTAGCTGAACACTGTGAGCAGGACGCACTGCACTAAATGTAAATAGTCTAGAAGATAACAGGAACGGATCTAGCTGAACACTGTGAGCAGGACGCACTGCACTAAATGTAAATAGTCTAGAAGATAACAGGAACGGATCTAGCTGAACACTGTGAGCAGGACGCACTGCACTAAATGTAAATAGTCTAGAAGATAACAGGAACGGATCTAGCTGAACACTGTGAGCAGGACGCACTGCACTAAATGTAAATAGCAGGAACGGATCTAGCTGAACACTGTGAGCAGGACGCACTGCACTAAATGTAAATAGTCTAGAAGATAACAGGAACGGATCTAGCTGAACACTGTGAGCAGGACGCACTGCACTAAATGTAAATAGCAGGAACGGCTCTAGCTGAACACTGTGAGCAGGACGCACTGCACTAAATGTAAATAGCAGGAACGGATCTAGCTGAACACTGTGAGCAGGACGCACTGCACTAAATGTAAATAGTCTAGAAGATAACAGGAACGGATCTAGCTGAACACTGTGAGCAGGACACACTGCACTAAATGTAAATAGCAGGAACGGATCTAGCTGAACACTGTGAGCAGGACGCACTGCACTAAATGTAAATAGCAGGAACGGATCTAGCTGAACACTGTGAGCAGGACGCACTGCACTAAATGTAAATAGCAGGAACGGATCTAGCTGAACACTGTGAGCAGGACGCACTGCACTAAATGTAAATAACAGGAACGGATCTAGCTGAACACTGTGAGCAGGACGCACTGCACTAAATGTAAATAGCAGGAACGGATCTAGCTGAACACTGTGAGCAGGACGCACTGCACTAAATGTAAATAGTCTAGAAGATAACAGGAACGGATCTAGCTGAACACTGTGAGCAGGACGCACTGCACTAAATGTAAATAGCAGGAACGGATCTAGCTGAACACTGTGAGCAGGACGCACTGCATTAAATGTAAATAGTCTAGATAGAAGATAACAGGAACGGATCTAGCTAAACTGAATACAGTGTATATATATATATGCAACACCTGGGATGCATATATATACACAATACACTGTAAGTGCAGCTAACTGACTGACTGTTCTGCCTAATCTATCTAACTCAAATCAAATGACACTGTCTCTCTCTCTCTCTATCTCTCAGCACACCGGAACACACACTACACAGGGCCGCCGTGCAGGCGGCCTTATATAGTGTGGGGTGTGTACTAAATCCCCTGAGCCATAATTGGCCAAAGCCACCCTGGCTTTGGCCAATTACAGCTCTCTCTACTGACGGCGCTGTGATTGGCCAAGCATGCGGGTCATAGTGCATGCTTGGCCAATCATCAGCCAGCAATGCACTGCGATGCCGCAGTGAATTATGGGCCGTGACGCGCCACACGAATTTAGCGCGAACGGCCCATAACGTTCGCAATTCGGCGAACGATCGAACAGCCGATGTTCGAGTCGAACATGGGTTCGACTCGAACACGAAGCTCATCCCTATTTAGGAGATATTCACACTGCATTCAGCCAGTGGCACCGCCGGCGCATGCGCTCTGAAGGGACAGTATACCCGTGCCATCCCCTCAGAGATCTGTGCCGTGGCTGTGATGTCATCGTGGCTCGCCCAGTCAGACAGGGTACGCGAACCGAGAAGGAAAACCGGTTGAAGATGGAAGCCCTGTCGGTGGAGAACTTCCTTCTAAGGAAAGCATTTCATAATGGGCTAGTATGTGATGCATGCTAGTATATTATTTTATTGTCTTGCAGTTTTTTTTTTTTTTTATAAAGGGAGCAGTTTACTACAGCTTTAAACATTGAAATAGTTGATTTACCTTAATTTTTTCCTTTTTTTTCTTTCATTGATTTTTATTGCTTTTTCGAAAGGGGCTACAAACATATTCTCCTAGTGTCAAATACAATTTTCACACTGCTCATACATAATCAAAACATTGTACACAATGGGCTCAACAATCAACAGTTTAATCGCCTACATTTTCCACTTATATTGTTGGTAAATTATACGCTATGGAAATACTGTGTAAAGTTGGGCACTGTGTCGGGCTCATCATTTAAAGGGATCAAAAATAACCATTAAGAACAGTACTAAGGGGGTCTAAACCAGAATAAATTGGTTATCGCTCATCCATTATTCATTATCCCCCCCATGGGGTCAAAATCTAAAGCCCTATCATGTTCCTACAGTGGCATCATTTATCCATACCCTTTCAAATGTTTTCATTTTATCATTTAGGATAGCCAATAGCTTTTTATTTACCATTAACATGCTAATTTGGAGTTTACCTGTTAAAATGGTATGGATATTCATTTCCATGATCTTGTGATCGCTATTTTCGCTGCTATCAAAGTGAATGAGATCAGTTTTTTAGAATGTCCAGGTGCCTCCTCAACCGATTTGTTTAGTTAAGCATATAATGGAGATTTTTTTTAGGTTGATTTGAGTAAGGAATTATATACAATTATGTATACATATCCGCAACCTTTTAATTTTTGGGCATGTCCACTAAACGCGGTATGGTGTTTCCTCTTGTCCCCAACTTTAAAAGAAAGTTGAGGGGGCATCTGGGATGTATCAATCTATATTCCTTGAGATCCTGTCAATGTTTTTGCATACATATTATATTCAAAGTGATTCCAAATGTTGTTTATAAAAAAAAAAAAAAAATCATGTTATACTTACTTGCTCTTTGCAATGTGCAATGATTTTGAACAGAGCAGCCCTGGTCCTCTTTTTGGGGGGCTGGGCTGCACCCAGAAGGTTTTTTATGAATAGAATGCATGTAAAAAATGCATTATTTGAGTATAATGGTATAATTCCAAAGTTGGGATTTGGAATGTATCATGTAATAACTGTCTTGACAGAATTCCCTTATCGTTGAACATATCTTCTATGTGTATGAGTCCTCTGTTAGTCCACTATTCGAAATAAATTGGGGGGGGGGCCTGGGGCAAAGTCAGAATTGTTAAGTAATGGGACTAGTAGGCTATGTGGGGATTTAAATTTGTTCATCAGATTTAATCTGTCCCGCTGAGATTTAGTATTTTTTTTGCTTTTAATGTTACATCTGACTGTTTACTTAAAAAAATTTCAGCAGGGTCAAACATATATCTTCTATCAACCTATGAAATGATACCACTAGAACATTTTACATTATCTGCATAGCCCTTTTCAGATGCAGTGAGATAGTGGTATAGAAAAAATAGTCACTGAAACCTAAATAACGTTTTTTTTTTTTTTTAATTGAGTGCATGAACTGCCTGTCTACAATACCCGGTGATAAAAGTACCTAACATTTCTCTTGCCGCAGTAATTTCTGCTTTTCTGTATTGACTTGTTATAGAGATTATTTTATTGACTCTCTCTATTGCTTTGTGACATCAATGTGTAAATGTGATGTTAGGGAACAATATTATGCAAGCAATCTGGTAATCTAAAATGACTCTAATTTTTTTCCATGGCCAGATCACACTCATCCATAAAAAAGTGTGACTGTCATTGCTAATTGTGCAAACCTTGTGACTGCACATATTGGGTTGCTTATTTAATTTACATCATTCTGCAAAAAATCAAAAAGCAAAAACTTGGATATTGGTGATATGTAGGATATATTTTCCTGATTGGGAGCCCAGTGTGGGAGTAGTGGCTGAAAGCCACAATGAGATCAATGACCTAAAAGTTCATGTTATTTTTATGTTTTTTAAGTTGCCAAAGTTGTGTGTGCTAGGTTTGCCATTAAAGTCTATGTAAGCCTTGATTTTTAACGTATTACATTTACTTATTTTTTCCCTTTTGCTCTATTAAATATACAGTTGAAAACATGTTGTTATATCTGTACAAAAATATATGTTGGCCTTATTAGAAATGTATATCTGCTCTTTGTCTTAGTCACACTCCCTGTGTTTTCCCAAGAAAATAGGATATGATTTTGAACTACTGAACAATTACTCCCTATGTTGTGGAAAAGAAGAAAGGGGGAGTGATTCTGTAGTTTGTCAAGAAATTTATGGGCAGGGCTGACACCATTTCATGTGATTTCAGTCCACTGCAATGTCAGCCACAACAGGAAGTTCAGAGCTGAGTAGATTTCCAGTAGATCAGCAGATATTTTATTGATTCTTTAAAGATATAAAATCTGGAGAAATGTGTATGTATTGCAGAAATGTACAGCATATGAATTTATTATTTTCTTCTGACATAGATTTTAAGATGCAACTTGAAGTGTGTGCCCTATACATATATTTTGCTATGCAACACTATTATTTAAAGGGAAGACTCTGCTGCAATTCTCACAGGAAATAGACTCTGTCATAGTTGATTATAATACAGACTGTATTGCAATTTTACAGATAATTGTATAGCAGAATGTTAAAAAAACAGGAACTGTGAAAAATCATCAGCAATTATCTAAAGTCTTTTGTTATCTACATAGATTATTTAAAGCATTTATGAGGCAGGAACCTATTACACAGGTACTGTACATTAACATTAGACCCATTCTGCTAAAGGAGCTTACAGTCATACAGTGCCTTGAAAAAGTATTCATATCCCTCTGAAGGTTTCCACATTTTGTCATGTTACAACCAAAATCATAAATTAATTTTAATGGGTTTTTATGAGATAGGCCAACACAAAGTGGCCCATAATTGTGAAGTGGAAAGAAAATGATAAATGGTTTTCAAAATATTTTGCAAATAAATATGTGAAAAGTGTGGCGAGCATTTCCATTCAGCCCTCTAGTCAATATTTTGTGGAACCACCTTTCACTGCAATTACAGCTGCAAGTCTTTTTGGGGATGTCTCTATGAGTTTTGCACATCTAGAGAGTGACATTTTTGCCCATTCTACTTTGCAAAATAGCTCAAGCTCTGTCAGATTGGATGGGGAGCGTCTGAACAGCAATTTTCAAGTCTTGCCACAGAATCTCAATTGGATTCAGGTCTGGACTTGACTGGGCCATTCTAACACATGAATATGCTTTGATCTAAACCAGGGGTCTCAAACTGGCAGCCCTCAAGCTGTTGCGAAACTACAAGTCCCATGAGGCATTGCAAGGCTATCAGTTACAAGCATGACTCCCTCAGGCAGAGGCATGATGGGACTTGTAGTTCCGCAGCAGCTGGAGAGCCACCAGTTTGGGACCCCTAATCTAAACCATTCCATTGTAGCTCTGGCTGTATGTTTAGGGTCATTGTCCTGCTGGAAGCTGAACCTTCGTCCCAGTCTCAAGTCTTTTGCAAACTTTAACAATAATGCTGCCACCACCAAGTTTCACGGTGGGGGTGGTGTCTTCAGGATGATGTGCAGTGTTAGTTTTCCGCCACACATAGCATTTTGGTTTTAGGCCAAAAAGTAAAATTTTGGTCTCATCTGACCAGAGCACCTTCTTCCACATGTTTACTGTGTCCCCTACATGGCTTCTTGCAAACTGCAAACTGGATTTCTTATGGCTTTCTTTCAACAATGGCTTTCTTCTATGCCCTCTTCCATAAAGGCCAGATTTGTGGAGTGCACGACTAATAGTTGTTCTGTGTACAGATTCTCCCACCTGAGCTGTGGATCTCTGCAGCTCCTCCAGAGTTACCATGGGCCTCTTGGCTGCTTTTCTGATTAATGGTCTCCTTGCCCGGCCTGTCAGTTTAGGTGGACGGTCATGTCTTGATAGGTTTGCAGTTGTGCCATACTCTTTCTATTTTCGGACGATGGATTGAACAATGCTCCATGATATGTTCAAAGCTTGGGATATTTTTTTATAAGCTAACCCTGCTTTAAACTTCTCCACAACTTTATGCCTGACCTGTCTGGTGTGTTCCTTGGCCTTCATGATACTGATTGTTCACTAAGGTTCTCTAACAAACCTCTGAGGGCTTCATAGAACAGCTGTATTTATATTGAAATCAAATTACACACAGATGGACTCTATTTACTTATTTAGGTGACTCCTGAAGACAGTTGGTTCCACTAGATTTTAGTTAGGGATATCAGAGTAAAGAGGGCTGAATATAAATGCACGCCACACTTTTCAGATATTTATTTTTTAAAAATCGTTGAAAACCATTTATCCTTTTCCTTCCACTTTACAATTATGTGCCACTTTGTGTTGGTCTATCACCTAAAATCCCGATAAAATACATTTACTTTTTTTGTTGTAACATGACAAAATGTGAAAAATTTCAAGGTGTATGAATACTTTTTTCAAGGCACTGTATGTTCCTAGCACACTCATGCACTCAAGCCTGGATTAAAGTGGTATTAAACCCAGAACCAAAAACTTGATATATTGCAGCTTACCAACCATGAGATGTAGTGACTGCATTAGTTTTCTTTTTTTCAGACTTTTCCCCTCTGTTTTCACCTGATGATCTGGCTAGTAACACACTTCCTGTATTAGAGTGCCCCCACTTTGGATGAAGAAGCAACAGAGACACCTTTAGACAGCAGTAAAGTCAGTTTGGTGGGGGCGGGGGGAGAGTTAGATACACTAGCAAATTTGGATACACTAACAACTTGAAGCTAAACTCCAGCTAACACTTTATAAGCAGTTAGAGGAACATTTTTTTCTTTTGGAATAAAGGTTTTACATAAACAAATAAAAGCTGACCACTGCAAGCACCCCTGTCAGTGTTAAATGGTTTGTCTCAACCCTCTACCTGCTACATTTGCAGGACAGCTTGTTCTGTTGTAAAACAACAGACTTATTGGTTAGGTGAAAATTAAAGAAAGAACGCAAAAAAAAGAAAACGGATGCCACCATCACATCTAAGAATTGGTAAGCTGCAATATAAAAAAAATATTTGCTTTTGGGTTTAATATCACTTAACCACTTACCTACTGGGTACTTTCTTGCCTTCTTGCCCAGGCCAATTTTCAGCTTTCAGTGCTGTTACACTTTGAATGAAAATTGCATGGTCATGAAACACTGTACTCAAATGTAATTTTTATAATTTTTTTGAGACAGATAGAGCTTTCTTTTGGTGATATTTATTCACCAGTTTATTATTTATTGCTAAACAAACGAAAAAAATATGGAAAATTTTGAAAAAAAATATATTTTTCTTTGTTTCTGTTATAAAATGTTCAAAATAAGTTTTCTCCTTCACTAATAGGCACTGATAGGCTGCACTGTTGCACACTGATGAGGCGACACTGATCAGGCCGCACTGATGAGGCAGCACTGAAGGGCACTGGTAGACAGCACTGATGGGCACTGCTAGGCAGCACTGATGGGCACAGATAGGCGGCACTGATAGGCAGCACTGATAGGCATCATTGATGGGCACTGACAGGCATCACTGATGGGCACTGACTGGCAGCACTGATGGGCACTGTTGGGGCTGCACTGATCATCAGGACACTGATGATCAGTGCACTGATTATCAGTGTAGATGTCCCCTGTGTGGTTTTGCTGGTACCGGCTCTCTTCTCCACACACGCTGTCAGCGTGAGGAGAGGACTGACGATACCCGGCAAATCCTGTTTACACTGTGATCAGCTGTGATTGGACACAACTGCTCACATGGTAAAGAGCCACTGTGACTGGCTCTTTACCCCGATCTGTGATCAGCTGTGTCCTAAGGACACAGCGACCACAGATCCCTGCCCATGCGTACTACACAGGGCATGAGGGAAGCGTGATTACTGGAGGACGTCAATAGACGCCCTCCCATAAATGTGAGACCGTGCTGTAGCCGCCATTTGGCTATAGTGCAGTCAGGAAGAGGTTAGGCCAGTATGTTTTTGGATCCTAGAAAGAAACACAAGCACACAGGAGAAGAACTTACAAACTACGCACTAGTGTTGATTTACTAAAACTGGAGAGTGCAAAATCTGGTGCAGGTCTGCATAGAAACCAATCAGCTTGCAGTTTTTTTTTATTGTCAAAGCTCGATTGAACAAACTGAAGTTAGAAGCTGATTGGCTACCATACACAGCTGCGTCAGATTTTGCACTCTCCAGTTTTGGTAAATCAACCCTACAGCTAGCATCTCAAGTGGGATTTAAACCCAAGACAGCAAAGCAGGAGTGATAACTACCCTTCTCTCCAGAGAAGCCTATCCTACCCACACCTAACAACTGTACTTACATTTTTTTTTTTTTCCATCAGCTCATCCTCCACAGTTATTACCTTTTGTCTCCACTTGACCCTCCCTTCTAGATTGTAAGCTCTAACGAGCAGGGCCCTCTGATCCCTCCTGTATTGATTTGTATTGTAAGTGTACTGTCTGCCCCATGTTGTAAAGTGCTGCGCAAACTGTTGGCGCTATATAAATCCTGTATAATAATAATAATAACTGTGTAGCTACCAGGTCGCCTAGTAGTAGTAGTTGTGCTTGTTGCTTATTTGGTGCTTTGTATATTCTGTATTTAATTCTATCATCATTTACAAAGTGCTTAACACATAATATTTCCATGGCTAGAATATAACAAAAATATTTTCAGATATGCAGGCTGTGTGTTATAAATGCAATGCTTATTTGCACATTTACCTTTTTTAAAGATTTCAAGTCAATGTGTGAGTAAGGTCAAGGCATGCAGCCCTGGGAATAAATGGATTCCAGACACAACAGCATGTTCATGATGTGGGGGGGAGTGTGTTGTTAAATGTAAAGGTTAGTAACGATCACATTACACACAAAGACAGCAAGAGAATAATGGGAGGCCCCTTCCTGCATTAAACCAAATGCCTTTTCTCAAGATTTACAAAACATGTAAGGCTTTGCTTTAAGTTTGTCATCCAAAATAAATATAGTGTGAAAAGAAGTCTGAGTGGCCAGTAAGAACACATCTCACACTGCAGCTAATGAGTTCCGAAATGATAGGTACAGTATAGGTGTGTTTTCATTATAATAGGGAAACAGCAGACATTTAAATGGGTTGGTTATGTGTTTGTTTTATTTATTTTGTTTTATTTATTTGAACCAAACAAGTATTATTTTCATTATTTCTTTGCCACATAAAAATCAACTCTAGAGTAGTTAATTAAAAAATAGCTATTAATTTGCCAATTCATTTTTTGTTTATGTGTACACCAGGCTGACCCACTCAGCAAAAGTCCTATGGCAGCTGGTAAGCAGACTTTTTGGGTTCATATACTAAAGGTAAATAGGCTGTACATTTTGCAAGGGAGGTAGCACTTTTTAAGGGAATTTTCCTTAGAGCTGTTTGAATGTGGTAAAATTTCCCTCTGAAAAGAATGTACATACATACATACATATTACTGAGCCCTGTACACTGCCCTACATACTACCGACCTCTGTACGCCGCCCTACATACAATCAACCTCTGTACGCTGCCCTACATACAATCAACCTCTGTACGCCACCCTACGTACTACTGACCTCTGTAAGCCGCCCTACAGATTACCGACCTCTGTACGCCGCCCTACATACAATCAACCTCTGTACGCCACCTTATGTACTACTGACCTCTGTAAGCCACCCTACAGATTACTGACCTCTGTACGCCGCCCTGCATACTACCGACCTGTGTACACCACCCATGCATACTACTGACCTCTGTACACCACCCTACATACTACCGACCTCTGTACGGTGCCCTACATACTACTGACCTCTGTACGCCGCCCTACATACTACTGACCTCTGTACACTGCCCTAACTACTACTGACCTCTGTACACTGCCCTACATCCTACTGACCTCTGTACCCTGCCCTGCCTACTACTGACCTCTCTACACTGCCCTACCTACTACTGACCTCTGTACACTGCCTTACCTACTACTGACCTCTGTACTCTGCCTTACCTACTACTGACCTCTGTACACTGCCCTACCTATTACTGACCTCTGTACACTGCCCTACATACTACTGAGCCCTGGACACCACCCTAAAAACTACTTGCACAGGCCAGAAATCAGAGCAGATAGCCAGGCCTGAAATTATTCAAGGAAATGAGCCTGTAGTACCAGATCTTCTGATTTCATGTTGAACTCAGACATCAGACTATTGCTCACCAGACATGAAAAAAATTGTGAATAAAAGTGAATGCAGAGTTTCTCACTGAAGCTAACGTTTAAGGTAAGCTAAGTTTTTATATTTTTACAGTGACAGTTTTAGTAGATTTTTCTAGGTTTTTAATGCTCTCTACTGTCTTTAATGTGTGTGTCTCAAACATACCCATCAAAGTAACACTGAAAGATCGGGGACAGTATGTACCTTATTATTCATGCTGCAGGGCCATCAAATGAAAGTAATGCAAATTGTGATGATTCACTTTCCCAACCCACTCTCTGTGCATTTTTCCGGAAGTATTGTATGTCTTCTGTACAATATGAGTGACAATGGTCCTATATCTGCACAGAAGTACTCTCCAAAGCTTGTTTGTGAGGGATCTAAGCTATTTTTAAAAAAACATAAATACATTCTGACTAGACTATACTACATACACATAAAGCACACAGGAAATACCCCAAACACCATGGCAGTCTGCCCCTACATAAATGTGCTGGGCAGCTAAAATTCACCAAATGACTTCCACAAACTAATAAATAAGCTCTGCTGACTGTCTTACCTCCTGTTTTGGGTTTTAACCCCTCCTCATTCCAGTCTTGCTCCTACAGATCCCTGCCTCATTTTAAAAAAATAAAGCAAGAATGTTTAGTGACGTTAAAATTTAAATTCATTAAAGAGTAAGGGGGGAAATGATCAACATGTACAAATAAGGGATCCATATAGGGAACTTGGTGTTGAGTTATTCACTTTAAAGTCATCACAGAGGACAAGGGGGTACTCTTTAGGTCTAGAGAAAAAGAGATTTCATCTCCAAATACGGAAAGGTTTCTTCACAGTGAGAGCTGTGAAAATGTGGAATAGACTCCCTCTAGAGGTGGTTCTGGCCAGCTCAGTAGATTGCTTTAAAAAAGGCCTGGATTATTTACTACATGTACATAATATACTGGATAGATACTAACATTTATAGGTAAAGTTGATCCAGGGAAAATCTGATTGCCTCACGGGAGATCAGGAAGGAATTTTTTCCCCTGCAGTAGCAAATGCTTTGCTGGGGTTTTTCCGCCTTCCTCTGGACCAACTGTGGGTATAGGATTGTGTATATGGGATTGTATGATTTTTTTATATTATTTTTTTATTGAGTGAATGGTTGAACTAGATGAATTTGTCTTTTTTCAACTTGACTAAATATGAAACTATGTAACATTTTATTTTATGTTTGCTGGGAAATTCAGAGCTTGTGCCATGGTTTTGTGTGATAAATATGTTTTATCATTTTCAAAAAAATATTGATGCAAAACTCATAGGATGTACAAAGTCAACAGTGCCATCTTTTCTTTCTGTAGGCCCTGTGCTTTCAGAAATATATGGTTTGGTGGGGGGGATCTTTATACAGCCTTTACATGTGTAATACACATTTGATCAGTGAACATGAAACAGAAAAAAAAAGTTTAGCCATCTGACGTGGAAAATGATAGGCTGCCCAAGGCAATACATAGGTTAAAAATCTATATGAAGTAGTCAGTCAAAATAAATATAATGGAGATGATTTACTAGAGTGAAGTGAAGGCAAGCAAAATGAAATAACCTGTATTTGTTTTAAGCAACCAATTCTGCATGTTATATATTTTTAGGATTTAAGTATTCAATATTTTAAGAAGCTTTATATTTACTTAAGGGGAGCTAATCACCTGATAGGATGTAACTAGCATATAAGGTTTCTTCTGTTCGGTCCAGTAACCTTTGCTGACAGAAGAAAAACAGATCAAATTTAGGGCAAATGGTTGAAGTTTAAATTGCTTTACACGATACAAATGGCCTTGTGGAGAACACAGAATGACTAACCCGATCTGCTGTCTCATCTCGTTTTTACTGCTCACTGAACTAGATTAAAAAAGAAAAACTAAGCTGGCTGCTGCATTTATTTCCTGTCTGATGTTTTGTGCTGGTAGACAAAAGGCCATCTGTAACATCATTTGCCAAGAAGTAGACTGTTCTACAATGGCTTATTTAAAGATTTAAATGAATGACAGAAAAAAAAAATTGGAGAGACCTGACAATCTTGCGATTTGGACTCTTTCTCATATTTTTTTCCTAAAGAAACAAAAAGATATGGGAAAGTTAGTGCTCATAGCAAGTAAAACATTTTAGTTAAACTTTTGATAAAGTAGAACTAAAAGCATTTTTTTCATTTTGGATAGAGTAATGGAGCATTAGAACCTGTCAATTTTTTTTTTTTTTTGCCATTTGTGTCCTCATTGGGTAGATTTTCCTTCCTTTCTTGTCCCATAGCCATAACAGGAGGTAAGAAAAGATCCCTCCAAAGTAAGGGAATCCCTGGTTATCCCCAGGGTCACGAAAACTCCCATCGGAATATTTCTCCTTTATTTCTGTTCTGGAGACAACCCAGAATTTGGGATTTCATTTTACTTTTGGTTTCAGTAAAAACAGTAAACAGGATTTCTCCACATCCAATTCGCATGACAGGAGAGTGTGACTGGCTCTCAATGGAGCCAGTTCACACATCTCCGTGGTGGCCATGGAGCGCACTGCAAAAGGGTCTTGTGCGTCTTTGGCTCAGTTTGAGGCCTGAATTCAGGCAAAAAATGCGCTTGTATAAAAGAAGACAGTGGTCTCAGCATATCCTCCTGACGCGTTTTGACTTAGAAGTCATCATCTGGGGTGAGATGATGATGACTTCTAAGTCAAAACGCGTCGGGGGGCTATGCTGAGACCACTGTCTTCTTTTATACAAGCGTTTGATTTTACTGCTAAACACGTGAGTGTATTTCCTTTGCTTTTCATGTATTAAAATTTCCATACCGAGTTACGCTATATGCCTTCCTCTTTCTTTTAATGGTGGGGCTGACTGCCTATATCTACTGAGTCCATCCATACCTTACACCTGTTCGGAGGTCCATCTGGAGGTCATATCTGGATAGAGCATCTGATCCCCTTGGTATATTATACCACAAAGCTTGATTGACTCACTAGGTGTACACCTATTTGAGTTCAATCCCTCTGGTAAGCAGCTTCTGTTGTCTTTGGTGGTGGATCTACTATCAACTGTTATTGCATCATACATATTTGAAGTTAAAGACTGCCACTATATTATATCCACATGTATTTGAGGATTATCATCACACATGATTGAAGCTTGTCAAGGGTGTGTGGTTATATTTCTGTTTGTTTGTTTTTTTTTGTGTATTTATATACTGTGCCTTTCTTTTTTATTTTGCTTTTTTTTTCCACTGTCTGCTATTCATAATTCCATTTGTAAATACATTTACAGTGCTTTGTACTAGACATCTGAATGTTTGTCATAACCTGTGAGTACTTGGCTGACAGCTTGCATGCATATGTTTATGACTGACTGAATTAATCAGCAAAAAAAAACAAGACGTGCTGGCCTGCACAAATGAAATTGTTTAATAACAAGAGAGAAATGTTCTGAAACTCACATGGCTATTTTTTCTTTAGAGGCTGTAATGTTGCAAAGGAAGTCCAATGTCCATCAGAGTCATTTTTGCAAACCGTTAAAGCTGAGCTCCAGGTATGGTCTGAATTTCATACTTCCAATTAAACTTGGACCATGTAGGTATTGCATATCTAATAAGCTGACAATCACTGTAGTAGTTGGCAGGATCTTCCGGGTTCTGTGTCAGGCAGCTGCCTCACTGCAAACTGACCACAGGGTCTTTCTTGCTCCAAACTGCCCTTATTCACAGACAGAGCACCTTTTTTTTATTATTTTGGAAGAGGTAGATGTCATGAAATTGCCACTCCTCCTCTCTACTTTGGCCAATCAGAGAAAGCCTTTAAAGCGGGGTTCCACCCAAATTTTGAACAATATCTGTATGTATTCTCTTCCTTGCCTAGATGCTGACATGCCGTTTAAAAAAATTTAAATCGCCGTAATTACCTTTTATTTCTCTATTCTTCTTTGCACTTCCTGGTTCTCCTCCCGTGGGAGTAGGCGTGTTTCTAGCCTCTCCCAGACTCCTGGGAGCTAGTCTCAGGCTTCCCAGGATGCCACTGACCATGTGCGGGAATGAGCGGTGAATGCTGGGAGCACAGCATTCACCACATCCAGGAAATAAATGCTTGTGGGCTTCAGATGCCCACAATGAAGATGGAAACCGCCTGCAGTGAATAATATAAGTTATTCTTTCCGACGAAATCTGACACAGGCGCACATATTACACACAATATGTGAGTATGTAATGCTGAGAAGAAAAGTTTGTGAATGAACTAAAAAAAAAAAAAAACGATAGATAGGTGGACCCCCGCTTTAAGTAAAAATGAAATACAAGGAATTCTGTGAATTGTAGCAATGCCAAGCAAGTGATCCCCTGTAGTCAGTGTGCCATGGGACAACCAAAAGAGGGAAAATATATTTAGCAGACCAAAAGGGAGTAAATAAGAGAAGTTCTTTGTTAAGGATTGCATATACCTTAAAAAATATATAAATATATATATATATATATATATATATATATATATATATATATATATATATATTTATTTATGTATGAATAAATAAAATACCAGTAGTCTCTTCTCCTCAGAGAGCAGGAATACAATATGTCTGTCTTCTCAATCAGAGCCAGCTTTCCTTACTCAGCAGTTTATGTTAGGGTGGATGTGTGGCGAAGAGTTTTGTTGCTCCAAAGCATTTCCTACCATGTATTCAGCAGATGCTACTAACTGGCAGTGACATGTAGCTGAAAGGAACTTCATGGGTTTCACTAGATGCACAATGCATCTTGTTTCAACTCATACTTGGATCCTCGCACAAACTCATATACTGCCAAAATTATTTAATCACCACTCAAGACCTGATTGATGTGTGTGTATGCCAATTTATGAAATATGAATCTATCATATTCAATCTTGTAGAATGTTTTCACCATATCAACCCTTTTTTCTTAAAGGATAAAGAATTACTCTTCAAGGACAACATTGTTCAAAGTAGTATTGCCTCAGCTTTTGGGTTAAACATCTCTTGTGAGTCACAGGAGTGCTCTTAGTTTTGCTCTCCTGTGACCCACAGTCAGCTAATAGCTGGCTATTGTCTGATATCAGCTGATGTCACAGAGCCACTCCAGGCTCTGGAAGGATCCCGACCATATAGCTGGGACCCACCCAGCTGCCTCAATGACAGCTGGCTCCCCCTCTCATAGTGCGGCTGTGCTAACCCCTCTCCAGTCCAGCATTTCAGTGAGCACTTGAGGGGCATAGCGGAGAGTGGTGACTGACAGTCACTGCCCTCCACTCTAATAGCTGAGCAATTAGCAGTCATGTGATCGCTCAGTTCTTGGTCTTAGAGCTGACACGGGACAGCTGCAGCATTACACCGATATTGCAGCATTGAGGTATGAATGTTTGTTTTTTTATAATCCCACATTTATCCTTTAATACTGTTCCCAAATATACTTAAGTAGACTTACCTGTTGATTCTGAGTGGGGTGTTATTTAGCAGTACACATACAGCATCACATATGCTTTTACCATTTTTTTTACCATTCATCACATATGCTTGTGGCTCTGCATATAGGAATCAATTCAAAAGGCCACGTAACTTTTATCCAAGATCCCCCCTAGTGTCTTTGAGGATCTCATTATGTCCAATTTTTCAAAGTGGCTTTCATCCTGAAAACTTTTTTTTTCTCTTTTACATGCAGGTAATATCTGGAAGCAATCTGGAAGGCACTTTGATAAATGAGTAGTGTCTTCAGTTACCAAAAGTCTATCACTGAGCTATCTGATGCTGCTGCTTTACATGCCATTTTTTCACATTGTTGTCATGAATTATATGACAACGATTTTTATCATATTTATCAACATGTATATATTTTACATTGTTTTAACATACTATTAGCACAGAATATATTTCATTTGCAACTGCCATTTTGGTGATTTCTAATGCAAAAAATATCAAGCTTAACTGTTGCTGAACTTTTTCTCTCACTGTTGTAGTTGCTATGTAATAACTCTTTTAAGTGTAACACACTAGGATAAGATAGCAAACTGTAAGCAGGTCTTATTAGCATACAGCAACCATTCTGATATATTATATTGTTATTAGTTCTGCCTTTGGGTGTTAGTGTTTAAAAGAGATATATGTTTTTGTTTTTTTTTAGGAATCATACTTACCTAGATGGTCATCGGTCAGATTTTGCATCTGTCCCCCGGCTCCTCTAACACTGAGAACTGAGCGATCAAACACTGCTGACCGCTCGATTCTCACAGCTCCTTGAGCAGGGAGCTGCTGACTGTCAGTCACCACTCTTTGCTCTGCCCCCTCCCTCACTCACTGGAGCGCTGGGCTGTGGAGAGGATGGGAGCGACCAGCTCAGGTTCTTAGCGTCTCGCTGAGAGACTGTGCCGGTCCAGGCATGTGAGCGGATCCTGACTTCATTGTCGCGATCATGCCTGAGCCTGGACCGGCTCTGTGACGTCAGCCAACAGCAGGCTTCAGCCCACTGTCTGCTGAAAACGGGTCACAGGAGTTCAGAACAAACTGCACGTATGTGATCTACAGGAGAAGTACAGCCAAACAAGCTTTGGCTGTACTTCTCTTTTAATGCTTGTTTATTGTATTGTCCTTTCTAGTGGAACTGCAAGGTTATGGTGTAATTTCCCTTCTCCGTGTTCCTGTTGCTATCAATAAAACAGCCATATACCCAGCAACATCTTGACTGGTAAAATCATAACCACAGCAGCTTTCCAACAGGTTATGGGCCCAGCTAAAGTTAAAGTACTAAAGACTGTTGCAGATACGTATACAGCACAGAGTACCAGCAAAACCATCAATTACAGTTGCTAATCTCACAACCCAGAATTACCAGTCACAAAGATGAGTGGATAATGAATGATCAAAAAGCTCAAAGTATTATATCCCTGAGCATTGACGATGATCAAGCTGTGCACATATGCAAGAGTAAAATCTCATAAGAAACGTGCAAAGTGGTAGAGAAAGAACTCAAGAGAGAAAATCATAGTAATAAACCATACTTTATTAGAAAGCTATACCAGGCTGAGCTTATGAAAGGTCAGCACATCCAGGACTAGATAAGACCATAGTAATGATGGAATGCCTGTGAGCTATAGGAGTATAAAAGAAAATAAAAGGCTTTCATATAGCAGTAATGCTACTCAGTGGTCTCCCAGGCAGCTATGAGAAACTTGTTACGGCACTTGCTCATGTAGATGATGAACTTACTCTCAAATATGTTAAGGGAAAGCCTATAGATGATCCTAAGTGCAAACACCACCAGGTGATGAAACATGTTAGGGCGGGGCCTATTGTGTCATCTACCAGGAAGCACTGCTGGATTGCTGGAGACAGGTGAAGCTGAGGTCTAAAGCCTAAAAGGGACACTGTAGCTATATTGCGGAAAGCGATTTAAGTGGTGCACTGCTTGTGGAATGCACTTTTTTTGTGAGTGTACATCCTAATTTACTTTAACCACTTGACCTCCGGAAGGTTATCCCCCCTTCATGACCAGGTCATTTTTTGCTATTCAGCACTGCCAACTACGCGGTCATGCAACACTGTACACAAATTTAATTTATTTTTTTTTTTTCACACAAATAGGGCTTTTTTTTGGTGAGATTTGATCCCTACTAGGTTTTTTATTTTTTGCTTTATAAGTAAAAAAAGACCGAAAATTAAAAAAAAAAACAATATTTTCTACTTTCTGTTATAAAACATATTCAATAAAATCATATTTCTTCATAAATTTAGGCCAAAATGTATTCTGCTTCATGTGTTTGGTAAAAAATTCCAATAAGTGTATATTAACGTATATTAACTTATTTACCTTCAGTAAATCAGGACTGATCAATTTTCAAATCTATGTACCATAGTTTGGAGATGCTACATAAACGCTTTCACATGAATGAATGAATGAATGATTTGTAAAGCGCTGCAAATGCGAACTGAATCACCTCAAGGCGCTAAATGCGTTTTGTGTTGTCAGCTTCTTAGAAGAGGAAGGTCTTGAGTTTTTTCCTGAAGGCCAGATGGTTTTCTTCCATGTGGATGTGAGTCGGAAGAGTGTTCCATAACCAAGGTCCCTGGACTGCGAATCTTCATTCTCCCTTTGCTTTGTAGCGGTATTTGGGAATGAGGAGGAGGTTTTGGTTAGATGATCCTATACATGATCAGTTAACCAGCCTCTGCTGGATTCTGTGCTAAAAGACATGCTTCTGTCTCTGCGGAGCATGATTCAAATAGATATGGCCACCTACATGCAGAGATTTAACCAAGACATACAAGCAGTGGGAAATAGAGTGGATCACATTGAATCCAAGATGGAGGAATATGCAGAAACCATTAATGAGATGGTTGATGCTAATGATGAGAGGGAGGGCGAAAACAAATGGATCAAAGCTAAATTAGCTGACATGGAGGACAGGTCTAGAAGAAACAATTTCAAAATAAGGGGGATCCTCGAATCTGTGCAACAATCTGAACTGAACCTCTATGCAGGGACACTATATAAAAACCTCCTACCCAGTCTCACTAACTTAGGTGTCACTATCGTCAGAATTCACCGTCTCCCCAAGCCATCCCACCTGTCGGATCACATTCGCAGAGATGTACTCCTTCGCTTACATATTTTCCATGTGAAGGAACTCCTTATGGCAACTATGAGGAAGCAAGATCAAATCCCCTCACAATACCAAAGCCTACAATTCTTTGCTGATCTGTCACAATATACACTTCAAAAAAGAAAGAGCCTCCCTGGCGGTATGATTATTTCGGATTTTAGGTGCTGAAAGCGGTACCATTATTTTGCATGGAAATTTGGCATTTTATATTGTAGGTCTGTAAATCTTAACAATAACACACTTAAATCTGTCCAAACCAGAGTCTAGTAGATATCCCGGGTATGATAAAGTTTGAAACACAAAAACATAAATTATAATATAATAAATAAAAATAAATAATTAAAAAAAAAAAAAAAATAGTAATAAAATAAATTTCCCCACAATTCACTATCGCTCAATTCTGCAAGTGTTCTAATTTACTATCGCTGTTTTCTAGCTGGTCTAAAGCCACTTTTGACGTAAAGGGACACTTTTTGGTTGCTATGGACAATCTCCAGTTTCCAGGCAGAAAGAACAGTATATATCATATACAACTGCATGCAGGGCATGGGCCAAAGCACTGGGGACAAAAGGGATGTGAAATCATTTCATACAGTACTGTAATCTGTAAGATTACAGTACTGTATGTGTTATGATTTTTACTTTTTTTTTAATTTGCCGCCAGGCTCCGTCCCCGTGCGTCGCGCCGCTCGCAGGGAACGGAGCCTGGCACGGAGAGGCTTCGGAGGAGGACGGAGCCCTCGGACACTGCGGGGGACATCGCAGGATCCCAGGGACAAGGTAAGTAACGCCGCCCCAGGATCCTGCAATGCGATCCCAAGTGTGGCTCGGGGTTACCGCTAATGGTACTGAATTTTAACCCCGAGCCACACTCGGGAAAACCGCCAGGGAGGCTACATACGGTGACCAAAGTTCTGCACAATCATAAATATGCTTACAGATGGGGTTACCCCACAAAGCTAACCATCATCAAGGACAACCACACTTATACAATAACCTCCTTGGAAAAAGGGATTACCCTGCTAAAGAATGGGGCATTCTCCCACACCCTGACGGGGAAAACCCCACTACCAGTACCCCACGCCAATTAGAACGGGAATGGAAAAAAGTTACAGCAAAGAACGCCAAATTGCATGCTTAACTGAAACCGGGTGGACTATTTTAGCTCCCTAGTCCCTGAAATTCCAGGTCAGGACTAATAGGTTGAACTTAACCCCCAATATTACTTAGCAGCAAGATGCTGTCTATGGATGGAGTCTACCCACTCTGCTCGCTGCACCACGTTTGGTGCTCATTAATGTTACACATGTTATACCGTTATTTTTTCTTTTTTTTTTTTGTATTATGTCGGCAGTCTCAGAAACACAGAAAAATCACCTCAACACATTACTGTTTGCAGCATTATCACCTGCAATGGGACTCCTCCTCGGATACCCTTCAAGCTCAAAGGAAGAAACCACATCGCTCACTGTGAGTACCTAACTACCAATGTTCATTGTCAATCTCTTTTACACTCACATTACTGGTTACAACCACCAGAAGGAACCTATACACCACAATAGAGGGTCGTCACCTTGCCTACAGCAGGTTCTACAATTTCTACACATGACACTTAATATCTTATCTATTAATGCCAAGGGGCTTAACCACCCTGCAAAAAACAAACTCTCTATGGAAAGAAGCAATTTTGCACCCAACGATGTTTTCTGTGTGCAAGAGACTAATTTCTGCTCACTAAAATCTCCTAAATGCCCAAATAAGCACTACCCCCAGGTTTTCACCGCAAATGCTGAATCTAAAACCAAGGGAGTTCTTATTGCTGTCAAAGACTCTGTGGCATTTAACTGCTTCAATACAGGGCATTTTCACCCCCTTCCTTCCCAGACCAATTTTTAGTTTTCAGCGCTGTCGCACTTTAAACGACAATTGCACGATCGTGCGACGTTGTACCCAAACAAAATTTTCCCCACAAATAGAGCTTTCTTTTGGGGGCATTTGATCACCTCTGTGGTTTTTATTTCTTGCGCTATAAACAAAAGAAGAGCGACAATTTTGAAAAAAAACACAATATTTTTTACTTTTTGCTTTAATAAATATCCCAATTTTTTTTAAAAAAACAAATTTTTTCCTCAGTTTAGGCCGATAGGTATTCTTCTACATATTTTCGGTAAAAAAAATCACAATAAGCGTATATTGATTGGTTTGCGCAAAAGTTATAGCGTCTACAAAATACGGGATAGATTTATGGCATTTTTAAAAAAATGTTATTTCTTTATTTTTTTACTAGTAATAGCGGCGATCTGCAATTTTTTTCATGACTGCGACATTATGGCGGACACATCGGACACTTTTGACACATTTTTGGGACCATTCACATTTATACAGCAATCAATGCTATAAAATTGCATTGATTACTGTATAAATGTGACAGGCAGGGAAGGGGTTAACCACTAGGGGGACACAAGGGGTTAAATGTGTTTCCTAGGGGAGTGATTCTAACTGTAGGGGGAGGGGACTCACAAGGGGAGGAGACCGATCGGTGTTCCTCTGTACTGGGAACACCGATCGGTCTCCTCTCACCTGACAGGACGTGGATCTGTGTGTTTACACACACAGATCCACGGTCCTGTTCGGTTAACGGGCAATCGCGGGTGCCCAGCGGCATGCACCGGGTCCCGAGCAATGCCGCTCGCGCGCCCGCTAGAGGGCCGGGAAGCCCAGGACATCATATGACGGCCACCCAGGATGGGAGATCCCATCTCAGGCCGTCATTTGACTATGGGCGGGTAGCGAAGTGGTTAAACAACATGAAGCAATAAGAGACCCCATGGCAGGTTTATGCTGTTGGTCTACGACTTAAATTCTACTACCTATGTACAAAGGCTGGCTGAAGGCTAGCCTGCATTTGTGGGAGGAGTCTGAGAGGGCTATTTAAGCCTCCTCCTCTGTCAGGTCAGGACTCGTGGGCGTTCCGGGTTCAGTAGGGGCGGGGCCTACGCGCCACTTCCGGATCGATTGCAAGATGGTGGCGGTGCCTCTCTCGGTGCTTCACCAAGGAGTTCACCTCTCCACCCACCTGGTTCCCCCTCGGCACCCACATTCACGGGTCCCCGCTTCTCTTGGTATTTCAGCAGGAGGGGGGGGGGCAATCGGCCGCCCGCCTGCCCGCCGACTCCTCTCCCAATGCAATGCAGCTCCATGAGGGAGCCTCTTGCCAGCCAGCTCCTCTCTCCCCTTACCAGCTTGCTTCAGGGGGGGGAGCTGCCGACCGCTTCTCTGGGTATTGAGGGTGGGGGGATGTCCAGCCAGCTGCCTGCTCCACTGCACACGGCACCACGGGGGGGGGGGGGGCGCTCGCCCGTTTTTCTAGGTGATCATGCAGGGGGAGGGGGGCCGTCCATCCTCCACCCACCCTCCTTCCCCTCGGCGGCAGCCAGTCAGGTACGGCCCGCCCGCTTCTCCCGGCGAGCATGCCGGGGGAAGGGAGGGGGGCCATCCATCCGTCCTCCACCACCCTCCTTCCTTCCCCCTCGGCTGCAGCTGGTCAGGTGCTGCCCGCCCGCTTCTCCCGGCGCTCATGCAGGGGGGAGGGGGGCGTCCTTTCATCCTCCACAGCTCTGTGTGGGCAGCCCGCCCGTTTCTCCCGGAGCTCATGCCGGGGGAGGGGAGGGGGGGGGACGTCCTTCCATCCTACACAGCTCTATATGACCAGCACGCAGCCCGGGCTTCTCCCGGCGCCCGTGGGGGGGGGGTGCGTCACGGCTGTCCATCATCTTTCACCACACCAACTTCCCTAGGGCTCAGTTTGGGGGGGGGGGTCGTCTGTCAATCCTCCACCTTCGCTGGGCCCAATCCCGCATGGTCGGGGGGGGTGCGCCACCCGCTTCTCCCTCATCCCTGTGTGTCTTGCCAGCGTGGGGGGGGCGGCCGCCCGCTTCTCCTGGGGGGGGAGCGGGGCGTCTGTTCGTCCATCTTGTATCCACTCACCCGCCAGTTCACCTCACCTCCCTGGAAGTCACTCCGTGCATCACGGAGGAATCGCCCGCACGCTTCCCGGTTCTCATGGGGGGGGTGCTCACCCGCCTGCTCACTTCCCGGTACTCACATGGGGCATCATGGGGGGGGGGAGATCCCCGCACGCCTCCCGGCATTCACCGCTTCAGGCACCAGTGTTTTATCATGGCGTTTCGGCCCCAGGATTTCTGTCATAGCGCTTCAGCCTCAGGTTTCCGTCACAGCGTTTCTATCTAGGCATTTTGGTGTCAGCGTCTTGCTATCATAGCGCTCCTGTCGTAGCGTTCTGGTCATAGCGTGTTCTGCCTCAGCAGTTCTGTCGCAGCATTCTCCCCCAGCATTTCTTTCAGGGTGTTCTGCCCCAACATGTCTGTCGTCACATTCAGCCCTGCATTTCTGTCATGGCGTTTCCGCCCCAGCGTTTCTGTCATGTTCAGCCAGCATTTCTGTCAGCATTTATACCTCAGCATTTCTGTTACAACATCCAGCATTTCTGTCTTAGCATTCCGCCCCAGCATTTCCATCATTAGCGTGTTACCCTGGCATTTCGGTCTCAGCGTTTGTCTTAGCGTTTCTACCCCAGGATTTCCGTCTTAGCGTTCTGCCCCAGGTGTTTTGTCTTAGCGTTCTGCCCCAGGTTTTTTGTCTTAGCGTTCTGCCCCAGGATTTCTGGCCTTAGCGTTCTGCCCCAGGATTTCTGTCTTAGCGTTCTGCCCCAGGATTTCTGTCTTAGCGTCCTGCCCCAGGATTTCTGGCCTTAGCGTTCTGCCCCAGGATTTCTGGCCTTAGCGTTCTGCCCCAGGATTTCTGTCTTAGCGTTCTGCCCCAGGATTTCTGTCTTAGCGTTCCGCCCCAGGATTTCTGTCTTAGCGTTCGGCCCCAGGATTTCTGTCTTAGCGTTCTTCTCCAGCATTTCTGTCACAAACGTTCTTCTCCAGCATTTCTGTCGCAATGTTCTTCTCCAGCATTTCTGTCGCAACGTTCTTCTCCAGCATTTCTGTCGCAACGTTCTTCTCCAGCATTTCTGTCGCAACGTTCTTCTCCAGCATTTCTGTCGCAACGTTCTTCCCCAGCATTTCAGTCACAGCGTTTGGCCCCTGCATTTCTGTCATAGCGTTGGCCCCTGCATTTCTGTCATAGCGTTTGGCCCCTGCATTTCTGTCATAGCATTTGGCCCCTGCATTTCTGTCACAACGTTCTGCCCCTGCATTTCTGTCACAGCGTTCTGCCCCTGCATTTCTGTCACAGCGTTCTGCCCCTGCATTTCTGTCATAGCGTTTGGCCCCTGCATTTCTGTCACAGCGTTCTGCCCCTGCATTTCTGTCACAGCGTTCTGCCCCTGCATTTCTGTCACAGCGTTCGGCCCCTGCATTTCTGTCACAGCGTTCTGCCCCTGCATTTCTGTCACAGCGTTCGGCCCCTGCATTTCTGTCACAGCGTTCGGCCCCTGCATTTCTGTCACAGCGTTCGGCCCCTGCATTTCTGTCACAGCGTTCGGCCCCTGCATTTCTGTCACAGCGTTCGGCCCCTGCATTTCTGTCACAGCGTTCTGCCCCTGCATTTCTGTCACAGCGTTCTACCCCTGCATTTCTGTCACAGCGTTCGGCCCCTGCATTTCTGTCACAGCGTTCTGCCCCTGCATTTCTGTCACAGCGTTCGGCCCCTGCATTTCTGTCACAGCGTTCGGCCCCTGCATTTCTGTCACAGCGTTTGGCCCCTGCATTTCTGTCACAGCGTTCGGCCCCTGCATTTCTGTCACAGCGTTCGGCCCCTGCATTTCTGTCACAGCGTTCGGCCCCTGCATTTCTGTCACAGCGTTCGGCCCCTGCATTTCTGTCACAGCGTTCGGCCCTCGCATTGCTGTCACAGCGTTCGGCCCTCGCATTGCTGTCTCAGTGCACAGTCTCTGCATTTCTGTCAAGGCGTTTCTGCCCCAGGTTTTCAGTCACCGCATGGCTGCCCAAGATTTCTGTCATAGCGTTTCTGCCCAGTATTTCTGTCATGGCGGCATTCTGCCCCAGCATTTCTGACTTGGCGTTCAGTCTCAGCTTTTCTGTCTTGGTGTTTCTACCCCAGGTTTTTATGTCATTACACTTCTGCTTTAGCGTTCTGTCATAGCGTTTCTGCCTCAGGATTTCGGTCATGGCATTTCTGCCTCTGCGTTTCTGCCCCAGGAGTTCTGTCATGGCATTTCTGCCTCTGCGTTTCTGCCCCAGGAGTTCTGTCATGGCATTTCTGCCTCTGCGTTTCTGCCCCAGGAGTTCTGTCATGGCATTTCTGCCTCTGCGTTTCTGCCCCAGGAGTTCTGTCATGGCATTTCTGCTTCTGCGTTTCTGCCCCAGGAGTTCTGTCATGGCATTTCTGCTTCTGCGTTTCTGCCCCAGGATTTCTGTCATGGCATTTCTGCCCCTGCGTTTCTGCCCCAGGATTTCGGTCATGGCATTTCTGCCTCTGCGTTTCTGCCCCAGGATTTCTGTCTTTGCTTTTCTGCCTCAGCATTTCTGTCATAGTGTTTTTGCCCCAGGATTTCTGTCATTGCATTTCTGCCCCAGGATTTTAGTCTCAGCATTTGTCATTACGCTCTGCCCAGGGTTTCGGTTCTCACGTTCCTGCCTCAGCTTTCAGTTTCAGCATTCCTGTCGTAGGGTTTTCTGTCAACATTGCGGTCAGTGCGCTTCTGCCCCGAGATTTCTGGCATAGCCTTTCTACTTCAGTGTTCAAGTCTCAGCATTCCTGTCACAGCGTTTCTCAGAGGGGTGTTGTTGTTCAGTCACGGCATACTTCGGTAGCTGGTTTTATCTTCGTTGTTTGTCATGTCTCATTGTATCTTTGTTCATGTTTGTACCTGGGTCAGTTAGCTAGGGCTCACATGTCAGGATCTGTCACGTCTACAGATCCATACGGGCTGAGGTTTCGTTTGTTAATGATTGTTGACCACAATCTTCTCGCCTGTATAACATACGTCATACGATGCACGTTCATTCACCACACCTGTACGATTACCCACCACGGTCTGTGGGTACACCAGCCCTGAGTTTTCAGTTAATTACCTGTCTCTGCGCAGCAGGTTACTCGGGCTCAGTCACTACTTACACGAGGGGGGGGGGTGGTCCATCATCAGCTTCATTCACGCGCAGTGGTCTTGACATTTCTGCTCATGTTCTCATACTTGGGTAGGCTCAGAGGGGGATTGCTGTTCTCTTGTAATGTTGACTGTCATTTCTCTTGTTCATGTTCTCAGGTGGGCTGCATTGGCAGCCATCATCCCCTTGTTGGTCCTTAAGTGGTAGGTTTGGGCAAACGTCGTCATGATTCTGCATTCTACGATATCTTGTCTAGGATGTGGCCTGGAAGACTGCTCAGGGACGTCAGTCCAGTCATTTTTTCCGTTCCCCAGCCGGTGTCAGGTAGGGGGGTTTCAGTCACTTTGGGGTATGACTGTTTCAGGCCATGGGACTTATTTCCCCGGTGTGGAGTCTGGCCCTCCTTCCTCGGTTCAGGATTCAGACTCTGCTGCAGCACGACCTGATCAAATCAGGTGGGACCAGCATTCGGTGTCTGGCATGGTTTCTCCACGTTGTCAGTGCTTATTGCCTTAGGGTTTGGGCCTCAACCACCTACTCCATCACATCCTTCAGGTATTTATCATTTTGAACTCCTGCCAGTTGTCTTTTGGCACTTACCCTCGCTCTTTCCCATACCAGTTTGGGTAGGCCAGGGCTTGGGGGAGGGTTTCATGGAGCACTTCCGAGGGTCTGGTCGAAGTTTTGATCTTCTCGGCTATCATTTTGCAGGGGCTCCTCGGGACAACCATTGCTCCCCTTCCCCCACGCATCCTCTCATTCACAGTAGTTCATTCTCATGTCTGGGTCGTCTCGGGCTCCAGGCTCTGTCCAATCGTTCATGGGACGTTTCGTTGGGTTCTGGGTAGCTTCGCAGGTCTACAAGAGGTTCTGTCTCATCACCGAGTCGGGGGTTTCTCCTGTCATAACGGACACTTATCAGTTACATACTGTTGCCATCCGGGCAAGCACTACTCCAGTTGATGGATTGTTACCTTCCCTTTTTCACCTAAATTTGTGTCTTTTTGCCCTCTTTCAGGCATACTGACCAGTCAGGCCAAGGCACACCTCAGGCCTTGGTGCTTAGGAGTATCACTTTCTAACTCGAAGACTCTGACTATAAGTACAAAGGCTGGCTGAAGGCTAGCCTGCATTTGTGGGAGGAGTCTGAGAGGGCTATTTAAGCCTCCTCCTCTGTCAGGTCAGGACTCGTGGGCGTTCCGGGTTCCCACCCACCCGTTTCCCCCAATATTCATACTTACTCATATTACTTTTCTTACATTCAGGGTATGCCCTCTTTCAGGCATACTGACCAGTCAGGCCAAGGCACACCTCAGGCCTTGGTGCTTAGGAGTATCACTTTCTAACTCGAAGACTCTGACTACAAATGATAGTTAAAGTGTACCCCAATAAACACCAACTCCAATTCTTCAACAAGATAATGAGGAAAATTAGGTCCCATCAAAAGGGTCTACTGATAATCTGTGGGGATTTTAATATCCCCCCGGATCCATCGTTGGATTCTACGTCCCACTTCAAAGGCTCAGTTCAGACACTCCTGCCTTCTATCCAGAAAGAGAATCTGCACGATGCACGGCAATGCTTCAATGCCGGTGAAAAAGACTTTACTTATTTCTCCCCACTTCATCGTATCTACACCAGAATAGACCTTTTTCTAGTGGATCAACAAACTCTACTTCAGACCAAAGCTGTCACCATAAATCCAATCACATGGTCGGACCATGCCTCTATTGTCCTCCTCATAGTGGACTTGTCATCTGTTAAGGCAAGCCCGATATGGAGAATCAACTCCTTCCTACTGCAACAAAAAGAAATGAAGGAGACTTTTCAAACCAGGTTACTGGAGTTTTTTAACAATGCTGGATCTGTTCTCAACCCATTTATGCTATGGAATGCCCATAAAGCGTTTATGAGGGGTATTGGTATTCAGATGGGGGCGAGGGCCAAGAGGCAGAGACAAAAGCGGTTAACTGATCTATTAAAGGTAATCTCGATCATAGATACCCAGAACAAACTTAATACTTCCCTGATACTTTCTCAAAAACTACTACAACTCAGATATGACCTTAGGCTTCTTTTGCTAGAAAATTTTGAGAAATCAAGTAGGAAATTAAAAATGACCTATTATGCTAATGGAAATAGGGCAGGCAAACTATTGGCACAAAATCTTAAAGGGCATAGATATAAAACAAAAATCCCATTTATCATTCACCCAGGAACCAAACAAAAAGAATATCACCCTTAAAAAATAGCAAATGCTTTCAGTTTTTATTACAGTTCTCTATATAACCTGAAAAATTACCCAACGACCCACCAACCAACCCCTGAAGCCATCAACAATTTCCTTTCAACCTTATCTATACCAAAACTATCATCTAGCCAACTGAATTCCTTAAGCACACCTTTCACAGAAGCAGAAATCCACAAGATCATAGACTTTCTACCCCCGAACAAATCCCCTGGCCCAGATGGCTTCAGTGGGGAATATTACAAAGAATTTAAGACTCTTCTATCCCCATATTTACACATATCTAGAAAAAAAATTCAATATCGCTGCTGCCTCTGCCTCTTTCCCTCCTGAAATGTTGGAACCTCTGATTGTAACATTGCCTAAGCCAGGGAAGGAACCAGACTCTCCCCCAAATTTAAGGCCAATTTCATTACTGAATGTTGATCTGAAACCTTATGCAAAATTGATAGCCTCATGTCTTATCAACATATTACCCACACTTATCCACCCTGATCAAACGAGATTCACCAAGCACAGACAAACCTTTAGGTGCCACTCGAAGGCTAGGGAATATCATTCACATGGCAGAGGTGCAGTGGAGGCCTTCTCTGCTCCTAACGCAGAGAAGGCCTTTGATCGTATATACTGGCTTTATCTGGTCAAAGTATTAGAAACATTCAGCTTTAGGGGGAACATATTATCAGCCATTATGGCCTTATACTCCAAGCCGTCAGCCTGAGTATACTTAGCTGGTGTCTTATCATCCCCATTCACCATATCAAATGGAACAAGACAGTGGTGTCCATTATTCCCCTTAATCTTCAATCTCTTAATGGAACCCTTTGCTATTTACATTAGAACACATCCAAATATCAAAGGATTCCCAGCAGGTGACAGCGACCATTCCATTAGCTTATTCGCTGACGATATTATCATGATCTTGACTGAGGTGGAATCTTCCCTGGCTGCGGCACATGAAGCTCTGGCTATGTTTAATCAAATATTGTATTATAAGGTTAATGAAAGCAAATCTCATATATTGGGTTTAGGAATTGATGACTCTATGAGATCTAAGTTGCAACGACAATATCCGTATACCTGGAATACAACAGGTATAAAGTACCTGACCCTAACAGCAACTGCAGACCAAGTAGTTGATGCAAACTACATGCTCTTTCTCCATAAACTAGACTCTAAACTGTGTGATATAACTAAAACAAAACTGATATGGACTGGAAGATTAGCGGCTTTTAAAATGATTGTTTTACCCCAATTTATCTACATGCTTAGAGCACTTCCCATCCCAGTCCCTGAAAGCTTCTTTTTTAAAGCCCAATCTATAATCAACAGATACTTTTTGTGGCAAGGGAAAAAAGCTAGATGCGCTTTCCGTAAACTGATCAAATCTAGAAAAACAGGGGAGGTAGGACATGTTCTACTTAAGGACTACTATACTGCAGCCATCCTAGCCAGATCGAAACAGTGGTTCCCTCATAATCCAACATCTAGATGGTTAGAATTGGAGCAACACCAATGCTCCAACAGCAACCCACAGGATCTACTTCTGACCAGTGTATTCCAGCCTCGGGTACCAGGTGAAATGTCACCTACTATGATGGCCACGATCCAAACCTGCAATACACTTCTGAACACCGCTACAACTGATACAAATTCTAAATCCATCCCCCTATCTACCTCTAGTCTTCAGCTACTAATCCCTGATTTAAAAGTGGGTCACTGGGCTTCCAAGGGTATTTCCACCATTGATGACATTAACATTGGCCCATCACTTAAAACTTTTAGAGCAGCCCAAATTGAACATGGTCTTGAACTAAAAGACCATTATGCATACATACAGATATCGCACTTACTATTGTCCATACCTAACCCCTGTCTTACACTTCCTTGGAGAATTTTTCTTTATTTAACAAACCCTAACACATCTATCAAAGGTATATCCTTATTTTACAACTTCTTAAAACAAAAATCAATATTCTCCAAAACACCATCTATGAAAACCTGGGAAATAGACTTAATGTCCTTTTTCACCTCTGAACAATGGCAAACTGTACTCACATCTACATACACAGCCACTAAGAGCGTCAACTTATGGGAACTCACTCAAAAAATTCTACTGCTGTGGTATCTAACACCTACGAGAATAGTAGGTTTCAGTCCTCAAATGTCTTCGCTCTGTTGGAGACAATGTGGTCACAGAGGCTCATTATTCCACATACTATTGTCATGCCCACTACTGAGAACCTTCTGGACAGACGTTTTTATAACTATAGGAAAACGTACTAACTCACAACCCCCCCCCCCCCACCTCAAATCCATATTTTGCTCAGTGCTAGACTAGAACTGGTCAAACGATGGAAAAGCTCTTAAGTACCAAACCTTGCAGGTGTACTCAGAACCACTAACTTACATATAACCTACGAAGCAATGTTCGCCTCTTTCCAAGGAAACTATAACTTAAAATATCTCCACTGGTGCCCCTGGTTCGACTGGTATAAACCTAGCAGGATCATTCAGGCTTAAACATCAATTTTAGTTCATATTACTTTAAAAGCCGCATCCAACTCTCATGTTATCCCTCCTTCCCAAGTTACCTTAATATCTTCAAAATTTTGAGAATGTGGTGAACCAACAATACAATGGACTTTCAATTACTGTGATCTTTTACTTATTAAAAATTGCACTGCCAACATATTCAACTCAGCCTTGCGGACTCCAAACACGGACGCAGCCTGATCTCTTTGGGGTGTCCGCAAATGGGAGTATCGCAACGCTGGAGCAACCACTGGTAGCAGTAATTTCTATAACTATTACAATCAACAGTCAGATTATCTACACAATTATAATGTTTACAAGTCTTGAACCTACTGATGATGCAGATACTTAACTACCTACAATGTTTTATGCTATATTAATCTGTATGTATGAGCTTATCACTGCCTTTCTGATTTTATTTTTCTGTTATGTATGAAAACTTTGAATAAAAACTATTGAAATTAAGAATATATTGAGATTAAGAACCAGTCCAATATGTATGATAACATGTTTAAAAAGCAATGTCCCAAATGCCAATGGAGTAACATACTTTTCAGTGAGAATATCGTTATTCTCTTTAAGTGCATTAAATTAAAAAAAGTCCCAGGAGGAAACACAGAATTTTGAAAAACTATCACCTAAAGCATACACTAGAATTTTCACCATGTGCATGTATACAGTAAGTGTATAAACAGACTCACAGGCTCTTGGCCATCATCCAGATACAGCAATTCCACCAAGCATGGGAACAGGATGTGCTTACAAGAAAACGTATTAGGATGTAACTTCCAAAGGCAAGTTTTTGGCATTGTGCTACCATGCTAAAAAAAAAATGGAAATCACCAATCCTGAACTATACCAGGTCTGTTGTATGTTGCATTTTATCTTATTATATATTTCAACAGCTCTGGTACTTCCCAGACTTTTCTTCCCATTAAGAAATAAGTAATCCAGGATAAATGACCCATACACATAGGTACTAGTCTAATATTCCATGTAAAACTAACATGGCATACAACTAACAACATAAACTGCAAAAATAATTGTTAATTACTTAAATTATACTTATAAAATCAGAAAGCTTTGGCTATTGTTCATACATATGCTGAACTGGAGAGAAAGGCAAAAAAAGTCAGGTCTATAACATCATCCCTGGATAGCAACACTACTGGAAATTGTATGCTAATTTTGATACAACATTTGGTGTTAGCTTAAAGAGAAATAATATTATTCTCAACAGAAAAGCGCATCCTAATTTTAATAAAATATTCAACCAAAAGTAAATAATGGCATTAAGAATATTTAAGTACAAATTATTTACTTAAAGTAGAAAATTACAGCTATCTGACAAGAAGGCACTCCAACTCTCACTCACAATATTTCTAAGACTGCATGCATTAGATAGACCCAATTTCTATTGCCATGAAGAGAGCACAATTTTACTAGGAATTTCTTTGCGTCTGTTTGGGCTTCCCAGCCAATGCTTGCCTAACTGTATCTGTCTGCGGCTTCTACTTTCAGTCATTGTAATGTGTCACAAACTAGTATTCCCTATAAGCATATTATGGTTCAACAAGGACTTCTGGGACTATAAAGTATGTGGCCTATGACTTTGTGCATTTATGTATGTGGTTACCCAGCTCCTTGGTTGATATATTTTCCTAATGCACTATACAAGAGTATGATGGCCCCCCGGTCCTTTGCTTTATGTAGGGGATTTTAACGCGATCCTGGATCCAAGAGTGGACCGCCTGGGAGGGGGAGGTAGGTCTTTCCCCTCTTTTGTAGATTGGGCCCAGATCCATTGGCCTGACAGAGGTGTGGCGCTGGAAACATCCGGATGAACGCCAATTTTCCTGTCATTCGGATTCTTTCCATACTATGCCCAGACTGGACATGGCATTTGCGCCGGCAGAGACCCTTCCTGTTGTCTCTGCCGTTTCATACCTGCCCAGGGGAGTTTCAGATCATGCCCCTCTGTCTGTGTCCCTCCTCCTCCTCCCAGGCTCGGGACCTGCTCTATGGCGCCTAAACTCATACTGGCTGGAGGACAAGGTGGTACAGGGAGAGTGTAGGATGAGCATTTCTAACTACTGGAAACATAATTTAGATAAAGTGGATCCCTCCACGGAGTGGGACGCATTCAAGTCTACATTGAGAGGTACCTTTATGTCTATTACGGGGATTTTGCAGAAAAATAATCAGATGCTCACTGAGGAATTAGAAACTGCTATGGTACGCGCGGAGTCTGATTATGCTTCTAACCCTGCCTCTGACACTAGAGAGACATGGTTACAGAGCCGTAGGGAATATGAACTCCGTCTGCTAGATCTCACACAAAAACGCATGTTGCCTGTATCCCAAAAGTCGTTTGAATATGGTAATAAAGCAGGACGTCTCTTGGCATACCTGACCAGACCTGACCATTCCCCCATCTCTATACCACGTATCATTACTGCTCAAGGTACTATTAGTGATAACCCGGGAGATATCCTAGATTATTTTCTGTGCTTTTACAGTAAGCTGTATACTTCCAAGGTTGATTATGATGACTCTCAGCTGTCTGACTATTTGGCTGACATATCTCTTCCCTCCTTGTCGGATGAGGGACGGGACATGTTGGAGGCGCCTATTTCAGTCGAGGAGGTTGCTGCAGCAATTTCCCAAATGCCTGCATATAAGACCCCTGGACCTGATGGTTTCCCGACTGAATGGTATGTTAAGTTTAAGGACCTTCTATCCCCTTTCCTTCTGCGGACTTATAACAAAGCCCTAGAAACTGGGATCCTCCCCCCAACGATGCAGGAGGCTTTGATAGTTCTCCTATTAAAGCCCCGAAAAGACCCACTTACCTGTGAATCTTATCGTCCAATTTCTCTCATAAATGTGGACGTTAAGATTCTGGCCAAAATATTAGCAAATCGACTGAATACTGTGGTCACATCCCTGGTTAATAGTGACCAAGGTAGTTTTATCCCTGGTAGGTCTACTAGAATGAACATTCGCAGATTGTTTCACAACTTGCAATATCCACATGACTGTCCCCCTACACGCGCCATTGTGTCTTTAGACACCTGTAAAGCATTTGACAGTGTGGAATGGCCGTACCTTTTTCAGGTGTTACAGAAATATGGCTTCGGCCCCCGTGTGGTAGCATGGATAAAACTTCTGTACACTTCCCCAACAGCTAGGATACGGGTTAACTCATCTATCACAGATCCCTTCCCGATCACCAGGGGCACTCGACAGGGGTGCCCATTGTCGCCCCTGTTGTTTGCCCTGGCAATGGAGCTACTTGCAGTTTGCATTCGCTCCTCCCCCACAATTAAAGGACTCCCAATTGCAAATATAGAGGAGCGCATTTCCCTTTACGCAGATGACACACTGGTGTACCTGGCAGATGCAAATGAGTCTCTGCAGGCTTTGCTGGAGGAGATCAATACCTTTGGGGACTACTCTGGATTCCGGGTTAATTGGGACAAATCCAGTCTTTTCCCCTTAGATGTGAATAACCCTCCTCAGATAGCCCGGCCTCCAAGCTTCAGGTGGTGTCTTCTTTTAGATACCTTGGAGTATTGGTTCAGGCTCCCTTATCTCTATACGCCACTAATAATCTAGATCCTTTGCTAGCCCGGGAACAAACTAAACAGTGGATGGATTTACCTTTAGACCTCATGGGGAGGGCCAATATTCTTAAAATGATCTATCTGCCTAGATTGCTTTATATCCTTACTAATTCCCCATATAAAATACCAAAAGCTACCTTCAAACACATAGATATGATATGCACTACTTTCCTGTGGAAAGGTGGATCCCCCAAAGTGGCACTTGAGACACTGAGGCTGCCAGCTCATCTGGTGGGTCTAGCGTTCCCTAACTTCTTTCTTTACTATATGGCATCCCAACTGGTGCACATACACGACTGGATGAATGCAGATCCAGCCACTGCCTGTACAACCACGGAGGGGGCTATCGCATCTTCCCTTGAAACGCTGCATAACATAATATATAGAGACCGGGTCCCTGACCGCCCTGGAACCTCTCTACTCTCCGCCTCCCTTTCATTGTTTAAATATATTACCATGAAAATATCAAAACATTCTTGGCTGAAATCCCCTAACAACCCCTTGTGGTTTAATCCCAACCTGCAAGAATTGTACTCTCTTCCAGATGCCAAACGTTGGTATTCCAAGGGGATTAAATATCTATGTCATTTATATACTACACAGGGTTTTAAAACTTTCTCTCAGTTACGCAGGGACTTTGACCTACCAAGATCACACTTATTTTATTATTATCAGCTCAGACATGCCATACATGCCCAATTTGGTACCTTAGATGATATCACTGATCTGCCCCCGCTGGAAAGACTACTCAGGCAACCAGAACCCTCTAAATTAGTATCCACTTACTATGCAGCCTTAATGACTGACTTTAACCCTAGGTTTCACAAAGCGCAAGAGAAGTGGGATTCAATGGATATCTCTATGGTAAATGAGGATTGGTCAGAATTTAGTGACACATATAAAACTTCTGTCATTTCCTCCCGAGACCGCATCATACAAGTTAAAATCTTTCATCAAACCCACCTCACCCCGGCCCGGCCAGACTGCATAAAATGGGTCTTTTACCATCAGCTGTCTGTTTCCAAGGCTGTGGCCAAGAAGCAGACTTCTTGCATTGCTTTTGGGCATGCCCGATAGTTAGCGACTTCTGGGAGGAAGTGGGTGCCTTTATATCGACTGTGCTGGGCCTTCCTAACATAATTCACCCTAAGAATTGCCTGTTGGGAGTATTTGGAGACTTAAACATATCATCACATGCCAAGAGATTGTTCCGTATACTTTATTTTTATGTTAAAAAAATCTATTCTACTGTCCTGGAAAGGTGCACAGACCTCTTTGAAATCCCTCTGGTTAAAACTTATCAATGACTCTATTCCATTATATAAATTAACCTTTGAAATTCGAAAAAGGAATAACCTTTCATAAAATTTGGGGTAAATGGTTGGCTAGTCTGTTAACTGTCTCTCAACAGTGAACACAATTGATCATTGATGGGCCGTGCCACAGAGACCTTCAATACAAGATCCTTTAATATGGTTATGTCATACTAATGTGCCTATATCTGATATTCTTCTTATTAGCAATATCTCAGACCCTCTGCAACGATTTTTGTCTACAATGACTTGTGTGATCTAATTGCATGTTGGATACTACTTCTGTATGATTAGTGGATCAGATACTCTTGTGTGTTTTTTTTTCTCTTTTTTTTTTGTTCTCTTTATTTGTGATTGTTTTGTGTTTGTTGGTTTGTGCTGAACCTAAAACCAATAAAAATATCTTTAAAAAAAATACAAGAGGATGATAACTATGCAAGAGGGTTTATTTTACAGTGTTTAGTTTAGGTCAGGGCTACAATTATTATGAAGTAGCCCCATGGGCTTGCAAGCCCCTGGCACCTCTTGTTAAAGTTAATTAAAGCCTGTTTTAGTTGTTGCTAGGATCGTTTGTACTGGGCAGTTTCTTGGCTTTCCTTTTCATCTGTTTCAGGAACCTGTTTGCTGCATCCAGGCAGGATTTTAGCTATCAACTCTCATTAAGCAGATCAGCTAGTTGTCACCCTTGGATTGGCTGTGGACTTTGGAGGGAAAACTTGTCATCTATTCGGCATTCTCACTAATCTTTAAATAACTTCTTCCTGAGGTAATTTTCAGCAGAGTTCTTCAATCAAGACCAGTTGTCCCTCTCACCTTTCCCTTTGTCATGGCTATCCCTTTTTGGGGTATTGTTGCCCACTATTAGGCCACAGCCTAATATTTTGCCAAGATGGTTGGTCTTTTGTTGTCATATTTAAATAACCTTTTTCTTTTTCAGGTTTTGTTAGGTTTTGCTACTATTTGGTTAAAGGGGTGCTTATAGGGTCTGCAATTCCATGCACATTTACAATAGTGTAATCTAGACAATTCTTCATGCTGTTTGAATTACCTTTCTCAACTTAATTAAAAATAAGACAATGAATAGTAAAAAAGGCATCCACCTTGGTCTTTTACAGAAAGATTAGTGTCTCCAATGCTGGCAACCATAAAGAACAGTTCTATACAGGTATCTCTGGAATCACCTATTGTCTCCCTCACTATAGAGTACAGTTTACCCTGCAGACATTTAAAAGCATCACCTGCACCCTGCATTGATTTAATAACGTTGATGGAGAAATTCATTTTTTCTTGATTGTGGCTCACCAACGTATAAAAATGCCTCCAAAACCCATATAAGGACTTATAGCGATGGTTTTATCTTAGATGATTTCATAATATAGGGATGTCATTACAAAGTGACCAAGGAAAGTGTGCTATCTTTCTTAAAGCGGAGTTCCTCCCAAAAGTGGAACAACTGCTCGTTGTACTCCTTCCCCCCTCAGGTGCCACATTTGGCACCTTTCGGGGGGAAGGGGGGGCAGGATACCTGTCTTTCACAGGTATCCTGTTACCACTTCTGGGAGCCTCAGCCGCGGGTATTGATGTCACCGCCTGGGCTCCCTCCTCCTCCCTCCTTCTTCCCCGGCTCTGGGCCAATAGAAGAGAGGAGCGGAGCCTCGAACGTGCGCAGTAGGGTTCCCAGTGTGAAGCCGTAAGGCTTCACTGCCGCGTTCCCATACTCACAATGGAGGCAGCAGCACCCGAAAACATCAGCTGCGGTGCCGACATCGCTGGACTTCAGGACAGGTAAGTGCCTGATTATTAAAAGCCAGCAGCTGCAGTATGTGCAGTATGTAATACTGCCTTTTTTCCAAGAGTTACAATTGGTCAAATGCTACCTACTAGTTTTGTATATACTACAGCTGAAACTTGTAATAGTTAGTCCTGTCCCAGGGCTGCTTCATGCACACGCCTGGTTTAATTTTTGTGCCTAGCAGTGAGGGGAACTTTTGGCAAAACACATCTATAGCTAAATATTCTTGTTATATTTTCCAACATTATTACATTTTTTATCTTTATTTGTCATTATTTAATTCAATGATATATACATTTTGACTGTATATAATGCATATACAGGATACATTGATTTCTGCTGTCTAATTAAAACATGTCTGATCACAAATATAATCACACACCTCAGAGTTTCTGATGAAGGCCACTAGAGGCCTGCTTTCTACTTTTTATGTGCATATTCAACTTTTCTTTTTTACTCAAGGAGAGATTTCAAGAAAGGGTGAGATTATAGTACTTGTTAGTCCGGCTAAAAACAACTCTGTAGTTCATACAATATACGATACAGCACCCCTTCTCTAATTATACATATTGCAAGTTCAGAAGTAACCAGATTTTTCTTCTCTGGCCACAAATACTAGCATTTTCGGGAAAGAAGAGGTATGGTTTTATATAAGAATGTAATTTGTGTTCCACTAGAGTGTCTGTTCTGCTTGCGACCCTCGCACGTATTAAAGGTACTTTCTTTCTTTGTATTTACTATATAAAAATTCTGTTTTCTTGGTCTCGTGCATGTTTTGACGCTATTGCTAGATATAATAATTGTTAGAAAAATGTTTGCAATTTTGTGGCTAAAAATGTTGAGGTCATATAAGTAGAGGCAGTAAAAAAATGAATGTAGAAAAATACTGTGCTTACTGTGCTGACAGTAGAGAAAAGAAGGATCACATAAGCAGCAGTTTGTGATGTTCATTTATGGCCAGTCTTATCCACTAAGAGAAAAGAGTATTTAACCCCTTGGTGCCGAGCATACACAAATATACGGCCCCACTGGACTGGGCTTTTTTCTGTGGGGCCGCATGTTTGTGTATCTGTCTTTGTGCTGGTAGTGCCCCACACGGTGTGCTCCCACCACAATAACCGGGGTCTCACCATGAGCCCCGGGTCCTGTTTTAATGATCGGGACCCGGAACTCCCGATTACGGGTCACCTGATCGCTATGGTAACCTCTGATTGGCTATCATAGTGATCAGTCACTGTGAAGCCCGCCCTTGTGTTTTCTCTCTCTGAATGGAGGAGAGAGATACATTGTATCTCTCTCTCTTCTTACAGAGAGAAAAAAAAAACAACTGGGTGTAAAAAAAAGTAAAAAAAAATAATAATAAAATGTAAAAAAAATAAAAAATAAAAACTAGATCAATGTTTGATCTAGGCCAATGCCAGGGTTAGTGTTTGTGTCAGTATTTTTTTGGGCAGGATTTTTTTTTTAATTACAGTGGAACCTCAGATTACGAGTAACCCGATTAACGAGCGTTTCTCAATACGAGCACTGTATTTTAAAAAAACGTAACTTGGTTTGCGAGTGTTGTCTCGCAAAACGAGCATGATTCAGGCCAAAGCGGTGTGCAGTACTGCTTTTGGCCTGAGGTGGGGGGGCGCCGGAGCCGAGCAGAGCCGAGCATCACGTTCGGAAATGCACGGAAAGACCTGAGTACAACACGGCTGATCTTGGCAAATCTCGGGTAGGAAGTGTTTCCGAGGTTTGCAGAGGTCAGCCGAAGTGTATTCGGGCCTTTTCGGCCATTTCCGAGGCTCTCCGGCGCCCCCCACCTCTGGCCGCATGCAGTATTGCATTCCATTAAAGTCAATGAGGAACAAATTATTTTTGTTTCCATTTACTTCAATGGGAAAACTCGCTTTGATATGCGAGTACTTTGGATTACGAGCATACTCCTGGAACGGATTATGCTTGTAATCCGAGGTTCCACTGTAGTATCAGTGTCCATTAGTGTCAGTGTGTTTTAGGTAGAATAAAAAAAAAGAAGCAAAATTTGCACTATTGTTTCTGGGCTGTACTACTTTTAAAAATATATTTTTTTTTACTATTTTTATATCAGGAGATATCCATTACCATTTACCACCAAATGAAAGCCCAATTTGTCCTGAAAAAAACGAGGTATAATCCACCTGGATGCAAAAAGTAGTGGTGATGATATGTAAGGTTTTACTAACACATATCAAAGTTGCAAAATTGTGCTTAGGCATTAAGATTTGTTTTACCATTAGGTGCGAAGGGGTTAAGGCACTCAGGTTACATTCTTAAAGCTGGCCATACGCTAATTTTCAAACATTCATACAAAGTTTCACAGTGCATTTGATGAGTTGATGAATATTGTTTTTGTACTTCTTTTTTTTGTGTACTTCTAAATTGCCTTTGCTTTTAACATTCAATTTTGAAATGAATGCAGTTTCCCCTGCAACTGCAAGTTTTCTCTTCACTGTTGGGAAAATTGATGATGCACTGTGATGGTGCTGGCCAATTAGAATCGATCTTGTCTATCCAGGAATCTCTGCTCAGAGAAGAGGGTGAAGAGCGGGGATTTCAAATCTCCACACTGCTGGACTGGCTTTGGGGGTGGTGGCAGCTTGGCAAACCTCCAGTTAAAGTGGTTCTAAAGGTTGCAGGTTTTAAAGGTTTTAAAGGCTGCTAAGGGATGCAGCTCCCCCTGCCACCCCCTCCCCCCTATACTTACCTGAGCCTGCTCTTGACCCAGTGCTGTGCCCAAGGGCAGCGGCTCTCTTTGCCCTCTCCCTCCTCACAGGGCAGATTGATAGCACTGGGAGCCATTGGTTCCTGCTGCTGTCAATCAAATCCTGTGATGAGGGAGTGGGGACATGGTCGAGCCCCACTGTCTATGTCTATGGACAGGTGTGTAACAATAGGAAGTGGCTTCCTATAGTTGCACGTGCAAGAAGCACAGGCAATGAACCCCAGAAGCCATGGCACAGAGCAGGTAAGTATAAACCTGTTTGTTATTTTTATTTTTTTAAATTACCCTTTACAATCACTTTCAGTACAGAGAAGACCAGGGGTTCAGGAGGATGCTTGGTGTTAGTTCACCTTTACATTTATTCTGTAACGGTTAGCTAACACTTTAATGAGACTTTTGTGTAAGAACAGAATCTCCACCATTGTATTACAATGTTTTTTATGCCGCGTACACACGGTCGGACTTTCTAGAAAGCTAGGTCCGACGTACTTGCCGCCAGACTTCCGGCGGACTACCGCCGGACTTTCTGAACGGCCGGACTTGCCTACACACGGCCGGACTTTCCGGAATCCGGTCTTCCCGACGGACTTCCGCCGGACTTTCAGAACGAACGGACTTTCCCACACACGGACAAGTCCGTTCATTTTGAACGTGACTTTGGTACGACGGGACTAGAAAAGGAATTCAATCTCGCCGCTTTTTTTGGCGAGATTGAAACCTTGCGAGCCCCGTCGCAGGCCCTTAGGTCTGGTATGGATTATAAAGGGGAACCCCTACGCCGAAAAAACGGCGTGGGGTCCCCCTAAAATCCATACCAGACCCCGATCCGAGCACGCAGCCTGGCCGGTCAGGAAAGGGGGTGGGGACGAGCGAGCGCCCCCCCCCCTCCTGAACCGTACTAGGCCGCATGCCCTCAACATGGGGGGTGGGTGCTTTGGGGGAGGGGGGCGCCCTGCGCCCCCCCCCCAAAGCACCTTGTCCCCATGTTGATGAGGACAAAGGCCTCTTCCCGACAACCCTGGCCGTTGGTTGTCGGGGTCTGCGGGCGGGGGCTTATCGGAATCTGGGAGCCCCCTTTAATAAGGGGGCCCCCAGATCCCGGCCCCCCACCCTATGTAAATGAGTATGGGGTACATGGTACCCCTACCCATTTACCTAGGTAAAAAGTGTCAGTAATAAAACACAACACAGGTTTTTAAAATAATTTATTAAACAGCTCCGGGGGGGTCTTCTTCCGTCTTCGGGGGTCCCTCCGGTTCATCTTCTCCCGGCGTCCGGTTGGTTCTTCTCCGCTCTCCGGCCTCTTCTCCCGGTGTCGCAGGTCTTCGGCCGGCCCCTCCGCTCTCTTCATGTAGCTCTATTGCGAGCGGAGGTCCGGACTTCTGGGCTTCTGGGCTTCTGGGCTTCTTGGCTTCTCTTCTCTTCTCTTCTCTTCTCTTCTCCCAGATGTTGACACGACGCTCTCTCCGGCTGGACTGGTCTCTGAGGGCTGCGTTGTGACTTATATAGGCGGAGACCCCGCCCCCATATGATGTCACAGTCCCTGGGCATGCTGGGACTGTGACGTTTTAGGGGGCGTGGTCGACCACGCCCCCTAAAACGTCACAGTCCCAGCATGCCCAGGGACTGTGACATCATATGGGGGCGGGGTCTCCGCCTATATAAGTCACAACGCAGCCCTCAGAGACCAGTCCAGCCGGAGAGAGCGTCGTGTCAACATCTGGGAGAAGAGAAGAGAAGAGAAGAGAAGAGAAGAGAAGAGAAGCCAAGAAGCCCAGAAGCCCAGAAGCCCAGAAGTCCGGACCTCCGCTCGCAATAGAGCTACATGAAGAGAGCGGAGGGGCCGGCCGAAGACCTGCGACACCGGGAGAAGAGGCCGGAGAGCGGAGAAGAACCAACCGGACGCCGGGAGAAGATGAACCGGAGGGACCCCCGAAGACGGAAGAAGACCCCCCCGGAGCTGTTTAATAAATTATTTTAAAAACCTGTGTTGTGTTTTATTACTGACACTTTTTACCTAGGTAAATGGGTAGGGGTACCATGTACCCCATACTCATTTACATAGGGTGGGGGGCCGGGATCTGGGGGCCCCCTTATTAAAGGGGGCTCCCAGATTCCGATAAGCCCCCGCCCGCAGACCCCGACAACCAACGGCCAGGGTTGTCGGGAAGAGGCCTTTGTCCTCATCAACATGGGGACAAGGTGCTTTGGGGGGGGGGCGCAGGGCGCCCCCCTCCCCCAAAGCACCCACCCCCCATGTTGAGGGCATGCGGCCTGGTACGGTTCAGGAGGGGGGGGGCGCTCGCTCGTCCCCACCCCCTTTCCTGACCGGCCAGGCTGCGTGCTCGGATCGGGGTCTGGTATGGATTTTAGGGGGACCCCACGCCGTTTTTTCGGCGTAGGGGTTCCCCTTTATAATCCATACCAGACCTAAGGGCCTGGTATGCCCCGCGCTCGCCGCAATAGGAAGATTTGTTTTTCCTATTGCAGCGAGCGCGAGATGCAGCAACCTGCTCCTCCGTCGTATCTGGTCCTTCGGACTAGCATACAGACGAACGGGCTTTCCGTCAGGAACTGAGTCCGGCGGAGGTACGACGTAAAGATTTGAAGCAGGCTTCAAATCTAAAGTACGTCGGATTTCCGCAAAAATCCGACCGAAACGGTCCGTCGGAAGTCCGATGGAGACCACACACGGTCGGACTTTCCGCCGGACTTTGTCCGGCGACGTCCGTCGGACTGTTGCAGGTGAAAAGTCCGACCGTGTGTACGCGGCATTACAGTTGGGCTGAAATAGTACTCATGCTGGTACTGCGGCTTTAATATAGAAAGATTGCTACAGGTTCCAACTTAACACTTGCAAGAGATGAGCTTTTTCATGGTACTAAAGAGAAGAGTCACAACTAAAGGCGGTTGGAACACTTTTTTGTTATTTCGAATTTGTAAATCGTTCGTTAGAACATCAGTTTAAAAACTTATACTTTAGACAGGAAGATAGGCTAAAGTATAGCTTAAATAAGGAAATATTTGAAGGGCATTATTGTGTGAGACCCCTTGTTTTTCTGTGCCATATTTTTAGTAACTTTACAACAATTTTTTCTGCAGTTTATTATTTTTATATTTTGTTCTAGATTTACTATGTTGTAAAATCCTTAAAAGTGTCTATGTCCTTATCTAGCATTTGTTATATTATTTACATGTGTATGGAAAATTAATCCAAACATTTATGACCTGAATTTGCAATAGTTGTTCATGAGTAAGTGCTGGATGCTCCCATTTTCTCTTTGTAAACATAAATAATTGGCTTTGAGAAAGTCGCCTTTGTCAGTGACAGTTTGTTTTGGCGTGATTTACAGATATAGAATATTTATGTAAGCAACATCAGAGAAATATAAATCTAATGGATTACATTTTACTCATCCCCACAGCACTCAAGTGTGTGGAAATTTCTGACCTGGCAAATAGCAATTTATTATTATTTTAGTTATTTCAGTTACTTATATAGTGCCATCAATTTAAGCAGCGCTTTACATATACATTGTACATTCACATCAGTCCCTACACCCTCAAGGAGCTTACAATCTAAGGTACCTAACTCACATTCATACATACTAGGTACAATTTAGACAGGATCCAATTAACCTACCAGCATGTCTTTGGAGTGTGGGAGAAAACCCACACAGGCACAGGGAGATAATGCAAACTCTAGGCAGGTAGTGTCGTGGTTGGGATTTGAACCAGCGACCCTTCTTATGGCTAGGCGAAAGTGCTATCCACTACACCACTGTGCTGCCCCAATGAGCAAATCAGTTCACCTAAATGTCCACAAATACTATTCCATCTGCCAAATGGATGGATTTACTCATATTTTCATAGATGGAAACTAATAAAGAGTTAATTTGGACACCTTACTAGATCACTTCTGGGCCCTTGAGCCTTTGTTCAATTCCCCTTAATCCCCACTTTACAGACCCATGACTGGAGCGTTGAATGCAATACCGTAGTTGGTAGCAGACACTATCCCTGCTGATTACAGTGGATGGTGGAATCTATTAATTTCTTTTGTTCTGCGCATGGAGCTGAGTGATAGAAATTTGATGAATATGCATCAATGCATATTGCAGATGCGTATAGCCAGTTTTAAGTTGTTCATTTGACTATTCACTTTATCACCCAATTCACGAAAGCAATCATCACACTCAAGCCTACAAGAAAAAGTTTCAAAAAATGCAGTTTGCCCTCAGGCTTTGGTTCCATTTCATTTCTGACTTTCAAACCCAGTTATTTGGCTATATTGTGGAATGATACACTGAAGAATGTGCTCTTGTTAGTCGTTTCTTCTGCCAGAATGTATGGAAATGCACATATACATTTGTTACTGCAATCGCATAATTGGGAATCTAGCCTTAGTGAGCTTTATTATATAAGGATGTTAGTATTTTCTTTTGTACAGAAAGAGGGCCACATTTTTATGAAATTCTTATTGAATTTGTTAGATAAAAATTGTCCACAATTTGTAGATTAATGTTCACTTACCTGATGCCCTTTACTAATAAAACCTTAATCTAATAAAATCTTAGTCACTGTGACACTATGTTTGACTGATACCACAGCTCCAGTCTCACTGACAATCCAAATTTTCAGCAACTGATAGTAGCTGACCAACATATTATACATATGTATAAGAAAGTATATACAGTGTATAATAATTTATAATGTTATATACGGATATATATATATATATATATATATATATATATATATATATATATATATATATATATACAGGTATATATATAGATATATATATATCTATATATATATCTATATATATAGATCTCTTTCTAACTAACTATCTATCTGTCTATCTCTATCTATCTATCTATCTATCTATCTATCTATCTATCTATCTATCTATCTATTATTATTATTATTATTATTATACAGTATTTATATAGCGCCAACAGTTTACGTAGCGCTTTACAACTTGAGGGTAAACAGTACAAATACAATACAATTTGATACAGTAGGAATCAGAGGGCCCTGCTCCTTAGAGCTTACAATCTAAGAGGGAAGGTCAAGAGATACAAAAGGTAATAACTATGGGTGATGTGCTTATTGAGAAGATAAATGTACAGTTGTTAGGTGGGGGCCAGATAGGCTTCTCTGAAGAGATGCGTTTTCAGGGATCGTCTGAAAGTGGATAAAGTAGGAGAAAATCGGACGGATTGGGGTAGAGCATTCCAGAGGATGGGGGAGGCTCTGGAGAAGTCCTGAAGGCGAGCATGGGATGAGGTGACAAGGGAGCTTGAGAGCAGGAGGTCTTGGGAGGAGCGAAGAGAACGATTAGGTTGGTATTTTGTGACTAGGTTAGAGATGTAGCTGGGGGCCAGGTTGTGGATGGCTTTGTAAGTTATAGTTAGTATCTTGAATTTAATTCGGTGACTGAATGGCAGCCAATGGAGAGATTGGCAGAGGGGTGTGGCAGACGCTGAGCAGTTTGTGTGGTGGATGAGCCTGGCAGCAGCGTTCATGATGGACTGAAGTGGGGATAGCCTATTTAGAGGTAAACCAATGAGGAGGGAGTTGCAGTAATCGAGGCGGGAGATGACCAGGGAGTGGATTAGAAGCTTTGTGGTGTCATTGGTTAGGAAGGGGCGTATCTTGGAGATGTTGCGAAGACTGAGGTGGCAAGCTTTGGATAGTGATAGAATGTGGGGTCGAAAGGTTAGTTCAGAGTCCAGGATTACACCTAGGACCTTGGCGTGGGGAGATGGGTTGATAGTTGAGCCGTTGATCTTGACAGGGAAATCAGGGGAAGTGGCACCTGAGGGAGGAAATATCATGAGCTCAGTTTTGGATAGGTTGAGTTTGAGAAAGTGATGTGACATCCAGGCTGATATGTCTGCTAGTAAGTTGGTAATGCGTGAGGAGACAGATGGAGAGAGCTGGGGGGTGGAGAGATAGATTTGGGTGTCATCAGTGTAGAGATGATATTTAAAGCCGTGGGAGGCAATCAACTGACCCAAGGAGGTGGTGTAGATTGAGAAAAGGAGAGGTCCAAGAACAGCACCTTGGGGGACCCCAACGGAAAAAGGAAGAGGAGAGGAGGAAGTAGAGTTGTAAGTGACACTGAAGGAGCGGTGGGATAGGTAGGATGAGAACCAGCGAAGAGTACAGTCACGGAGACCGAAGGAGTGGAGTTTTTTTAGGAGGAGGGGGTGGTCCACTGTGTCAAAGGCAGCAGAGAGATCCAGGAGAAGTAGTACAGAATAGTGTCCATTGGCTTTAGCCATTAGTAGATCATTTGAGAGTTTAAGGAGAGCAGTTTCCGTGGAGTGTTGAGGGCGAAAACCGGACTGAAGGGGATCAAGAAGTTTATTCATGGTCAGATGGTTGCTTAGTCGGTTGTAGACCAGTCTTTCAAGAAGTTTGGAGGAGAAGGAGAGTAAGGAGATGGGACATAAGTTGTTGAGATTGGTGGGATCCAGTGAGGGCTTTTTTAGTATGGGGGTGACTAGCGCATGTTTTAGAGAGTTTGGGAAGATGCCACAAGAGAGGGAGAGGTTGAAAATGTGAGTTAGAGAGCGTAGAATCGAGTCAGAGGGTGAGCGTAGCATTTGCGAGGGAACAGGATCCAGGGGGCAAGTGGTTAGATGAGTGCTAGATAAAAGTTTAGCAACCTCAGTAATAGTAGCAGGGTTGAATGAGGGAAGTAATGATTGTGTCTGTGGACATGGGGTGTTGCATGGGGGAGGTTTTTGCGCATTGGCGATCTCCTCATGAATTGTATCAATCTTAGTTTTGAAGTGATTGGCAATCTCCTGGGCAGTGAGTGAGTTGGTGAGTGGAGGCAGTGGAGGACAGAGTAGAGTATTGAAGGTAGAGAAGAGTTGACGTGGACTGGATGAGAAGGTGTTAATGAGTGTGATAAAGTAGGTCTGTTTGGCAGTGTGAAGGCAGGAGTAGTATTTTAGGAGGGCAGATTTATATTGTGTGAAGTCTTCCTGGGTCTTAGTCTTATGCCACAGGCGCTCAAGAGCACGGCTACATTTTCTGAGACTTCTGGTGTCATCTGTTTGCCAGGGTTGTAGCAGTCGGGGCCTAATTCTGCGTGTAGTGAGGGGGGCAAGCTTGTCTAGGGAGGAAGACAGTGAGCTGTTGTAGATGAAAGTAGCTAGGTTGGGGCAGGACAGAGGTGAGATTTTGTCATAGAGGTGATCAGTAGCAGAGTAGAGAAGAGAAGGGTTGAGGTGGCGAAGGTTTCTACGTGTAACTGTTAGGCGGTTGGAGGGAGAGGAGGTGGAAGACAGGGAGAGATCAAAACTAACAAGGTGGTGATCAGAGAGTGGGAGTGGATTGTTGGAAAGGTTGCACAGATAGGAGAAGGCAAGGTCAAGGGTGTTGCTGTTGGAGTGGGTAGGAGCCTGTATCCATTGCTTCAGGTCAAGCGATGAGGTTAGACTGAGAAGTTTAGAAGTAATAGTAGTGTTAGTGTTGACAGGGATGTTGAAGTCCCCAAGAATAATTGTGGGGATTTCAGAAGAGAGAAAGTAGGGTAGCCAGGCAGAGAAGTCATCAAGAAAGGCTGATACTGGTCCAGGGGGCCGGTAGATGACAGCAATTCTTAGAGAAATGGGAGAAAAAAGACGAATGCAATGTGCCTCAAAAGAGGAGAGTGTCAGAGAGGGAGGTGGGTGAAGAACCTGATAGGTGCTGCATGGGGCTAGAAGGATTCCCACTCCACCTCCCTTCCGTCCGCTTGGTCTGGGGGAGTGAGTCCAGAGAAGGCCCCCAAGGGAGAGGGAAGCAGGAGAAATAGTATCTGATTCATGAAGCCAGGTTTCAGTAATGGCAAGTAGGTTAAAGGAATTTGTGATAAAGAGGTCGTGAAGGGTGGTGAGTTTGTTGCAGACAGAACGTGCATTCCACAGGGCACAGGAAAAGGGGGGGCTGGTTTTGGAAAGAGGAATAGAGACCAAGTTCTGTGGGTTACGGCTCCTGCCAGAGGGTGTAGGGGGATGGGAGCAATGGGCAAAGACAGATGATGGTGGTCCAGGGTTTGGGGATATGTCACCAGAGATTAGGAGAAGCAGGAGGGTGAGGGAGGTAATGTGGGACTGTGATTTATGTGAAGGGGCATGTCTCAGAGTACTGGAGGTTTTATCAGTATATGGATGTAGAATGAGCAAGAGTTGGTAGGAGCAGTAGTAGGGAGAAGACAGAAGGCAGGGTGATATGTATATGCAGGCGGGTGGAGAGGGGGGGTGAAGGTAAGAGAGTTTGAGGAGAGAGGAGAGGAGTGTCAGAAGCAGTGGTAGAGAGTGCATGTTACAGAGTGGAAGGAGAGCCTATTAGAGAGACAGGGTCACCTGCAGTCTGTTAGCTGCTTTCCAGTGCAGATTGCTGTATTTGTTTGCTTCGTGCAATCGCTGAAGTGCAGAGAATGAAGTGCATATCACTTGTAGAAAGAATCACTTAGAGAAAGAAGCCTTAACGATAGAAGCCCCTGCAATGTGCACCCCGAGCAATGTGCTCACCCCTTAAGGATGCTCAAATATATACTGTTATAAGGGTGGGGTTGAAGTTCGTTAATTAATCATGAGTGACTATAAGAATGCCTAGCAATCAAAGTGGACTTTTTGCTTCAAAAGTCAGAATAGCAAGAGGCCAAAATAAGATCAACACATAAAACTTAGGTAAGACAGTCCAGAGCAACAAATAATGTCATGGTTGTGAGCACAGGGCAACAGCTAGAGAAAGCCACATACCAGAGACACACACATACAGACAGCAGGCAGATCCCAATTTCAGTTAACGGTGGAAGATGTGGGTGAGCTGACACATACCTGTAAGAGACAGAGAAGGAATGATCAGGTGAGGCAGAACTTGAAGCAGAGAATGAAGTGCATATCACGTGTAGAAAGAATCACTTAGACCCCTTTCACACTGGGGCGGTTTGCAGGCGGTATTGCGCTAAAAATACCGCCTGCAAACCGCCCCTAAACAGCCTCCGCTGTTTGTTCAGTGTGAAAGCCCGAGGGCTTTCACACTGAAGCGGTGCGCAGGCAGGACGGTGAAAAAAGTCCTGCAAACTGCTTTTTTGGAGCGGTGAAGGAGCGGTGTATTCACCGCTCCTTCACCGCTCCTGCCCATTGAAATCAATGGGACAGCGCGGCTATAGGGATTTTAACCCTTTTTCGGCCACCAGCGGGGTTTAAAATCGCCCCGCTAGCGGCCGAATACCGCTGCAAGAACGACGGTACAGCAGCGCTAAAAATAGCGCTGTTGTACCGCCGACGCCCCCGCCGCCCCAGTGTGAAAGGGGCCTTAGAGAAAGAAGCCTTAACGATAGAAGCCCCTGCAATGTGCACCCCGAGCAATGATAGCAATGATATCTATAGATAGATAGATAGATAGATAGATAGATAGATAGATAGATAGATAGATAGATAGATAGTATATCATGTTATGAGAGAGAGTAAGTATACCCCATGGAAATTGGAAGACAGATATTATAATTATTATTATAGAGGATTTATATAGCGCCAACAGTTTGCGCAGCACTTTACAACATGAGGGCAGACAGTACACTTATGCCTCGTACACACGGTCGGATTTTCCAACGGAAAATGTTCGATGGGAGCCTTTTGTCGGAAGTTCCGACTGTGTGTAGGCTCAATTGGACATTTTCCATCAGAATTTCCATCGCACAAAATTTGAGATCTGGTTCTCAAATTTTCCGACAACAAAATCCGTTGTCGTAAATTCCTATCGTGTGTACACAATTCTGACACACCTAGTTCCGCGCATGCTCGGAATCAAGCAGAAGAGCCGCACTGGCTATTGAACTTCATTTTTCTCGGCTCGTCGTACATGTTGTACGTCACCGCGTTCTTGGCGATCGGAATTTCCGACCAACTTTGTGTGACCGTGTGTATGCAAGACAAGTTTGAGCCAACATCCGTCAGAAAAAATCCATGGATTTTGTTGTCGGAATGTACGAACGTGAGTACGAGGCATTACAATACAAATCAATACAGGAGGGATCAGAGAGCCCTGCTCGTTAGAGCTTACAATCTAGAAGGGAGGATATTTATTCAAACAGTTTTCAATCATTTATTCAACCAAACTATGATATGATGGTGTACTGTGGAAAAGAATAGTGTACTGTGGAAAAAGTAAGTACATCCTTAGACTCAAACGCTGATATTACTACCTGTAGTAGAAATGTATTCTTGTAGTCATTTTGTATAACTGCTCACTAGTTTTTGACATTTTAGAGCACTTCTATTTGCAAAATTCCTTTATCTATCAACATATTTGTGGGGTTCTTTGCATGAACTACCTGTTTTAAAATCCTCCTACAAAATTTGAATGGGAATCAAACCAGGGCTTTGACTAGGGCAGTCCATAGCCCTCCTTTTCTTCTTTTTGAGACATTTCTTGGTGAAATTGCTAGTGTGCCTCGGATCATTATCATGTTGAAGGATACATTTGCGGTTCAACTTTTGGACAGGTGTTTTCATATTCTCACCATGCACACCTGGACAGGATGAAGAAGTATAGTTGACTAAATGCCTGCAAGCTGCCTATGCTCTGAAGCAGAAAAGTAACCCCAAACCATAACATTTCCACCACCGTGCTTCACATTTATTATGAGATTTTTCTGAAATATTATCTTTGATTTGAGGCAAACTTGTCTACAGTTACTGTGACTGTTCAATAGCAAACTGTAATCTTGCTCTCATGCTCTTTTTTGGACAGCAAAAGACTATTTCTTAACACAACTCTAATGCAGTTTGAATTGCTGCAATCTCTTACTGATTATAGATGCATGCAGTTTAACCTCAACTGTTGCAAAAGGTACCTAGTATTAAATTGTTATGCTTCTTGGAGACTACATTAGGAATCAGTCAGCAACTGGGTTGCAGTTACTGGGTTGGCCAATCCTTAATGAATTAGCAGTTGTTTGAGGTCTATTTTGATTTCCAGATTACTTTTCTTACAGTGGAATTGATGATTTAAAATAATTTGGGGAACTTTTAAATCCCTTGTCACATTCATAGACATCAACATATTTCTTTCTGAGTGCCTTAGAGATCTCATTTGATATTACTACACATGTCAATAGCAAATAAATGTCTGAGGTTTTAATAAAACAGATTGCACCTGCATACTCCTTAATCACTTGAGCTCTGGAAGCTTTAACTCTCTTTATGACCAGGTCATTTTTTTTTTCGATACGGGACTGTGTTACGTTTAACTGATGTCTGTGCGGTTGTGCAACGCTGTACTCAAATAAAAATGTTGTCCTTTTTTTTCCACACATAGAGCTTTCTTTTGGAGGTATTTGATCACCTCCGTGTTTTTTATTTTTTGCACTAAAAACAAAAAAAGACTGAGAGTTAAAAAAGAAAAAAAAACCCAATATTTTTTACTTTCTGCTATAAAACATATCCATTAAAAAAATTTTAAAAATCTAATATCTTCATCAATTTAGGCCAATATGTATTCTACATTTTTATAAATAAAATACTTTATTATCAAAATGATATTCAATGTCATGTTCCATTAAAATATGAGCTCTGGTTACCGAATCAATACATTTGCAAGTATAGCAATGGACAAAATACAAAATGAATTCTTACATTACAAATTGTCAGCCATATTATAACATAAATAATAATAATTTTAATGATAAAAACGTTCTTCTTTTTATGCGTGTGTGCCCCAGACCCGGAAGTGTCAGATCACATATTAGGTTCGTGATCTGGCGCAGAGCGGCAGCCCTGCCACAGTATATCTACAGAGGGCAGTCGTAAAGTGGTTAAGGAGGTTTCAAGCACTGGCACCTAATTTAGTTTTGAAGTGTATGGGGTGTACTTACTTTATTCACGTGATAAATCTGCATTTACATCATTAAAATGAATACACCACAGAATCAAGGTTTGTTTTGAATGAAGACCATGTGATTTCCTGTTAACTCCTGCTCTCTAACTCCCTCGTCACCTCCTCCCATGCTTGCCTCTAGGACTTTTCCAAAGCCACTCCAATCCTATGGAATGCCCTAACCCAATCTGTCCGCCTATCTCCTAATTTATTAGCTTTTAGACAATCCCTGAAAACCCTTCTTTTCAGAGAAGCCTACCCTACCCACACCTAACAACTGTATTTTTCATTTTCTCCATCAGCTCATTCCCCACAGTTATTACCTTTTGTTTCCACTTGACCCTCCCTTCTAGATTGTAAGCTCTAATGAGCAGGGCCCTCTGATCCCTCCTGTATTGATTTGTATTGTAAGTGTACTGTCTGCCCTCATGTTGTAAAGCACTGCGCAAACTGTTGGCGCTATATACATCCTGTATAAAAATAATAATAATAATTGTTGAAAAAGACAATCATTTCCATGGGGTGTATTTTTTCACATTACAGTAAAGGAAAAATAAATTGAAATAAGGCTAACTTCGCCTTTAGACCCCTTTCACACTGGGGCGGTTTGCAGGCGTTATTGCGCTAAAAATAGCGCCTGCAAACCGCCCCTAAACAGCCTCCGCTGTTTGTTCAGTGTGAAAGCCCGAGGGCTTTCACACTGAAGCGGTGCGCTGGCAGGAGAAGAAAAAATCTCCTGTCAGCCGCTTCTTTGGAGCGGTGAAGGAGCGGTGTATTCACCGCTCCTAAACCGCTCCTGCCCATTGAAATCAATGGGACAGCGCAGCTGTACCACGGTAATACCGTGGCTATAGCCGCGTTATACGAGGGGTTTTAACCCTTTTTTTCGGCTGACAGCGGGGGGTTAAAACCGCACCGCTAGCGGCCGTATACCTCGGTAAAACAGCGCTAAATATAGCGCTGTTTTACCGCCGATGCCCCCTACCGCCCCAGTGTGAAAGGGGCCTAAGGGAAAAAAAATATTAAATGCACATATTTTTGCAGGGAAAAAAATGTGTGTTTATTATTTTTTCCCACAGGACCCTGTAAAGCATTGCATCCACAATCAGCAGATCAAGGGATCACACTTACAATGTCAGGCTTCTACAGACACACCTCATGTACACTGCTGCTGGTAAACTGACATTTAGGAGCAGTTGGGCATTTTTTCAGCTGCCCCTGAACTCTCCTCTATGTTATCTTATCAGTACATGTACACAGGGTCATTTATAGTAGTTTCTAGGCAGTTGAGTTTAGAAGCATTTTTTGGAACGCAAAAAAAAGGGTTCAGTCCGGACATTCAGAGGCATTTGAAATGCTAAATGCTTGTAAGTGCTTGTAAACTCATGTAAAAGCTGTAACCTGAGTTTGGGCACAATTTTGTTTATAAGTGTTCTTAAATAAGAACATGTAAAATATGGGAAAAACACAATTTTCACCACATACTGCTGCCTGCAAGGGGGGAGGGGGGAGAGGGTGAGACAGACAGAGAAAGAGAGGGAGAGAGAGGCAGAGAGAGAGAGAGAGAAAAAGAGGCACAGAGAGAGACAAGCTCAGAGAAAGAGACAGGTAGAGAGAGAGAGAGAGAGAGAGGAAGGCAGAGAGAGAGAGAGAGACAGGCAGAGAGAGAGAGAGAGCGAGGCAGGCAGAGAGAGAGAGACAGGCAGAGAGAGACAGGCAGATAGAGAGAGAGAGGGGCAGAGAGAGAGAGAGAGACAGGCAGAGAGAGAGAGAGGGAGAGAGAGGCAGGCAGAGAGAGAGAGAGGGAGAGAGAGGCATGCAGAGAGAGAGGGAGAGAGAGAGAGGCAGAGAGAGAGAAAGGCAGGGAGAGAGAGAGACAGGCACAGAGAGAGAGGCAGGGAGAGAGAGAGACAGGCACAGAGAGAGAGGCAGAGGCAGAGAGAGAGACAGGCACAGAGAGAGAGAGAGAGGCAGATAGAGAGAGAGAGAGAGGCACAGAGAGAGAGAGACAGGCAGAGAGAGAGACAGGCACGGAGAGAGAGAGGCAGAGAGAGGGAGAGACAGGCAGAGAGAGACAGGCAGAGAGAGAGAGAAACAGGCACAGAGAGAGAGAAAGGCAGGCAGAGAGGGAGAGAAAGAGAGAGAGAGAGAGAGAGAGACAGGCAAAGAGAGAGATAGAGTGAGGGAGAGAGAGACTGGCAAAGAGAGAGACACAGGCAGAGAGAGAGACAGACAGAGAGTGAATCCATAGTTTAAGCACACTGCACACTCTTCTCTCACAGAATGGCTGAAATAGTTCATAATTTACATGTTTTTCCCGCATTTTGGACATTTGGGAGGGTCTCCTGAGGTCATCTTTAAAAAAGCTTCTAACCTCAACTGCTGATTACTGCTGCTTAACTCAGTATGTAAAAGCTGTTAAATGGACGTTTTTCACTGTCGTTTATCAACAGTCAGTTTCCAGCGTTCAGAAGAGGTTTTCAGTTGCCCTTTGTACATGAGGCTAAAAAAGTCAAAACAGAAAAAAAAGTGAGCAAGTCTAGGATTATGAATGACATGGGGCAGCCTGGGGCAGAAAAGTAAGGATTCATGAACACAGGACGTTGTTTAACCTCTCCTGAATGATTTAACTTGACAGCTAGAAACTGCCATCTAAAAACATCCGTTTAGCCGCGTTTACATGCCGTGTTTAGCCATGTTTAGCTGCTTTTGCGTCTAGAAGCGTTTGTTAAAATGAAAAAGCCTGTAAACGAAAAGCTGCTAAACGCGAGTCACTGCGTTTAGCAGCGTTTACAGGCTGGTACAGGTATTTGGTGTTTCAAATGCCTCTGAACATCCGTCCAGGTATTTGGTGTTTCAAATGCCTCTGAACATCCGTCCTAAACCCATTTTTTTGTGTTCCAAAAAATGCTTCTAAACTCAACTGTCTAGAAATGACTATAAATGGCCCTGTGTACATTTACCGATAAGATAACAGAGGAGAGTTCAGGGACAGCTGAAAAAAATGCCCAACTGCTCCTAAACGTCAGTTTACCAGCAGCAGTGTACATGGGGCCTAAGTTCTGTGGCATGCATAGCTTGCCACGGCAAACAATGGGCATGGCCAATGGGATGGTTTTAAAGGAGGATTGAACAGAATTTGTGCCTGCTGTATTACATTGAACACATATACCACAGTCCTTCTATCTACAAAATACCAATTACTGTGCCACAGACACAAATAAACCTTAGGACAAAGGATCAATTCTTTTTAATTAAACGTTTGCATTACATATGTTTTATGCACACAAAAAGCATATTTTTGTCTTACTGAGCTTAACTTAAAGTGGTTGTAAACCCTTACAAACCACTTTTCACTACAGGTAAGCCTATAATAAGGCTTACCTGTAGCTACCGTGGATATCTCCTAAACTTGCATGGTTTAGGAGATATCCCCTGTATCAGCATGTGCCAACATCATCGGCACATGCGCACTGAAGCAACAGCTTGTTTGTGCCATTGCTTCACCTGAGATTCCGCTACCGGCATGCGCAGGAGTGACGCCATCGCGGCTCCGGCCAATCACAGTGCCGGAGTCCCCGATACCTGGAAATAACTCTGGGAGACATGTCGCTGGGCAGAGCAGAGTGCCGGGACCACAAATAAAGCTTTCTTTTGGTGGTATTCGATGACCCCTGCATTTTTTATTTTTTGCACTATAAACAAAAAAAGGCTGACAATTTTGAAAAAAAAATGTTTTACTTTCTGCTATAAAACATATCCAATAAAAATTTTTTTAAAAATCGAATTTCTTCGTCAGTTTATGCCATTATGTATTCTACTACATATTGTTGGCAAACAAAACCAAATAAGCATATATTGATTGGTTTGCGCAAAAGTTATAGCATCTACAAACTATGGGATATACTTATAGATCTTTTTTTTACTTTTTTTATTTTTTTACTAGTAATGGCGGTGATCAGAGACTTATAGCGAGATTCGATATTGCGGCGGACAAATCGGACACTAACTTACACTTTTGACACTTTTTTGGGAAACAGTGACACTAGTAAAGTAATTAGTGCTAAAAAACATGCACTGTAACTGTACTAATGACACTAGTTGGGAAGGGGTTAAATCACATAAGTTAGTGGTTAAAGAAGAATTTCATTAAAACAAGCAACTATTGAGACAATGAACACCTTGGTAAAGTCTATGTAAAACATAATGTATAGAGTGCAGAGGTCAGGAGTGAGTTACAAACAAAACAACATATGGAGTGCACCAATCAGGATGAGTCCCACCTTATATCAGAGCCCCCGAAGTCTTACCTCACATTGGAGCCCCCAGAGTGCCACATTATATCAGAGCTCCCAGAGTGGCCCATCCTACATCAGTGTCTCCAGAGTGCCACCTTACATTAGTGTCACCAAAGTTCCACCTCACATCTGTGCCCCCAGGGTCCTACCTTACACCAGTGTCCCCAGATTGGTATCTTACATCAGTGCCCCAAGAATGCCACTTTACATCAGTGCCCCCAGAGTGTCACCTTACATCAGTGCCCCCTTACATCAGAGCCCCCAGAGTGTCATCTTACATCAGTACCTCTAGAGTGTCACCCTACATCAGTGTCCCTAGAGTACCCCCTTACATCAGTGCCCCCTTACATCAGTGGCCCCTTACACACACCTCTTCACCTTGGCCCTTGGTGTGGCAGGAGGCTGGCAGGAAAAAGGCTTTTAAAAAATCCACTTGCCAGCTCTGAATTGTGTATGTGCAGTCCTGGAGCCATCCAAATGGTGAACTGTCAGATTCTGCCTCAGATCGGGCAGCTGGGCATGTGAATAAAAGCCATGCCACTTTACAGGCACACCCAGACCCACCCCATTGCCCAGTCTGAGGCCGAGCTCAGTAGCTCACCCATCAGCTGGCTCTGGAAATGTGCATGTGCAGTTAGGCCCCTTTCACACTTATACGACTTCAAAGTCGCGCGACTTTACCGCGATTTCGCGGCGGCTATTTTGCCACGATTTTACAGCGATTTGCCGCGATTTGGGAGCAGTACTACTTTGTACGACTTTGCTACAACTTTGGCATTAACAAATGAAAACATACAGTAGTTGGTATGAATCATGAGGGGGAACTCCGCGCCAAATTTTAAATAAAAAACGGGCGTGGGTTCCCCCCCAGGGGCATACCAGGCCCTTAGGTCTGGTATGGATCTTAAGGGGAACCCCCTACGCCGAAAAATCGTCGTGGGGTCCCCCCCCAAAATCCATACCAGACCCTTATCTGAGCACGCAGCCCGGCCAGTCAGGAATGGGGGTGGGGACGAGCGAGCGCCCCCCCCTCCTGGACCGTACCAGGCCGCATGCCCTCAACATGGGGGGGTGGGTGCTTTGGGGCATGGGGATCTGGGGGCCCCCTTATTAAAGGAGGCTCCCGGATTCCGATAAGCCCCCCGCCCGCAGACCCTGACAACCAACGGCCAGTGTTGTCGGGAAGAGGCCCTTGTCCTCATCAACATGGGGACAAGGTGCTTTGGGGTGGGGGGCCCGCATGCCCCAAAGCACCCACCCCCCCATGTTGAGGGCATGCGGCCTGGTACGGTCCAGGAGGGGGGGGCTTCGCTCGTCCCCACCCCAATTCCTGACCGGCCGGGCTGCGTGCTCGGATAAGGGTCTGGTATGGATTTTGGGGGGACCCCACGCTGATTTTTCGGCGTAGGGGGTTCCCCTTAAGATCCATACCAGACCTAAGGGCCTGGTATGCCCCCGGGGGGGGAACCCACGCCCGTTTTTTCATTTAAAACTTGGCGCGGAGTTCCCCCTCATGATTCATACCAGACAGCTGTCAGCACTGCCTGTCGCTCATCGCGAAAGGAAAAAAAAGTTTTCCTTTCCCGATCAGCGAGCCAGGCTTGTTCTTACAAAGTCGTACTGAAATCGTGTCTATATTATTCAGGTACGATTTGCATGCTACTTGAGGGTTTAACATTGAGGTCTATGAAGTACAACTCGCATAGAAGTCGTATAAGTGTGAAAGGGGCCTTAAGAGAATTTCTTTGCTTGTTTTTAGTAAAACAGTGTACCAAATAAAAGCTTTTTACACCGCATTTAGGTATGCAAATTAGTTATAAAGTTAACTGTTGCATGCTGGCACTGCTAAATTTGGTCTGGGCACTTAGGATTCCATGAACTGTAGTCATAATTGGTTAAAGTAACATTGTCTATCATTTAAAGTTAAAAATATGCTTTAACCACTTAAGAACCGGAAGGAATTGCCCCCTTAATGACCATTTTTTGCGATACAGCACTGTGTCGCTTTAACTGACAATTCGCAGTCGTGAGACATTGTACCCAAACAAAATTGATGTCTTTTTTTCCCCACAAATAGAGCTTTCTTTTGGTGCTATTTGTTAACCTATGCCATTTTATTTGCGCTATAAACAAAAAAAGAGCTACAATTTTGAAAAAAACCTATATTTTTTACTTTTTGCTATAATAAATATCCAAAAAAATTATTCATCAATTTAGGCCAATATGTATTCTTCTACATATTTTTGGTAAAAAAAAAATTATCAATAAGCATATATTGACTGGTTTGCGCAAAAGTTATAGTGTCCACAAAATATGGGATAGATTTATGATATTTTTATTAATCTTTTTTTTTACTAGTAATGGCATCGATCTGCGATTTTTAGCTGGTCTGCGACATTGTGGCGCACAGATCGGACACATTTGACACATTTTTGGGACCATTGATACAAATGCACTGATTACTGTGTAAATGTCACTGGTAGGGAAGGGGTTAACACTAGGGGGCAATCAAGGGGTTAAATGTGTTCCCTGGGAGCTGTTTCTAACTGTGGGGGGATGGGACTGACTGGAGGAGGAGAGAGTTCACTGTTCCTAATCACTAGGAACAGCAGATCTCTCTCTACTCCCCTGTTAAAATGGGGATCTGTCTGATTACGTTGACAAATCCCCGTTCTGGCTTTCTGTGGGTGGCCGGTGGACATCGCGGCCGCCAGCCACGTGCATCAGCTCCGGCGTCGCACTGCGGGCACACGTGTGCTCCCCTGCAAATAGAGGAGATCTGGACATCTGCACGCCAGGGAAAAATTTCTTTATTGAATAAAATCAGTCCATACAGCAATCAAGGACAGTGGATAAATCAACTGACGCATTTCACACCACCTACTGGTGCTTAGTCATAGCTGAGGGTACATGTCTAAAACATAAAAAAAAATATATATATATTAGATTGTAAGCTCCTTGAGGGTGTAGGGACTGATGTGAATGTATAATGTATACGTAAAGCGCTGTGTAAATTGACGGCGCTATATAAGTACCTGAAATAAATAAAAAAAATAAATAAATTATATATATATATATATATATATATATATATATATATATATACATTGGGGCAAAAAAGTATTTAGTCAGCGACCTATTGCGCAAGTTCTCCCACTTAAAAAGATGAGAGGTGCCTGTAATTGTCATCATAGGTATACCTCAACTATCAGAGACAAAATGTGGAAACAAATCCAATCACATTGCCTGATTTTTTAAAGAATTTATTTGCAAATTATGGTGGAAAATAAATATTTGGTCAATATCAAAAGTTCATCTCAATACTTTATTATATATCCTTTGTTGGCAATGACAGAGGTCAAACGTTTTCTGTAAATCTTCACAAGGTTGTCACACACTGTTGTTGGTATGTTGGCCCATTCCTCCATGCAGATCTCTTCTAGAGCAGTGATGTTTTGGGGCTGTCGCTGGGCAACATGGACTTCAACTCCCTCCAAAGGTTTTCTATGGGGTTGAGATCTGGAGACTGGCTAGGCCACTCTAGGACCTTGAAATACTTCTTACAAAGCCACTCCTTTGTTGCCCAGACGGTGTGTTTGGATCATTGTCATGCTGAAATACCCAGCCACGTTTCATCTTCAGTGCCCTTGCTGATGGGAGGAGGTTTGCACTCAAAATCTCATGATACATGGCCCCATTCATTCTTTCATGTATACAGATCAGTCGTCCTGTTCCCTTTGCTGTGAAACCGCCCCAAAGCATGATGTTGCCACCCCCATGCTTCACAGTAGGTATGGTGTTCTTTGGTTGCAACTTAGCATTCTCTCTCCTCCAAACACGACGAGTTGTGTTTCTATCGAACAGTTCTACTTTGGTTTCATCTGACCATATGACATTCTCCCAATCCTCTTCTGGATCATCCAGACCTCAGACGGGCCCAGACATGTACTGGCTTAAGCAGGGGAATACGTCTGGCACTGCAGAATCTGAGTCCCTGGCGGCGTAGTGTGTTACTGATGGTAGCCTTTGTTACGTTGGTCCCAGCTCTCTGCAGGTCATTTACTAGGTCCCCCCGTGTGGTTCTGGGATTTTTGTTCACCGTTCTTGTGATCATTTTGACCCCACGGGGTGAGATCTTGCGTGGAGCCCCAGATCGAGGGAGATTATCAGTGGTCTTGTATGTCTTCCATTTTCTAATTATTGCTCCCACAGTTGATTTCTTCACACCAAGCTGCTTGCCTATTGCATATTCAGTCTTTCCAGCCTGGTGCAGGTCTACAATTTTGTTTCTGGTGTCCTTCGACAGCTCTTTGGTCTTCACCATAGTGGAGTTTGGAGTGTGACTGTTTGAGGTTGTGGACAGGTGTCTTTCATACTGGTAACTAGTTCAAACAAGTACCATTAATACAGGTAATGAGTGGAGGACAGAGGAGCATCTTAAAGAAGAAGATACAGGTCTGTGAGAGCCGCAAATCTTGCTTGTTTGTAGGTGACCAAATACTTATTTTCCACCATAATTTGCAAATAAATTCTTTCAAAAATCAAACAATGTGATTGTCTGGATTTGTTTCCACATTTTGTCTCTCATAGTTGAGGTATACCTATGATGATAATTACAGGCCTCTCTCATCTTTTTAAGTGGGAAAACTTGCACAATTGGTGGCTGACTAAATACTTTTTTGCATATATATATATATATATATATATATATATATATATATATATATAAATATACACAAATGATATTGAAAGATTGAACCTATCTTCATTGAACCTACAGATGTAACCAATGAAAAATTCACAAAGGCAATCAGGGCAGCTGAAGCAATGGCACCAAAAGAGAGGTGAATGAATGAATGAGTGACTTGTATAGCGCTACCTATGCGAACTGAAACGCCTCAGGGTGCTTTTGCCGCCGGTGTCCATCTGCGGTATAGCACGGTCCTTTGCCCCATGGGGTCCCGACATGCTTACAAACACATACACACACAACATACACATATTTGGCCAATTTTTTTTCGACAGAATATAATTAACCTACCAGCATGTCTTTGGAGTGTCTTTGGAGTGCGCGGCCCTTTGCCCCATGGGGTCCTGACACGCTTACAAACACATACACATACAACATACACATATTTGGCCAATTGTTTTTCGACAGGATCTAATTAACCTACCAGCATGTCTTTGGAGTGTGTTTGGTGCAGCCACAATGCCCTGTAACCCTCTGGTATGCCAAAAGATGCTCACTCTTACCAAAAAGGTTTTGGAGATTATATAAAAATAAACAAATGAAGTATAGAGGAGCATAAAAAAGCCAAACCAGAGTATAGAGCGCCCCCTATCGCTCTTAAAGCGGCCAACGTACACCTTTGGCGATTCACCCAGGAGAGCCAACCTGCCGCAGTATAATGACGGTGGCTGGTCCTTAAGCGGTTAATGAACTATTGCACGCAGCATATCCCATCTAGACATCCCATTGTCTTATTGGCTGGCAATGGTGTTCTAAGTTAGAGAATGAGGTGCCTGGTATTTTAGTGCTGGCAGTGTCTCTGGAGCAGGAAATATGTAAAGCAGCAGGCCAGGTCTCCAGCTGCATCCCTTCACGCCTCACAGGGAAAACCTAAACAAACATCAGTCTCCCTGATGTCCAGAGAGCATCAAAGCTCATCCTCTTTCACTTCTGATTCATTGGGCTGTATCAACAAGTACAAATTATTAAAACAAATAATCCTCCAAGGATTATGTGCACTTCATACAAACACTATGGTAGCATATAAAATTGTTTAATATTACTATCCCTGCATTGCTATTTTAAATGATCAAAAAGATGTGTGCCCTGAGTATTATACTATACAGTAATTATCAAATGGATGTTTATTAATGATTCCAAAAGAAAGTCTGTGTTGTCTATTTTTTAGAAAAAAATCTTAAAGTAGAACTAAAGCCCAAGCAGTTTTTTCTTCATTTTAGATAGAGTAAGGGAGGGTTATAACCTCTGTCAATTTTTGTTTTTGTCATCTACTGTATATCCCATTGTGGAGTTTCCCATAGTCAAAGCAAAAAATTCTCTCGTTTGAAGGGATTTCCTCTCACTTCCTGCTTTGATTATGGGACAGGAAGTGAGAGGAAATCCCTCAAAGGAGGGAAATTCCTGGCTTTTACTGGTGTCCCCACTGGAAGATGTCCCCTCTATTCCTGACAACCCAAAATTTGGGATTTTCTTTCACTTTCCATGATAACTGTAATAGGGACACAGACAGCAATACACACCTCACAGGTGCTCTATATCCCTCTCCACTCTATCAAAGAGAAATTGTAATGACATTGATTACATTCCAAGATATTACATTCTAAAGCTAGACAAACATGAAGGTACTTTATTTTCCTGACATGCATGCCAAGTTTGTATTGTATTATGCGGGATATTCCACGAAAGTGGAATTCCAGCCAAAATGATGTCCTTTTTTTCATTTTTTGGATATGGTAGGCAAGATTTTGTCAGATTATTGTTTGATGTCTGTGTATCTGTTTAGATTTCAATCATTTCTTGTTCCAGTGGTGCTCTTGACAGAAGATCTAAACCTTTATAACTGTAGCCAAAACTACAAAATAATTATTAATTTTTGGGAAGCAGGGTACTTAGAACCTTGTTTTATGTATGTACCCATGCAGGGGCATATCTGCCACAAGGCAAACAAGGCATTTGCCTTGGATGACATTTTTCAGGGGGTTCCGCCCACAGGCAGAAGGGCAGAGGTGGCTCTTTAACTGGGCCTTGTGGCCACTTAATTTGCCTAATTAAAGAGACGCCTCTGTTCCTAAACAGACAAGACAGCTCAGTCAGCCAGTGTCCCAGTGTACCAGCCTGTGATTGTCAGCTCCTGTCTCCCTGACCCCTCACTCCACCCCACCCACCCAGGGCCCCACTGTGAGGGTCGGGAGGTCCCGGCTCAGTCCAGTACCGATCCTCAGCCAAGGTAGGCTGGGCGCTCAGCATCCTGCATTGGCACTGCCTGCTGATCGCCTTCTCCGCTGCTATCTCCCACCAGGAGCTCTTCCCCTATGGGGAGTCCCTGTGAGACCACACTGAAATGGCGTTGAGGACAGCTGGATCTAGAGGATGGTGCACCCCCCCCCCCCATGGATGATGTGCTGTAATGGGTAAGTCCCCCTCTCCATTCTCCTACTGTACTCAGCATCACACAGAACATAAAGCAGAGCTGCTCCTACCCGCACTGCACACAGCCAAGACTGGATTCTTGTACAATTAAAACCCTGATCTGTACTGTGTGTAGCTGGCTGTTGCAGTTCTGAATTATGAAATCCTCATATTTGAAAGGCGGCAGACCTGCAACAGCCAGCTACACATTTTGAAAATTGAGGCTGTGTCTGTAAAAGAATCAACCTCAGCTGTGTGCAGTGTGGGAAGGAGCAGCTCTGCTGAGAGCTCTGTCAGCAGTAACCCCATCCTTTGCGCTACTGATCTTTGTCCTATGCCCTACTGATCCCATCCTCTGCCCTGCTGCCATCCTATACCCAGCTGACCCCATCCTCTGCCCCATTGACCACATATGTGGCACTTGGATGAATCGTGGCTTAGGGTCTGATGAGGAAGCCGCAACTGTTTACTGTGAATGGCTGCAGCTTCCTCATCAGACCCTAAGACGAGAATGGTATTCCGTGGCTGGGGTGAGACAATTTTAGATTGGGGGGAGCGCCTGATTTTAGTCTTGTCTAGGGCAGCACAAAACAAAAAAATACACCACTGTACCTATGTATTTATTTATTTTATTTGTATGTATTATACAAGCTTTTTGGGGTATATTATAAGCATGTAATACATTTCTAGTTGTTACATTGTACTATGGCCCTGCTGTGTGTTAGCAATGGAAGTGTCCTAACTTTTTGAGAGGTGAAAAAAAGGTACTTTGGTTGTATGCTTTGCTACAAATGTGAGAAGTATACAGTAGGTATGGTGAATGAGACTGGATTTCCCTATGTTCTATAACCATTCCCTGTATAGACTACAGTTTGGCCCTATTAACATCTAGATAAATTTCTCCTAGAGGAGAACTATCAGACAGTAAGGACAAAGCATAGTATAATGTTTAATACTATGCTTTGTCCTTACTGTCTGATAGTTCTCCTCTAAAAAATCTAGATGTTAATAGCTCTATTACTTTAAAGTGATTCTAAAGGCTGAAGTTTTTTTTAACTTTATGTATTCTATGCATAAAGGTTGAAAACCTTCAGTGTGCAGCTCCCCCCTCAGCCCTCCCCAATACTTACCAGAGCCCAATCATGATCCAGCGATGTGCACAGGAATAGTGGCTCTCCCGGGTCTCTTTCTTCTAATTTGCTTAGATGCAGCAGCAGGAGCTGCTGTCAATCACAGCCGGTAAGGAGGGAGCGGGGGATGGGGCTGAGCTATGGCTTGCTATGGGGGCTCTTAGCAGGGGCCCAGAGAGTTGGCGGGGGACCCAAGAAGAGGAACAAGAAATGCAAGAGAATCTTTCCAAAAGGGTCACAGAATAAAATGAAAATCCGGAAAAAAAAAATTCAATTCTTCACCATTCTATCCAAAACTTAAAAACAATTTTAGCTGAATTTGGGTAATAACATCTCTTTATCTTGTCCTGATGGTCAACTGAAAATGAACAAATTATACCTATAAAATATCAGCAGCCTAAGGGGTGCAAGCTCTATGGCATAAATGATCCCAGTTTAGTCTGGCAGGAGCTCTGTAATCTTTACTTGTAGTTCTAAATGCAATTATTTTAATTAGTTAGTGCACTTACATTAGTGACTTAACCACACGCACACATCTAATAACCAAAAGAGCTTTCAGTCTTGGCTATATCAGCATCTTTGAATCACAGTTAAAATATTTTATCACAAGTTATTTGCGGGCAAGCGTTAGGAAATGCCCCATGCCATTTGGCATTTATTAACATTGCTTACATGTTTTCAGCACTTAAATACCATTTTAGTAGGATACTTCAAAAGTTTACTGTATGCTCCAACTTTTTCTCACGGTAAAGTAAAGGAAGCAATAAATATGTGTTATGAAATCTTCCTAAAGCAACAACAGCAATTTCTTACACAAGTATGGAATCTTGTATTAATTATTTACTTACAAACAAACGTGGGAAGTGTTTTCTATACATTATCAGAACTAATGTTGTCTTTCTTGTAAGTAGAAAATAAATCATCTTAACCATTTAAGCCCCAGAGGTAATTTTAAAAAGTTGCTGGTGCTGCCTTTTCTATGGCTATTGGTAGGTCCAACAAAGGTTTAATTTAAAAATAAACTCTCCTATCCTCCTCTCCGCTGTGAATGGTGCCATCCTAGCCTCTATTTAGATCTGCAGTGGCTATGGTGCTGCGCATGTGACCAGGTATGACACCAGTTATGTGAGGGCTTGAAAGAATGGTTGGGACCCACCTACCCACCCAAAATGTGTGCCTTGTGATTGGCCTATACAAGTTATAGATCCTCTTAATCACCAGTTACAAGATATCGGAGGTAGGGCACTACCCTTCTAGTTTGAAATAATTAATTATAGTATCAGAGCACCATTGTTTTTTGGGGCACCAGAAGGCAATCCAGGCTATATGCATATATGTGGAGGAATCTGATACCTCCCAGACCTCCCAGAGGCAATTTACTACAGTTGCACTGATTACAGCTACACATTTACACAATGGTAGAACACTGTGGTATGTAGAGAAAAAAAATGTAATGCCATTTATTCACTCTATTAGACAAAGAATTTACGATCGCATTTGTTATTATAAAGCGCTGCGCAAACTGTTGGCGCTATATAAATCCTGTATTATAATAATAATATTCTCAGTATGCTAAAATGTTAGCCGCCACCTGGGCCTATACCACAAATTTGACACTGCCTTTGTCCAATTCATTGCATTGGAAGTGGTACCCAAGAACCCACGTGGCGGTAACTGGGATAAACGCATTCTCCAGAAGGAGACTTTATGGATAGAGCGCTTGGATGCCACTAAACCACCAGAAATTAATGAGGTCTTATCATACAGACCCTTCCTATGAGATGGGTATGTGTGACACCGATAACATTATCACATGATCTGTATCTATGTTTATGTTCTTTATCAAGTATATATTGATTGATATAGCATTATGAGGTTATGCATACTGAATAGGGATGGGCGAACGGTTCAGCCGGAGCATAAGTTCGGGCCGAACTTTCTTTGTTCAGTTGCTCGGCGAACAGCCGAACAAACTGGTCGTTCAACCGTTTGTTCGGCCCCCCGAACTGACCACAATGCATTGCGGTGCTGAACAGTGCATTGCCAGCCCTGATTGGCTGAAGCAGTAAAAACTTCAGCCAATCAGGGCACAGAGCACTGTCAGAGTCATGATTGGACACTGTCATCATGACTTTATCCAATCATGGCTCATTCCCGCCCCACAGTATAAAAGTAATCTTTCAATGGCAGATAGCACAGGGATCTGTTCAGTGCTATTAGTTCGTTAGTGTGCTATATTGTGCTATTTTGCTTCAATTGTCAGTGTAGAATATTCGCTTAGTGTCAGTCTAGGGATAGTGTGAGTGTAGTGAGGAGAACCATCATTCAGCTTTGCATAGTGTGCAGCTAGAGTAGGGACAGCTCAGATAGTTTCACGGTAGTGTAGTGAGACCGTGTCATTCATACATACATTAGTGTAGAGTAGGGACAGCTCAGATAGTTTCAGTGTAGTGTAGTGAGACCGTGTCAGTAAGCTTTACATTAGTGTATAGCTAGAGTAGGGACAGTTCAGATAGCGTCAGTGTAGTGACGGTTGAACACAGTCTATTTGATTGCGTTACTGCCAGTTTAACGTAATTTACTTCTGTGTGGGTTACTGCCAGTTTAACACCATTTACTTCTGTGTGCATTACTGCCAGTTTAACTCCATATAGTTTTGCATGCATTAATGCCAGTTTAACGCCATATAGTTTTGTGCGTTACTGCCAGTTTAACGCCATATAGTTCTGTGTGTGTTACTGCCAGTTTAATGCCATATCGTTTCGCGTGCGTTACTGCCAGTTTAACGCCATATAGTTTTGCGTGTGTTACTGCCAGTTTAATGCCATATAGTTTTGCGTGCATTACTGCCAGTTTAATGCCATATAGTTTTGCGTGCGTTACTGCCAGTTTAACGCCATATAGTTTTGCGTGCATTACTGCCAGTTTAACGCCAGTAAAGCAGTAAAGCTTCAGCCAATCAGGGCAAAGAGCACTGTCAGAGTCATGATTGGACACTGTCATCATGACTTTATCCAATCATGGCTCATTCCCACCCCACAGTGTAAAAGTATTCTTTCAATGGCAGCCATTTTCAGTGTGATTTCGGCATGGAGAGAGATAGAACAGGGATCTGTTCAGTGCTATTAGTTAGTTAGTGTGCTATACTGTGCTATTTTTCTTCAATTGTCAGTGTAGAAAATTAGTTTAGTGTCAGTCTAGGGATAATGTGAGTGTAGTGAGGAGGACCATCATTCAGCTATGCATACAGCTATGCATAGTGTGTAGCTAGGGTAGGGACAGCTCAGATAGTTTGAGTGTAGTGTAGTGAGGCAATGTCATTCATACATACATTGGTGTAGAGGAGGAACAGCTCATATAGTTTCAGTGTAGTGTAGTGAGATCGTGTCAGTAATCTTTACATTAGTGAATAGCTAAAGTAGGGACAGTTCAGATAGCGTCAGTGTAGTGACAGTTGAATACAGTCTATTTGATTGCGTTACTGCCAGTTTAACAGCATTTACTTCTGTGTGGGTTACTGCCAGTTTAACGCCATTTACTTCTGTGTGCGTTACTGCCAGTTTAATGCCATATCATTTTGCGTGCATTACTGCCAGTTTAATGCCATATCGTTTTGCGTGCATTACTGCCAGTTTAACGCCATATAGTTTTGTGCGTTACTGCCAGTTTAACTCCATATAGTTCTGTGTGTGTTACTGCCAGTTTAATGCCATATCGTTTTGCGTGCGTTACTGCCAGTTTAACGCCATATAGTTTTGCGTGTGTTACTGCCAGTTTAATGCCATATGGTTTTGTGTGCATTACTGCCAGTTTAACGCCATATGGTTTTGCGTGCGTTACTGCCAGTTTAACACCATATAGTTTTGCGTGCGTTACTGCCAGTTTATCGCCATATCGTTCTGCGTGCGTTACTGCCAGTTTAATGCCATATAGTTCTGTGTGCATTACTGCCAGTTTAACGCCATATAGTTTTGCGTGCGTTATTGCCAGTTTAACACCATATAGTTTTGCATGCATTACTTGCCAGTTTAAAGCCATATTGTTATGTGTGCATTACTGCCAGTTTAACGCCATATCGTTCTGTGTGCATTACTGCCAGTTTAACGCCATTTACCTCTCTGTGCGTTACTGGCAGTTTAATGACATATAGTTTTGTGCGTTACTGCCAGTTTAATACCATATAGTTCTGTGTGTGTTACTGCCAGTTAAACGCCATATTGTTTTGTGTGCATGACTGCCAGTTTAACACCATATTGTTTTGTGTGCGTTACTGCCAGTTTAACGCCATACCATTTTGCGCGCGTTACTGCCAGTTTAACGCCATATAGTTTTGCGCGTGTTACTGCCAGTTCAATGCCATATAATTTTGCGTGCATTATTGCCAGTTTAACACCATATAGTTTTGCATGCATTACTGTCAGTTTAACGCCATATCGTTTTGCGTGTGTTACTGCCAGTTTAACGCCATATAGTTTTGTGTGCGTTACTGCCAGTTTATTGTCATATAGTTTTGTGTGCGTTACTGCCAGGTTAACGCCATAGCGTTTTGCGTGTGTTACTGCCAATTTAACACCATATAGTTCTGTGTGCGTTACTGCCAGTTTAACGCCATATTGTTTTGTGTGTGTTACTGCCAGTTTAACGCATATAGTTTTGCGTGCGTTACTGCCAGTTTAATGTCATATTGTTTTGCGTGCATTACTGCCGGTTGAACGCCATATAGTTCTGTGTGCGTTACTGCCAGTTTAACGCCATATCATTTTGCGTGCATTAATGCCAGTTACACACCATATAGTTCTGTGTGCGTTACTGCTAGTGCCATATCGTTTTGCGTGTGTTACTGCCAGTTTAACGCCATATAGTTCTGTGTGTGTTACTGCCAGTTTAACGCCATATAGTTTTGCATGCATTACTGCCAGTTTAATACCATATCGTTTTATGTGCATTACTGACAGTTTAACGCCGTATCGTTTTGCGTGCGTTACTGCCAGTTTAACGCCATATAGTTCTGTGTGCATTACTGCCAGTTTAACGTCATATAGTTTTGCATGCGTTACTGCCAGTTTAACGTAATATAGTTTTGTTCATTATTGCCAGTTTAATGCCATATAGTTCTGTGTGGGTTACTGCCAGTTTAACACCATATAGTTCTGTGCATCACTGTATGTTTGGCACATTATATTATAGTGTATCCGTGGAGTGTGTCTGTGAGTAATCAAATTAAAGTGCACCAAACACCTATTTACATTGATTAAAGTGCATCTATGTACAGATTTCTTATAAGCACCGCCCCCTCTCTCCCCATAATGTGTGAGAGGACAACAAGGAGAGGCAGACGTTCCCTTGGTACTGTAAGGGGGTCAGCAACATGTGTCCACAGGCAAAGGTGGATGTGGTGCTCAGTCCTCAGGCAGGGCATCATTTCCTCTGTTTAGTGAGTTTGCCTGTGCTATCCAGCCACAGCATGCAGAGGAGGTGCAGAAGAGGTGGTGGACAGGCTTACTAAACCTTCCTCATTCTCTGTCACGCAAGTAGAGACAAGTGAGCAGTCCCCTGCAGTTGCCAGAGTGGATAAACCTGCCTCCTTGTCCACGTCTATTCCTGCCATAGCCCCAACATCAGCCACTGAGGAGTCAGCTGAGTTATTTGACCACAGCATCAGCCCCTTGCTCCTAGATGATGCCCTGCCTTTACTGGATTCAGATGTTGGTTCTGAGGTTGAGGATGGCAAGAGCATGAGCCTAGAGAGAGGGAAGAACACTGGTAGACAAATTGGCATTCATGTTCCCCAAGCTGCAGCGTATTGCCAAGTTGTCTCCAGTGGTAATGATGAAGATGGAGGAGATGAAGATGATGATGATGATAATGATAAGGTCACTGATGTGACTTGGGTGCCAGATAGAGCAGAGGAGGCAGCACAGCCCCAAGGAGGCCGACATCAAGAAAGAGTAGAGAGCAGCCACCCTATCCCATCACATTCTGTAACTGTTATCTCCCAGCCCATTCCCCAAAGCTCAGCTGTCTGGGCCTTTTTCAGCACATCTGCAGCAGATCACACTGTTGCTATCTGCATACTGTGTCTTAGGCACATCAAACGTGGCAAAAACACCAACCATTTGGGTACCACATGCCTAATAAGGCATTTAACATCCAACCACTCAGCCCATTGTCAAGAGCAACTAAAAGCCACACAAAAGGGGCACAAATCTGTTCCTCCTCCTCCTCCTTACCCACTTCAGTCTGCCCCTGCGATACCGAATCATTACCTTCCTGCAGCCTCCACTGACAGGGATAATGGTATAGCACAGGGTGTCCCAGGTCCTAGCAGCACATCTGCCAGCAGCACACTAATGCTGCACACAAGTGCTGGGGGCATTAGTCAGGCCAAAAGGCATACGATTGAACTTGTACAGTCCCAGAGGGGTAATAAAGGCTGTTTTTTTCACAGTCGTCTTCATTTTCTGGGACCTGCCAGTATCTGCTGGCGAGGTCTAGAGTAGAAAAAAACTGAGCCTGGCCTAAGGCCATTAGGGATTCATTGACCTGTAGCAGTGGGTAAGCATCTCGATGCGCACATGAGTTCAGTCTGTGATAATCCACACAAAAACGTAAATTTCCATCTTTCTTTCGGACAAGAACTATGGGAGCAGCCCAAGGACTGCAACTCTCTCGTATCACCACCCCCACCTTGTAGCATTCCTCGTAGTAAGTCTTTAACTTCCTGACAAAGGGCAGGGGGTATATTACGATACCTTTCACGGATGGGAGCAGTGTCACCAGTGTGGATTGGATGATCCAAAGCAGTAGTACAGCCATAGTCTTCCGGGCCCCGAGAGAATGCAATCATATGTTTGTGAACCAACTGATGTATTTTAGTTAATTGATCAGGAGTCATCTTTTGAACTGGAAGTGCAAGTTGTGCTAATAACTGCAAAAGATATGAGTCCTCGGAATCAGGCAGAGCAGATTGCAAAGAAGCACATGCAGCTTCCACTCCAGGGCAAGAATTAGTGATGCAGTATCTAGATAATGTATACACCTCTGCAATAGCCAAGTCAGTGGGTACGTGGAAAGAGGCAGACCCCAGGTTAACAAGTTGCACCAATACCTGTCACTGCTGGACAACAGAGAAAATCCTGGCTATTAACCATTCACCTTTTATTTCTAGATTGTCTTGTGGTTCTACCATCACAGTTGCTCCTTCTACGTGCCTTCTAGCCACAACAGGAAGCGGGCACACCAGCTCTTGACGGGGTTGTATGGTAACCCACTGGCGTGCAGGAAGGCGGATGACCCCAACTTTCTCTGTATATTTGTGACATGATGTCTGAACAGCCTGACAAGCATTAACAAGATTCTGTAGCTGGGTTTCTGGCCATTTAGACCCCTGTGTAGAAGCCTCCTGCAGAAGGCAGGTTAAGTCCAGTTCCTTCAGGGCAGGGGAGGGCTGGCAGCCTTAGGCCTGGGGGGCAAGTCCAGTCAAGTGGCCAATAGAGCATAGAAAAGTGATGGATCGAGGAAAACAGTCTAAGATTTTTCATGATCACAAGGGTGGGGGGAGGACAATGTGGCCCTCCAGAGCCCCTGCCAGGGGCTGAATGGCATCTATTGGCCCAGGTCAAGTATAACCCAGAGGCCCATGGTGGAGCAACTCTGCCCCACTCTCCCTCTTCCCTGCCTCCTCCCAACTCCCACTTTTCTTAGCCAGAGCCATTTTTGCACACGTTTAAAAAATCATTTTAGGCCTGAAGATTACACAAAACCCCCAAACATTATATACTTCGTGAAAGCAGACACCCTAGACAATAAAATAGTGGTAGTTTTTTTTTTGTTTTTTTTTTACACAATATTACCGCAAAGGTCTAGGAAACGTAAAATTTCGGTAAAAAAAAACAAACACACTAAAGTGAAATTCAGGGCAAACAAACACAATAAATTACCCAAATTTTTGGTAATATATAAAAGACAAAAAGTCCCCTATGAGATGATTTTAAGGTGACAGGAGGTGGGATGAAGAGAAGGGGCCTGGAGTGCTGGCGGGGGACCCCAGAAGAAGAGTCTGGGCTGTTCTGTGCAAAACCCTTTGCCAGATCAGGTAAGTATGACAAGTTTGTTATTTTTATATAAAAAAACAACAACATTTACAACCACTTTAATCTACAATGCTATTTAGAATATGCAGCATGGAGGGGTTTAATGTATTGCTATTGGTCACTGATGCATTTGTGACCAGTGGCAGTTAATTAACCCCTTTATGCTGCATTAGTGGAACCAGTGTCAGTGCTAATTAACTCCTTTATGCTGCAGCATGAAGGGATTAATTAACACTGACACCACTGCTGCTAATGCAGCACAAAGAGGTTAATTAACTGCCACTGGTCACAAATGCATCATTGACCAATAGCAATACATTAACCTCCTCCATGCTACATATAACAAATATCATTGTAGATTAATTAACCCCCTACCCCAATTTTTTTTTTAAAATTAACCACTTCAGTAAGATCAAAGCAGTGCAGCAATGTTCATCCGCTCACTCACCCACTGTAGTGGACATTCCCCGCAGGTCACAACAGCACTCCTCCTCTTCTATTCCAGCCTCTGAATGACGTCATGATGGGCAGGAACTAGGAAGCTCCTGTCGGGCGGAGATCCCTGACAGGGAGAGCATTATGGTACACTTGCCGGCAGGGGCGCACTGACAACACTCAGGGCCCCCTGTCAGGCTCCACTCATGACCGACCCCTGCCCTGTCCATGACCCGCCCCCTGGCCTCACCCCCACATTTCGTACAAAGTACAACAGAGCGTCTGTTAGAAAGCCTCTCCTCCAGGCCCCATTTGAGACTACAAAGTAGTATAATGGAACCAGGAGGATGCCTCTTTCTAACAGAGTGTACAGTGAACACCTTCATTCACTCTGGTCCTCATGGGACCCCCTTCTTGACCATGACTCTCACCCCTGTACATTACAAACTCCTGACCCCTGCACCCTGTAAAATTACATACTCCTGAATCCTGTCCATTACAAACTCCTGACCCCTGCACCCAATACATTACAAACTCCTGACCCCTGCACCCAGTACATTAAAAACTCCTGACCTCTACACCCAGTACATTAAAAACTCCTGGCCTCTACACCCAGTACATTACAAACTCCTGACCCCTGCACCCAGTACATTACAAACTCCTGACCCCTGCACCTAGTACATTAAAACTCCTGACCCCTGTACCCAGTACATTACAAACTCCTGACCCCTGCACCCAGTACATTACAAACTCTTGACCCCTGCACCCAGTACATTACAAACTCTTGACCCCTGCACCCAGTACATTACAATCTCCTGACCCCTGCACCCAGTACATTACAAACTCCTGACCCCTGCACCCAGTACATTACAAACTCTTGATCCCTGCACCCAGTACATTACAAACTCCTGACCCCTGCACCCAGTACATTACAAACTCCTGACACCTGTACATTACATACTCCTGAACCCTGTACATTACATACTCCTGACCCCTACACCCTATACATTACACACCCCTGAACCCTGTACATTACATACTCCTGACCCCTTCACTCTGTACATTACATACTCCTGGCCCCTGCACTCTGTACATTACCCACTCCTGAGCCCTACAAGCTGTACATTACATACTCCTGCACCCTGTACATGACATACTCCTGACCCCTGCACCCTGTACATTATGTTATGTACATTATTATGTAAGCTACAGAGGCCCACCTTACATCATAATCCGCACAGAGGCCCCCCTTACATTAGAGTCCGCACAGAGGCCCCCCTTAGAGTCCCCACAGAGGCCCCCCTTACATCAGAGTCCGCACAGAGGCCCTCGTTACATCAGAGTCCGCACAGAGGCCCCCCTTACATCAGAGTCTGCACAGAAGGCCCCCCTTACATCAGAGTCCGCACAGAGGGCCCCCCTTACATCAGATTCCGCACAGAGGCCCCACTTACATCAGAGTCCGCACAGAGGGCCCCCCTTACATCAGAGTCCCCACAGAGGCCCCCCTTACATCAGAGTCCGCACAGAGGCCCCCCTTACATCAGAGTCCGCACAGAGCCCCCCTCACATCAGAGTCCGCACAGAGCTACCCTTACGTCAGAGTCCGCACAGAGCCCCCCCTTACATCAGAGTCCGCACAGAGCCCCCCTTACATCAGAGTCCGCACAGAGCCCCCTTACATCAGAGTCTGCACAAAGGCCCCCTTCACATCAGAGTCCGCACAGAGCCCCCCCTTACATCAGAGTCCACAAGGGGCCACCCTTACGTCAGAGTCCGCACAGAGCCCCCCCTAACATCAGAGTCCGCACAGAGCCCCCCTTACATCAGAGTCCGCACAGAGCCCCCCCTTACATCAGAGTCTGCACAAAGGCCCCCTTTACATCAGAGTCCGCACGGAGCCCCCCTTACATCAGAGTCCGCACAGAGGCCCCCCCTCTTACATCAGAGTCTGCACAGAGCCCCCCTTACATCAGAATCTGCACAGAGCCCCCCTCTTACATCAGAGTCTGCACAGAGCCACCCCTCTTACATCAGAGTCTGCACAGAGCCCCCCCTTACATCAAAGTTTGCACAGAGGCCCCCCTCTTACATCAGAGTCTGCACAGAGGCCCCCCCTCTTACATCAGAGTCTGCACAGAGGCTCCCCTCTTACATTAGATTCTGCAAAGAGCCCCCCCTTACATCAGAGTCTGCACAGAGCCCCCCTCTTACATCAGAGTCTGCACAGAGGCCCCCCTCTTACATCAGAGCCTGCACAGAGGCCCCCCCCTTTTACATTAGATTCTGCACAGAGCCCCCCCCTTACATCAGAGTCTGCACAGAGCCCCCCCTTACATCAGAGTCTGCACAGAGCCCCCCTTACATCAGAGTCTGCACAGAGCCACCCCTCTTACATCAGAGTCTGCACAGAGCCCCCCCCCTTACATCAGAGTTTGCACAGAGGCCCCCCTCTTACATCAGAGTCTGCACAGAGGCTCCCCTCTTACATCAGAGTCTGCACAGAGGCCCCCCTCTTACATCAGAGTCTGCACAGAGGCCCCCCCTTTTACATCAGATTCTGCGCAGAGCCCCCCCTTACATCAGAGTCTGCACAGAGCCCCCCCTTACATCAGAGTCTGCACAGAGCCCCCCCTTACATCAGAGTCTGCACAGAGGCCCCCCTCTTACATCAGAGTCTGCACAGGGGAGCTCTGTGGACTCAAATGTAAAGGGGAACCTTGATTTAAGGGGGGGATCTGATGTAAGCGGTGTTCTGGGAAACTTGATTTAAAGGGGCATGCTGTGGACTCTGGCGTAAAGGGGGTCTCTGCTCACCAAAGCTTGCCCCCCCTCCCCTTTAACAAAGTCCACAGAGCACCCCTTTTTGTACAATGGTAAGCAGGAGAGAGGGTGAGCTTAACAGGATGGAGGCTGAGGAGCAGTCTGCCGCTTTTCTGGGTTCAAACTTCCTGCCCAGTGCCCACACATGCCCAGGGAGTGTGGGCGGAGCAGACCCAGAGGGAGGAGGAGCAGATGAGCTCTATCTCTCCTCGCGTCTGTGCAGAGAGAGAAGGGGATGTCCGCGCCGGTGTGCTCTGAGGCTGAGCTATGTGTGAGACGAGACGTAGCTAAGCTCAGCCCTGCAGCCATCTACCTCGAAGCTGACACAGGCACGGCCACACGGCGGGAGGTGAGCAGGGGACGTGATCTGTGTTAGCTCTGAGTTCCAGCAGGCAATATTCCTACCGCTCTGCAAACACAGCATTTGGTTAGCTGCGGCCGGTGGCTGTGCATAGTGTCACAGGCCCCTCATTACCCAGATGAGTGCAGCCTTTTTACCATGCGGCCCGGGGGGAGATTGCCACCCTGCCCCCCGGCCCAGCCCACTCCTGCTTCAGGGCATTCATGTCCGACACCACTGGAATATCTGGGAAGGAAGCATCACGGGTCACCACCACCCCGACCTGGGTGAGGGTCTGCCCATAGACCTTTAGGGACATCCAGGTGACCCCTACCGGAATAGGCAGGTTATTTGCAGTTTTCAGATTTAGCCAGGAAGGGGTGTTGCCAAAATGGTGCTGGTAGAAGTGAGATACCATGGTAGTGACCTGTGATCCAGTGTCCACCAAACAGCTGACTGGCTGGCCGTTGAAAGTCACAGTTACTACTGGGCATGTGGATATCATCACAGCTTCTTGTTGGGAAGAAACGCTTCCCGTGAGTTGCCCCTCTGCCACGGGAACCTCTAGTTTAAAGGATGCTGTTGGGCAATCTTTTCTCCCTTTCCCACACAGTTCCTGGAAATGTGGCCTAACCGTCCGCACTGCCAGCACCTGCAATCTGTATCCGGGTCTCTCCGGAGTGGGTTGCGTGAAGCAGTATGTTGGGTAGACCCGCTCTGAGTAACTGACCTTTCCTGTTTGAGGGACGTCACGGAATCAGCTAGGTCCTTTACAATTCTTACTATTGAGGACAACACAGCAGCTAGGTTTGATGAGGGGCATGGAGCAGTTGCTTTCTTGAGCTCTAACGGCCACCCAACTCCACGAGTGGAGGTAACCTGGGTTCTGGAAATAGCCTGTTCATGTTCCAGCTCCTCCTGTTCTCGCTCTATGGCCTCTTGCAGGATAACGTGTCATCAGCCCTCACTCTATCCCTTAAGGCTCTCTTTAATGAAGAGGGTCATACCCCACAGAGACCTGGTCCCGGATGAGTTGATCAGGGTTAGATAATCCTGTTCCAGTGGGTGTCATTTGTTTCTCCAGCTGGCACCAGATTTCCTGCAGGGCAACAGCATATTGAGACATAGTCTTGTGGCCATGCTGGCTCCGGGTGTATAATCTCCTCCGAAGTTCAGCTATAGGTGTACTCTGCCCAAACAAGTTCTCCAGACAAACCACAATAGCTGTTCTGCTGTCTCTGTCCTTTTCTGGCAGAACCATCACAGCCCGGAGGGCTTCACCTTCGAGTGCATTAATAGCCAAATCTGAAATGTGCTCAGCGGGTATTTGGAACAAGCAGGCTGAGCTGTCCAATCTCTCCACCCAGTCTGCCAGGGAGATATTTGTGCCAATAAATTTAGGGATCAGATGGTTTTGACATCTTGCTGACTATGCCAAAATGTAAGCAGGGGAATTAGCATGGCTGTATTATAGAGGGAAACACACTGTGTGGTATTGTAAATGAAGTAACTTTAATTGCCAGATAAGCAACAGTGGAAAATGATATTTACAAAAGTGGAGTAAACAGTTCTCTTGTTAGCATATAAGTCACATATTCACAGTCCATTCACCAAAGATACAGAATGCAGCTCAGTAAACTAGCACTGTATTTATTATTCCTCTCTTCAGGCACATCAGTGGTATACAAGGCACATTTTTATTACTTGCCATAGGCTGCTGTCATTAAGCAGGTTCCACAGATGCAGCAGAGATGATTTAGCAGGAAAATACACTGTCTTAGATGAGCTTCTATCACAAGCAGAGCAGCAGCGCTGATAGGCAGGAATCCTGAGGGACCATGTTCTGTCCCTACAGGCTGGAACACTCTCCCTGAGTAATGCCTAGCTTTCCCTCACAAGCAGTATACCTTTCCCTCACTCATTCCACACACATGTCTCTCAAAATGGTGGCTGGGCTCTCTTGTATATGGAAGCTAACAGAAAATGGTGGACAAAATCTCGAGATAACTTGGTACCAATCAGAACACGAGGCTTCTCCAAGATGTCTGCTGGAGACAATTTCAGAGAAGTAGTTATAGCCTCAACAGGATTTCACAAAACAGCAGGAAAACACAAACACATTCTGAATATAATATGAGATTTCTGCATGAGAAAGTAAGTAAGTCCCACTTCTCCTCTCAGCCAGCAACACTGTCCTGTCACAGTTAACTGTATGTGAGGAGGCTACCTACACGGCTGCACTCCAAGATGATGAATATGGATCCTTTATTGATCCATTCAAGTGACACACCACAGGAAAAATGACAATCAATGCATCAAGGCAGACATGTTGCACACAGTATCATCATTGCGATTATTACCCGTTTCTGGAACAGCCGCCGCAGTTATATACTGTGGCACGTCGGCTCCCCTGCTCGAGCCATCGTAGCTGTACATCAGCTCTTTAAGATGCCTCCGGCAGCGCGTGCCTGACGCATGTCCCCGGAGTCGATGCGAGTGCATGAACACCGATCTCTCTCTTCCCCTAGTCAGTCCCATGCCTCTACAGTTAGAACACACACTAGGGAACACAGGTAACCCCTTGATCATCTCCTAGTGTTAACCCCTTACCTGCCAGTGTCATTTATACAGTAATCAGTGCATTTTTATAGCACTGATCGCTGTATAAATGTCACTGGTCCCAAAAATGTGTCAAAAGTGTCCAATGTGTACGCCCCAATATCGCAGTCCCGATAAAAATCACTGATCGCCGCCATTGCTAGTAAAAAAAATAATAATAATAAAAATGCCATAAATCTATCCCCTATTTTGAAGCTATAACTTTTGCACAAACCAATCAATATATGCTTATTGCGATTTTTTTTTAATCAAAAATATGTAGAAGAATACATATCGACCTAAACTGGGGAAAAAATAATTTAAAAAAAATGGGATATTTATTATAGCAAATAGTAAAAGATATTGTGTTTTTCTTCAAAATTGTCGCTCTTTTTTTGTTTATAGCGCAAAAAATAAAAACCGCACAGGTGATCAAATACCACCAAAAGAAAGCTTTATTTGTGGGGAAAAAAAAAAGACATCAATTTTATTTGATTCGTGTTTCTCACGACCACGCAATTGTCAGTTAAAGCAAAACAGTGCCGTATAGCTAAAAATGGCCTGGTCATTGAGCAGCCAACTCTTCCAGGGCTGAAGTGGTTAAGCACATGATATTTTGAGAAACATGTCTGCCTTGATGCCTTGATTGACGTTTTTTCTGTGGTGTGTCACTTGGATGGATCAATAAATGACTCATATTCATCATCTTGGAGTGCAGCAGTTTCTTCCTTTTTACAGTGTTAAATGTGGTGTTATCGCTCTCACTCTCTCATACTGGTCACTGGAAGTTTAACATAGCACCTCATGGCAAAGAACTATGACTCTGGCAAAGAACTCTGGCTATAAGAAGATTGCCAAGACCCTGAAACTTAGCTGCAGCACAATCACCAAGACCATACAGCGATTTAACAGGACAGGTTCCACTCAGAACAGGCCTTGCCATGGTCAACCAAAGAAGTTGAGTGCACATGCTCAGCGTCATATCCAGAGGTTGTCTTTGAGAAATAGATGTATGAGTGCTGCCAGCATTGCTGCAGAGGTTGAAGGGGTGGGGGGGTCAGCCTGTCAGTGCTCAGACCATACACCACACACTGCATCAAATAGGTCTGCATGGCTGTCGTCCCAGAAGGAAGCCTCTTCTAAATATGATGCACATGAAAGCTCTCAAAGAGTTTGCTGAAGACAAGCAGGCTAATGACATGTATTACTGGAACCATCTCCTGCGGTCTGATGAGACCAAGATAAACCTATTTGGTTCAGATGGTGTCAAGCGTGTGTGGCGGCAACCAGGTGAGGAATACAAAGACAAGTTTGTCTTGCCTACAGTCAAGCATGGCGGTGGGAGTGTCATGGTCTGGGGCTGCATTAATGCTGCCGGCACTGGGGAGCTACAGCTCATTGAGTGAACTATGAATGCCAACATGTACTGTCACATACTGAAGCCGAGCATGATTCTCTCCCTTCAGAGACTGGGCTGCAGGGCAGTATTCCAACATGATAATGACCCCAAACACACCTCGAAGATGACAACTGCCTTGCTAAAGAAGCTGAGGGTAAAGGTGATGGACTGGCCAAGCATGTCTCCAGACCTAAACCCTATTGAGCATCTGTGGGGCAAGGTCTCTGACATCCACCATCTCTGTGATGTCGCCATGGAGGAGTGGAAGAGGACTCCAGTGGCAACCTGTGAAGCTCTGGTGAACTCCATGCCCAAGAGGGTTAAGGCAGTGCTAGAAAATAATGGTGGCCACACAAAATATGGACACTTTGGGCCCAATTTGAACATTTTCACTTAGGGGTGTACTTACGTTTGTTGCCAGTGGTTTAGACATTAATGGCTGTGTATTGAGTTATTTTGAGGGGACAGCAAATGTACACTGTTATACAAGCTGTACACTCACTACTTTACATTGTAGCAAAGTGTCATTTCTTCAGTGTTCAGTGTCAGTGTCAAATGAAAAGATATAATAAAATATTTACAAAAATGTGAGAGGTGTACTCACTTTTGTGAGGTACTGTATATACTTTTTGCTGTATTATGTATTCTAACTAAGGTACCGGTATGTTTTTTTTAATAGAAATATTCAAGCTACTGAAGAAGCCACGTTCTAGGTCGTGAAACATGTAGAGCAGAACTCTTTTATACCAAGGAGGACAAGTGGAACCTATTCTGAGAGGAGTAGATATATGTGGGCATATCTCAATTATTGTCACACAGGAAGTATTATCTATTACTCCCTCCAGGGGAACCACATCGAGTCTTACCTATTTTTTATCACGTTATTGTCTTTGTATAATGTTATTAATTAATTTTATTGTAGATCAATAAAATATATTACTTTTATATGTACCTCTAAAGTCCATCATTCTACTTTCTATGCAATTCAGACTATTTGGGATGTGACACATTATTACTATGGGTGCCTTATTGCCAGCTAAGGGCACTGCAATTTAATCAAGTATTCCAGCTATTCAGTCTGACATAACTCATTAAAATACTTTCAGACATTTATTTCCTTAACATGAGTAAATTAAAATAATACAAATTTTACAATGTGATCTAAACAAGTTAATTTTCTTTGTAAGAAAAATGTTAAACATCGCTATTTAAGGACAGGATTTCCTGGACTACGTATCATTAAAAAACGCACGTGTTTATTTCTGTTCAACTCAACTATTTTTGTGGCAGTGGATTTTAGTGTTGCATCGTACCTAGTCACTTCAATGAGTTTGCTGTGTCAGTGTGATATGAACGTTAAGTTTCTTTTTATAAATAAAGCTATGCCTTCAAGGAGCTATATAATGATCTGCAGCTGTGGGGGGAAATGATGGCCAGAGCAGTGTGTATTAATTATACATGCACAGGAACATTCCCACTGACTTGTTTAGAGCAGTGCAAGAGAGGAAATTTTCCTTTATGGTGGGATTTGCTGGTGTCTCAGTACAAATTAACATAACACAGATCTATAAATGTTCCTGTCCTGTAAAAATTCCTAACTTGTGCGTTTACACCAAACGTATTTCTTCTCCGTATTGTCTACTTCACATTTTATACTCTTTTCTGTCTTATTTTCCCTAAAGAACCCCAGATACAACTACTATTCGTTTAGCTCTTCTAAACACAGCAGTGTTTGTCTATCTACCATGAAGATTTTCATATACTGAAAAAAGTTCTTATTAAGAATTAATTCTACCCATAAGTCACATGTTAGTTGTTACATGGGGTTTGGTTGGCTAAAGGCTAATAGGCTATTCTCTTTGCAAGAGAAGTTGCACTGTGCAAGGGAATTTTACCCAGAGATTAGTGAATGTGGTGATATTACCCAATTATGTAGAAGGAAAACAATATAAATACATTTTAGCTTGCACATAACTGGATGATGGGAGTCAGCAGAACTTCACCTCATTCACTAGGCTTTGGGGAAAATTCCCTTGCATAGTGAACAGTCTATTTGCCTTTAGTAACCCCATGGACAGGCAGGTTGAATCATTCATAAGATCCATATAGTTTTTATGTGCATCATTATTTAAAGTGGTTGTAAAGCCTTAAGGTTTTTCACCTTAATGCATTATGCATTAAGATGAAAAACCTTCTGTGCTGCAGCTCCCCCCCCCCCCGACCCCACTTCTTACCTGAGCCCGATCCGATCCAGCGATGTGCACGAGCGCAGCGGCTCCAGCTGCTGTCACTCTCCTCATTGGACAGATTGATAGCAGCAGGAGCCATTGGCTCCCACTGCTGTCAATCAAAAACTGTGACATGGGAGTGGGGGATGGGGCTGAGTCCCGCTGTCTGTGTCAATGGACACAGCAGCGGGACTCGGGAGCAAGCACACACGGGTGCCCCCATTGAAATTGGCTTTCCATGGGGGCACCCGATGAAGAGGAGGGGCCTGGAGCGCCAGCGGGGGGACCCCAGAAGAGTAGGGTGGTGAAACCCGACGGAAAATGAGGACCTATTCTGTTAGTACTCTAAGTTTTGTGTTTGTCAACTACATGCAGTGAACTGTCACATCCATACCTTGATATTTTAATATTAAGATACATGCGTTATGCATTATATCTTTTCTTTTAAAAGTTGATACTTTAATAAAATATGTGATTTTTATGTAATTTTGTTGTATGCTCCTGTATAGTCCAATATCCCTTTTTTCTTTTTTTTACTATATATACATTTGCGGATGTTGGCCATGAGTGTCACAAAAAATTGTACAAAGAATAGGATTGGGGCTGCTCTGTGCAAAATCATTGCACAAAGCAGGTAAGTATAGGCATGATTGTTATTTAAAAACAAAAAAAAAACAAATATTTACGATCACTTTAAGCGAAAAGAGAATTCAGCAGGGACAGCATAAAATCATTCCTTAAAGTGTTACTTAACCCAGGACCCTGCATTCACTATATCTGGTCTCCGACAGTACACAGAACATGGAAATGGAATTATTTTAGTAAATACCTTTTCTCATTAGCAGTATATAGGAGTCTCGTGATTTCTATCAGTTCATGGTAAAGCTTTTAGGAGGAATTTTCATACTGCACTGAGCTGTCCTATCAGGATCCAGGACCCCTGACCCTCGGTCTGGACAGTGCTGATTGGCCCTGTGCTGATCACATGCACTCTCCCAAGAAATAAAAACCTCTCTAGCAATACACAAAACTGGGCATGTGCAGCCTGACTCCAAAGGCTCTGTACTATCCAGACATGTTCTGGAGTCAGTGGAAGAAAAAGAGGATCTGTGCATACAAGATCAAGCAGCCTTATTACACAATGCAGAAGATTAACCCCTTATGTTCCACAGTGAGCATGCTTTACTGCATATACAGGCTGATTTTACTGCTGTGGGTTTAGTAACACTTTAACCTACAGGGGACCTTTGGTACTGCAGCAAAAAGGAAGGACCAGAGATAAGAATCCTAACAGAGGATATCTGCAGGATGTGCCTGAAGCATATAAATGGCTGATCTGTGGTCCAACTCCATACAATTAGGAAGACCCATCAAGCTGTTAGTGGGTACACTTAGGCACTTAAAGATGCCTGCAGATCACTTCAGAAACTTTCACTGTGTGCTATGCTCAAATTGCAGACATTTCTAAATGTACAAAGCTTCAACATTTCTGTGATAGAAGCTCCCGCTTGCCTTCACACATTTCTATTCACCTATCTACATGATGGGCTGCCTTACTGGCCAATAAGGATAAATATAACATAGGAGACATGGCAAGCTCCATCGCTACCAGAAAGTGGAGAACTTTGCCCATTGATACAGATTAGGCATTCCATAATAATGAGATATTCATCCATAGGAGAGACTAATGAGAGCTGCTGAAACTGCTAGGTGCCTGCATTTTTTACCTGCTAGCACCTTCAGGTTTTTTTGTGATGGGTGATGTAATGGGAAGGTTATGTAGATCTGAGATTTTGTTTAGGTAGCAAACTATGCAGGTTTACGAACCTCGCTGACCAAATGACCATCCTAGAGACTTTCATGTTCACCTGCCCTCTAACAAGCTTTAGCTTTATTTTATGTAAAATAATATATAAAGGATACCATTCACCAAAACTTACTACTAAATAGCTCTAAAATATATCAACTCACAAGCAATGTTCACATATGGTAAGCACAATGGTATTGTGGCCATTATTAAATACAAAACTACAACAGGCTTCACTTAGCATTCTCAAACATTCTGCCTTCCAGCTTTGACAAAATAATAATGCACAACAGGCAGACCTTAGTTTACTGTTAATAAAAACATATTAAAAAAAAAATAATAATTTCCCTCTTCCCTTCCTATTTTCTTTTTTTTTTTTTTTTTTTTTTTTTGCTTTCTAACAGAAAAAAATAATTCCATTGCCTTTATAAGGGACAAAATACAATTTCTAACACTGATTTGTTTTTGTTTTTTTTTTAACCATAAAACCTGTAGTTAAAATTTTAGTCAATCCTTATATTTTTTATTAACCTCTTCATTCCCTTCCCTTGGCTTTTTATTTTATTTTTTATTACATTTTGTGTGTTTTTATACAGCCAAATTAGGTAACTCAGGAAGGAAGGTTAGCAAAAAGTTAGCAGATACAGGGGAAACAGATTTATTGGGCTCTCACACTTTGAAGATCACCAGATCAGTTGAGTGGAGCTCTATGTGTATTGGACTTGTGCTTTAATAATTGGCTGTACCACCTTTACCTGCAATAACTGCAGCTAACCAATTCAATATTGGTATTCCTCATTGTTCTGAAAGAATTTGCTCCAGACATTACTAAGCGAGATCAACATTTTAATTCCAGTTCTTGTCATTTTTACTAATGTGGGATTTCATGCATTTTTTTGAATCGGGACGTTTTGGATTTCCTCGTTAAAAATTCTCATATATAGCAGGAATGATAATGATTTAACTTTACAGTAGGCTGTCCGGATCCCAAGGATGCAACGCTTTGTTATAACACCATATTACTAACAACATCAGGATAAGGACAGATATTTATGGCTGATAAAATGAGATGTTGCAATTATAATCACATGGTAAAATATCCTTATGTTAAAGCTTACTAAATTAATGTGAATACACTCACTGGCCACTTTATTAGGTACATCTTGCTAGTACCGGGTTGGACTTAATTCTTTGTGGCATAGATTTAACAAGGTATTGGAAACATTCCTCAGAGATTTAGGTCCATATTGACATGATAGCTTCACGCAGTTGCTGCAGATTTGTCGGCTGCAGATCCATGATGCAAATTTCCACATCCCAAAGGCGCTCTATTGGATTGAGGCCATTGGAGTACAGTGAACTCATTCTCATGTTCAAGAAACCAGTTTGAGATGATTTGAGCTTTGTGAGATGGAGCATTATCCTGCTGGAAGTAGCCATCAGAAGTCTGTAGTCATAAAGACGGTCCCCATTCATCATTTCAGGTCCGAATTAGGTCCAAATTTTTGCCTGAATTCGGACCTGAAAGGAAGCCAAAGATGCAGAGGACCCTTCAGCTGTGCTCTCCATGGCCACCTCGGAGATGTGTGAACCGACTCCATTGGGAGCCCGTCACAGTCTCCTGCCATGCGAATTGGATGCAGAGAAACCCACATCTAATTCACATCAGTGTGAACCCAACCTGAAAGGAATGGACACGATTAGCAACAATATTTAGGTAAGCCATGGCGTTTAAACAATGCTCAATTGGTACTAATGGGCCCAAAGTGTGCCAAGAAAATATCCCCCACACCATTACACCACCAACAACAGCCTGAACCGTTGATACAAGGTAGGATGGATCCATGCTTTCATGTTGTTTATGCCAAATTCTAACCCTACTATCTGAATGTCGCAGCTGAAATCAAGACTCATTAGACCAGGCAATGTTTTTCACTCTTCTATTGTCCAATTTTGGTGAGCCTGTGTGAATTGTAGCCTCAGTTTCCTTTTTCTTAGCTGACCAGAGTGGCACCTGGTGTGGTCTTCTGCTGCTGTAGCCCATCTGCTTCAAAAGTTCGACGTGTTGTGCATTCAGAGATGGTATTCTGCATATCTTGGTTGTAACGAGTGGTTATTTGGGTTACTGTTGCCTTTCTATCATCTCAAACCAGTCTGTCCATTCTCCCCTAATCTCTGATATCAACAAGTCATTTTCATCCACACAACTGCCGCTCACTGGATATTTCCTCTTTTTTGAACCATTCTCTGTAAACCCTAGAGATGGTTGTATGGGAAAATCCCAGTAGATCAGCAGTTTTTGAAATACTCAGACCAGCCCATCTGGCACCAACAACCATGCAATGTTCAAAGTCACTTAAATCCCCTTTCTTCCCCATTCTGATGCTCGGTTTGAACTTTAGCTGTCTTAACCACACCTGGATGCCTAAATGAGTTGCTGCCATGTGATTGGCTGATTAGTAATTTGTGATACCAAGCAATTGAACAGGTGTACCTAATAAAGTGGTCAATAAGTGTATGTCAATACTGCTGATATTGTTGCCTATGGAGTGCTATTTTTCTTTACTCCCCCTATAATAGCACCTCTAAGAAATTACACTTTTGTCTTATCTGTTAGCAGATCATTCTCATAAAATCTTTGGGCACTACTCAGGTATTTCCTGACAAAAATATAAGTTAGCATGTTTGCTTTTCTTGGTTAGTAATATGTTACACCTTGCCACTGTATAGTGTAGCTGATTTTTGTCTAATGTCTTTTTGACTGTCACAAATGCTAACCTTTGCTGAAATAAGAGAAGCTTTTAGCTCTTTTATTTTTTTTCTACTGTCCTTTGTGACTTCTTGGATTTTTATTTTTCTGCTATGACCTTGGAGAAATTTTGGCAAGCTAACCACCACTCCTGGGTATCATTCAGTTTTCTTACTTAGAGATTATGACTCTAGTTGTATTTTCATGCTGTGGTGATATCCACAAACCTTAAAAATTGCTTGATTGCAGTTTCCTGACAGACAACATTACTTTTCTTCTGATCTTTTCAGGAATTTCCTTTGATCGTGGCATTATGTGCATTATATGCTTGTTGGAGTTTTGTAGCAGCAAGCTGATGGTGATGAAGGGTTGAAAACAAAGTTTCTTTTGAGCAAGCCTGACTATGTTCATTCAACCAGTTATAGTTATGCCTTTATTTGAGTTAATTTATCTAAGGGAATTCGTTTTTGATACAGTTCTAGAATGTGTTGGGGATAAATGTGTAATTATTTTGCTAAATGCTTTTTTTATATAAATTCTGTACTTACATTTGTATGAAAATTAATTACAATACAAAGAGACAGAAACAAATTGTTCAGCCAATAGTATACAGTATGGAAAAACAGATTCAACAATATTGCCAATGTCTCCCAATTGTCCACTATCGAGGAGATCTGTAGGATGGAACATTTACAGTAACTGCCTTAGCTGAAGACTCAATACAAAAATTTACAAAAAAATTTGATCCCTGGGATAGTTCAGGATGCTTTCAGGGAAAAACCTCTATAGAAACCTAGTTAAGTTATCCTTCATTTGTTGTCTTAAATGCCTAATTGTAGGCTTCTTCTAATCTAAAGTTTCATGGTGAGCCAACCCCTTCCTTTTTTCTCTATTTTTATAGGTATGTCCTATTCTTATTAGATTGTCTTTTAAACCCTTTAGCTCATTGTTTTTTATGATATAAAATATTTATGTTATCTACATGCCTTTTCATGTATTGTTTACTACATAGATGTTGGTTGATACTTCTGATGTATGTCTAACTTGCAAATGTTTTTATTTACTAAAATACTCAATGAAAAAACTATTTAAAAAAAAATATTGCCAGTGTCATAGAAATAGTATCATTGGTCAGACAAAATGCCTGAAATAGGCAACTACAGGTGATATGAACAGCAAGAACGTGATTTGCAGGAAGTGTAGCAACTTGCCCTGATATCTCAAGGAAAAAGGTATATCAAAGATCCATCTCAGTTTGGTCCATAGGAGCTAAAAGGGAAGAAGACCCTCATAACCTGAGGCTGTATTGGCAATAAGGTGGAAGTGTTAATGACAAGAAAGAGAAAGAAAGGTATAACCCAGAAGATTGGGAGACAAAAAGAGTGAGGGATAAAAAAGGGATAATGGTAGGAGGGAGTCTGACTGCCTAATGGCTCTACTCAACTACAGGAAAAAGTAAAAATTATGGTTTTGGCAAAATTAGTTATCAACCAAGCACATCAGTGCACTGTAATCAGAAAAAAATGTTAAGTCCAATCAATAGAACCAGGTTTTGCGATATATCTCCTCCTACCCCTTTGCCAAAGCCACAATTTCTTCCATGAGGGTAATCTCCTTAACATTAAACAGCTACAGGCTAATCAGAGGTGCCACTGTCATTTTCCAATATAAAGGGATAAAAGTCTTGGCTGTATTAGGAAGGTGAATCAACAAGAAATGTTTATATATTTTTGTGGAGAGTGGGGTGAGATGTAGGATGCAAGCTGCCTGGGTCATTTTACAATTTTACATTCATTAATTTGAAAGATATGTCTCCTACCTGTTTCCAGAAGGCATGTTGTACCAAACAATTCCAAAACATGTGTATCATAGAGCCCACCTGTTGCTGACAACGCCAACAGAGTGGGGACAATTGTGGGAAGTGCGTATGTTAGGTACTAGGGACTCTCTACCAGTGGGACATAATTTTAAATCCAGTTTTCCTGGATCTTCCTTTGAAGCAGAGTGAGTAGGTTTCAGGGTCCTCTCTTTCTGTTGTTCTGTGAAATTATAGATCTGCTTCCCATTTTGCAAGGTATGCAGAGGACGGTTGATCAGGTGGGTGAGTAAGCAGTTTATATGAAACAGATATCTCAGTCAGAGTGGAGTCGACAAGGAACACATCTGCTTGAAATCTGACAGGGACTAAGGAACGACCATTCTTCCAAACACTAGACAGGAAGTGGCAAATTTGTAGCGCAATCCAAAATGGAAGCGGGAGCTCCACCATTGTCCGTATGTCAGTAGTTCACCTGAGCGCCTCTAAGGACAACAATGTTGTAGGTGAAAATCACCCAATAAAAGCAGTGTTGACTGAACCGATCAATGTGCCCATGTTAAAACGAGGGGCTATGGAACAATGTAGCACACCTGAGCACCACGATAAGCCTTGCAGTGGAATCCCAGCTAATGCCTACTCAGATTGAGTCAATCTCTTGGCTGAACCCTGGGTACACCATATGTACTGCTTTATAATAATTTATGGAGTCAAGAAAACCCAGACCTCTGCATTGTTTGGGACAAGACAGCAGTAGTTGACTTAGTCTAAGTGCTTTGGATGCCCATAAGAAGTTACTAAATTCACTTGAGAAACACTCTGGGATCCTAGTAAGTGTTTAAAGCTTATACAAAAGCCTTGGTAGCCAAAGTAATAAGGAATATCAGGGTGAAAGCGGGCAGCTCTAATGGGTCCTGTTCCACAGAGGGAAGTCGTCCACCAAAACGTCATTGATTTTTACAACCGCTGTCTGAAATGAATATATTGCATCAATCCAGCTTTTCATGTGAGCTGCAAGGCTGATATGGCGCAAGACCAATTTAATAAAACCTCAATCTACTCTATCTTAGCCTTTTAGGCATCAGTATAGAGGAGGGTATTGATGCTGTCAGGAGCATCTAGTGCTCCTGCTCCTCACTCCAGCATTGGGGGTTTTGGCTATGGCACTCTCCTTGTATGTCTGTCCACCTGCAAGGTGATTAATGTGATCAGTCTCTGGGTGGAAACCAGACCTGTTATAAGCCAGCCAAACCCTCACTCGCATGCTTGTGATAGAGAGTGAATTTCGTTGGATGACCTCGGACCAGATTTTGGACTATTCCCTGTACTCAGCCCGCCTTTTACCTGGACTGTCATAGAACCACGCTACCTGTCTGCCAGTCACAAGTAGCTGTTTGCTTTGCTCAGTTCGCGCCTGCCCAGGGCTGGACTGGGACAAAAATTTGGCCCTGGACTTCCCCATGACCGGCCCACTTTAATTTTGAGCGTCCCCAACAGCGTCCCCCTTACATCAGTGTCCCCAACAGCGTCCCCCTTACATCAGAGTGTCCCCAACAGCGTTCCCCTTACATCAGAGTGTCCCCAACAGCGTCCCCCTTACATCAGAGTGTAGCCAACAGCATCCCCCTTATATCATAGTGTCCCCAACAGCATCCCCCTTACATCAGAGTGTCCCCAACAGCGTCCCCTACATCAGAGTGTCCCCAACAGCGTCCCACTTACATCAGAGTGTCCCCAACAGCGTCCCCCTTACATCAGAGTGTCCCCAACAGCGTCCCCCTTACATCAGAGTGTCCCCAACAGCGTCCTCCTTACATCAGAGTGTCCCCAACAGCGTCCCCCTTACACCAGAGTGTCCCCAACAGCATCCCCCTTACATCATAGTGTCCCCAACAGCGTCCCCCTTACATCAGAGTGTCCCAATCAGCAGCTCCCTTCACAGAGAGTCCCAATCAGCAGCCCACTTCATATCAGAGTCCCCATCAGAGTGTCCCCACCAGCAGCTCTCTTCACATCAATGTGTCCCCATCAGAAGCCCTTCACATCAGAGTCCCCACCAGCAGCCCACTTCACATCAGAGTCCCCATCAGAGTGTCCCCACCAGCAGCTCCCTTCACATCAGTGTGTCCCCATCAGAAGCCCTTCACATCAGAGTCCCCACCAGCAGCCCACTTCACATCAGTGTGTCCCCATCAGAAGCCCTTCACATCAGAGAGCCCCCATCAGCAGTCTCCTTCACATCAGAGTGTCCTCCCCCTCCCACATATACTCACAGTTTTAAGGCAGCTTCTCGTTCCTCTCTCCAGTCATGTGATAACAAGTGATAGGGGAGAGAGGAAGGAAAGTCTGCCGTTGGTCTATCTCCCCTGCAGGCTGGAGGGAGCATAACGCCTAATGCTCTCTCCAGCATATGAGGGAAGCTGCTCCTCCTGACAGGAGTGAAATTGCAATCACTCACTGTCAGAGAGGAGCGGCTCCAGGACTGCACCTGACTGGCCCACTGAGCCATCGCCCCACCGGGAATCTTCCGGTAGTACCGATGGCCAGTACATGCCTGCGCCTGCCCTGACGTGATGGCTAGGCACTATAGCATTGTGTATAAGACCTGGGGGCAACCCGTACGCCTGCTTGCCTTATGGGAAAGAGGGCTGCTATAGGTGAAGAACACAGTAGCCCAGAATGGGCATAATGGTGTTAAGAGTCCAAGTAGTGTTGTCCTTAGCTTCTCTATTCAGCATAAAGGTGACTTGATCAGCATGAATCAGTTGTCCAATGATTGGTATCAGCTTATTGGACAAGCTTTTCATGAAAAGTTTGAGATTATCATTAAGAAAGGAAATAGGCGGATAACTAGAACATTGGGTCGTATCCTTCCCTTCCTTTGGGATAACTGTAATCATGGCCATAAGAGAGTCAGGGGGAAGCATCTCAAATTAAGTTGATAGCTTTATCAGCTGGTTTGGTGAGTAGAGAGAAGAAATATCTATGATATGATAGAGTGAAGCTGTCTGGGCCAGGTATCTTATGATTGCTTTCTTAAACCTCTCCTCCTGATTTGGAGAAGGTCCAGATAGGTCCAAGTTGTACAGCGTTTGATAATAATCTCTAAAAGATTTGGCTATTTGTTATGAGGAAGACACCAATTTGCCTCCCCCAGAGTCGATGCATGGGATATGTGATTCTAATTTCACTTCTCACAACGCCTGTGCCAACGGTTTGTCTGGTTTGTTGCCCCATTCATAAAAAGACTTTATGACCTTGGCATAACACACCTTTGGCTTATAGGAAAAGAGGTCATTGAGTATTTCACAAAGGAACTGAAGGTCAGTAAGAGTTGAGAGAGCAAAAGAATTTTCATGAAGTTGTTCCAGCGAGCAGATTTGGGAGAGAAGTTTCTCAACATCCCTGTCAGATTAAGACACCTCAGATATAGCACTTGTGGGATTCCCACACAACCAAGGGCGGTATCTCCTGCTGAGCATTAAGTTGCATGAAAGACGAGATTTCGGAGGTGAATATATTTCTGACCTCAACATCCTGCAGCAAAGATTCATTAAGTCCCCATTGGCAGATCATTTGAGAAGGGTCAGATAAGGATATCTCTATGCCTACAGAAGCATGGTCCCACAAAGTACAAGCGAGAATAGAGGTCGCTGACACCCTGAGTAGATCTGACTGTCTAACCAGGAATTAATCCCATCTTTAGTAAAATTGATGAGGTACAGAGAAAACAAGTATTCCCTATCCCTGTTAGTATGGTCTTGTACTAAATCCTCTCCTTACCAACTGAAGGGGAGAAACAGCAACTTATGTTGGGATTATAATCCTAGGTCAGAGCCAAGAGGGTCCAGGATTCCTCAACCCATTGAGTGAGAACATAAGGAAATATGTATGGCAACATCACCAGGACCATAAACAGTGAAATAAAGGATGTAGCTAAAAGGCAACACAAATATCGGGACTAGCATGAAGAGCCCATAAAAAAGGTTGGGATAGTAAAGCGGTCCACCAAAAAACACACTATATCCCCAGCCTGGTGTAGGGAGGGTGCGGGCCAACCAAGGCATAATGGAAAACAACAGTGTAATCCCTTCTTGGGGGGGCCCTCATCTGCTGAAAAGATCAGCTCTATCCCACACAGCTTATGAACCAGTAACAACCCTCTAGTCAACAGAGCACATTCTCAGCCCCAATCCATCTCCCAGTCCTCTTTCAACTAATCTACTTAACAAGATATCAACATGGTGCACATGGCAATGCAGGAGGGGGAAGGAGGAGAGAGGCCGGGGGTGTAAACCTTGTAGGAGGGTGCAGAAATAGCAAGACTGGCATGAAGAGCCTTTAAAAGGCTAGATACAATAAGACAGTCCCCAACTGAGACAGGAATCTGCTCTGCCGAGTGTTGGGAAGGAACGCATCAACCATGGTGGAATGCAAAAGCATGAAGAGCTCCCTTAGAGACTTCCCATCCACTGGGCAATCAATGCCTTCCTTTCAGTTCGACAGAGATCATTCAAATACAGACAGTAATACCCAACTTCCACACCTATAACTTCCCTCTGTTTAATTGATCACTCTCTCAGCCCTACTCCATCCCCTCATCCACCTCTGTCTAGTTTACATAACAAGCCACAAAACAGGGTGTGTGTAGTAATGGAGAGAGGGGGAGAAGGGAAAAGGGCCTGGAATGTAGGCCAGGTAGGAGGGTATTTTAAATAGTATCAAAATCCAAGGGGGATTGTTCTTTATTGTAAAACTCCCCACCTACAGTTATATCAGCTGCAATGAAGCAGTAATGCAGATGACCTCTAGGGTAGTGCACAACAGTGTAAATATATTGCCAGAGGTACACTCTTCATAAGAGCAAGTAGCCTATAAAGAATAGACATAAGAAAGTAGCAAAATATAAGGTTCACCAATAGGAGGTAGCATCTAGCTCAGAGAGTAATCAAATAACGGCATACCACCTGCCCAGCGTATGTCTGCTATGGGCAAAAAAGTAGTCCACTGTCGAATTGGGTTGCAAAATGTAAAACAGACATATGAGGACTAAGCAGGAGGTACAGTACATACTTGTATAAAGCAGGTTGCTGCTGTAAGAACAAGGGAATGCAATCTCATGCAGCGAGGTCAGGCTTCTTTAGTGGTAGATTCAGGAAGCCTATCTCTTTTTGAAGTCCATGGTCTCCTTCTGCATTGTGATAATGAAGTGGACCTCCAGAGAAAACTATGAAGTGGAGAAAACTAGCCAGAAACCTCCAGGAGAGATATCTGGTAGCTAGTCACGCCCTTGAAGAAAGAAAATTTGTCTATATTTGTGCACTTCAAGACAAAAAGGTTGGCCCCAGTGGTATGAGGTCCCAGACTCCTTGATTCGCTGTAGGAAAGGCTGAAGTTGTTTACTCCTGAAGAGGATCTGACTGGAAAGGTCTGGCAGGAAGGTAATGGTGGTCCTTTCAAAATTTATGGTTTGCTTCACCCATGCCTTTCTCAGAAGCTCCTCTTTGAGGTGGAAAAAATGAATGCAGCATTATACGTCACAGGGGTTGTCAGTGGTTGTCAGTGGTCCCTTCCAACTCTGTGAACCTTTTGGTTTAAGAAAAATCTACAACAATTGTGGGTGAATTCTTTTTCAAAACACTGTTATTTACCTCTGCTTAGGGTCATACTCTTTTGGGAGTATATAACACAGCCAAGATTTCACCCAAGACTCACACAACTTTCAACCAAGATTCACCCAATCCAATTGGAAAAATATATGAATGCACCATAAAGACATGAATGAGTGGGTTTGGGGTGAAGGAACTTGACTGATCTGCACAGAGTCCTCACCTCAATCCGATAGAACACCTTTGGGATGAATTAGAGGGAGACTGCGAGCCAGGCATTCTTGTCCGACATCAGCGCCTGACCTCACAAATGTGCTGCTAGAAGAATGGTCAAACATTCCCATAGACACACTCCTAAACTTCGTGGACAGCCTTCCCAGAAGAGTTGAAGCTGATGCAGCTGCAGTGGGTGGGCCAACTCCCTGAGGACTAAGATAGGGATTAAAGGTCATGTGCGTGTAAAGGTACATGTAAAAGTACACCCCTAAGTGAAAATGTCCAAACTGGGCCCAAAGTGTCAATATTTTCTGTGGCCACCATTATTTTCCAGCACTGCCTTAACCCTCCTGGGCATAAATTCATTCACTTTTCTAACACAGCTGGGTGAACTGCGAGCATCAAGCATGGCGCTTGCTGTTTACCTATTTTGACGCCTATTAGAGTCTTTGGCTCTATTCAGGTGCTTCAAAAACACCCCCCACCGCTGTAATTCAAGTGCCTGGCGCCCGAAAAGGGGCCGGGCACCTGAATAGGGGGTGGCAGCGGCAGCCACGGATGGATTCATGCAATGCATGAATCTATTGGTGATAGAGGGGTGGCTGGAAAGAGGGGGCGGCGCCTGTGCTCCTTTATGAACGCTCCACCACTGTCAACATTACTATTTCCCTGGAAAAATAGTATTTTAGCATAGAAACTGTCCATAATTTTTTTTTTTAAATGATCGAACCTGTGGTTGGCAGTGTCAGGACTGGCCCCTTTGGCACTGGTAGCACAAAGATTGCTTTCTTTACCACTATGATTATGCCTTAACCAAAGCAGGCAGAAGAAACAAAGCAGTCTTTTTATTAAAATAAAGCACACATTACACATTGTTAGGCACACACTTAACCCCTTGATTACCCCAAGATTTTTTTTTTTTTTTTTTTAAACAAGATTTTTATTGAGCATATTGACATGTTACATCACATTCTGTAAACAGTAGGTTGTTTTACATCTCATTGAAGACAACATGTTACCTCTACACATATAACACATCCAGTTTCACATGTTCTGCAGTTATCTCTTTCAATATTAAAACAACCTTCTACCTCATTCAACCTGATTGTTTTGCTCTTTTTTTTTTTTTTTTTTTTTAAGTAAGTCTTTATTTATATGTATATCATATTTTACTAGAAAACCGCTCAGAAAGAAGAGCGCCTGGACAGTCAACATAAACATTGGAACTTTAGTTTCAGACAGAGAAAAAACAAACTCCCACAAGACCCCCTCCCTGTATGGACTCCCTCCCCTCCCTTCCCACCCCCCCTCATTATTTATCTGCCCCTAATATTGTATGCATCCATTCTTTCAACACTCTACTGTCCACCCTCATCATTGCCTAGATTCTTTCTTCTCTATTGCTCTTCTCCTCTTTTACCGATAAGGTATTTTTGGACTCAGTCCACCTACACCACACTTTCCTAATTTTTTTGGGGGCTCCTCTCGCCTCGTATGTCATTCTATACCTAAGTACATCATCATTTATTATTTTTATCCACATTCCCAGGGTGAGTTGTTCACCATGTATCCATCGTCGAGCGATCAGTTTTCTCACCCCAAAATAGAGAAGTCTAAGGAACAGTTTAGTATTTATATTCATCTCTTCCTGATCAAAGATCCCCAGCAGGCACCTCATAGGAGAGCATATGTTTGGAAGACCAAAGTGGTCAGATATGAACTCAGTCACCTGAGACCATAGAGGTCTTACCTTAGGGCAATCCCACACCATATGAAGGAAAGTTCCCTCATCTCCCCTACATTTATGGCATTCTGGGTTGTCCCTTCTGTGCATTTTAAATAGTCTAGTTGGAGTGTAGTACATCTGGTGTAAATATCGAAGCTGTATCATTCTATCCGTGGAGGAAATCACCGATACGAAATATGTATCAAGTACCTCCTGCCACAATTCCTCAGTCAGTTCCGGAATGAAAGTCGTCCACCTACTTCTGGTCCTAGCAGTCAGGTCAGGTCCTCCCAATCTAATCTCCTTGTAGTATCTGGATATACGCTTAGTCGGTTCCGGGTCAATCAGGACCTTTTCCAAGGCTGTGTTTTGTACCTTCACCTCCCCCCTCCCGAACTGGGCTGTCGCTGCGTGCTGCAGTTGGGTATATCTGAACTGCCACGTCCTAGGTACACCAAACTGCTCCCTCAGTTGTGCGAAGGATGTTAGCCTGCCATCCTGGTATATGTGATGTAGATATTTTATCCCAAATTTGGCCCATCCATGCCCATCCTCTATTTTGCAGAACTCTTTTAGAGATTTATTATACCAGAGGGGACAATTAGGTGACAACCATAGCGGGTCATCCATTATTTTCTGCGCACAAAGATGGAATACCCTACCTGGTAGTGCCATAACAGATCCCATCCCTCTCCCTGGTATCTCTTTTCTAAACAGAATGTTCAGTAATGTTTCCTGTGATGTGGCAACAGCCGCCTCCAGTAGAGTAGTGGCATTAGGTATCTGGGGGAAACATCGCCAATGCAAGAATGTCATTTGGGATGCAAAGAAATAGGATCTCATATCCGGCATAGCCAACCCCCCCCGAGTTATTGGTAGTTTCAGGATTGCTAGGGATAACCTGGGAGCCTTGGTTCCCCACAAGAAATCCACCACAATGGAGTCTATGCGTTTAAACGTTTTCACCGAGACATATACAGGCGAGTTCGACAGAACGTACAACAGCTTTGGCAGGATAATCATTTTAAATAGGTTTATACGACCCATCACTGTCAATGGCATATTCCTCCACCGCTGCACCTTCTCACGAAGAGCCTCCACTACCGGTCTCAAATTAAGGTCTATATACCCCGAAATGGGAAGTTGAATCACAACTCCCAGATACTTAAAGGATTGGGACAGTTGAATGGGGGATTCCGCCGGGACCGTCACTGTGTCATCTATAGCAAACAGGGATGATTTGCTCCAATTGATACGGAACCCAGAGTAGTCTTCGAATTCCTGTATCAACCGGAAGGCTGTAGATAACGAAGCACCCGGATCTTGGAGATACAAAAGCATGTCGTCCGCATAAAGGGAGACTCGCTCCTCAATCCCCCCCACCCGAAGTCCATTCAGATGGGGAGTATCCCTTATCTTTGCCGCAAGTGGCTCTATGGCCAAAGCAAAAAGAAGGGGGGATAGCGGGCATCCCTGCCTGGTCCCCCGAAGGACAGAGAAGGGCTCAGATATAATGCCATTTACCCTCACCCTGATCAATGGGTCAGTGTATAACAGCTTCACCCAGGATATAAATATAGGCCCGAATCCCAATATCTCCAGGAGACCAAACAGATAGGCCCACTCGACCGAATCAAAGGCCTTCTTGGTGTCCAAAGAGGCCACCACTCTCTCCCCGGAATTGTCATGGTCTGTCTGTAGGTTAATAAATAACCTTCTAACGTTCATTTGTGCACAGCGCCCTTGTATAAAGCCTGTCTGATCTGGGTTAACTAGTTTTAAGATTACCGACTGCAGTCTCCCCGCCAATACTTTCGCTAGTATCTTGGTGTCGACATTCATCAATGAGATGGGTCTATAGGATTCACATTCTTTAGGATCTTTTCCCCCTTTATGTATCAGGACCACCAGGGCCTCCCTCATAGAGGGGGGAAGTTTCCCTTCCCGCCGCGCAGTCAGGAACACTTGCAATAGTCGGGGCGCCAATCCACCCCTAAAGGTAGTATAGCATTCCGAGGGTATACCATCTAGGCCCGGAGATTTCCTAGGGGCAAAAGAAGCTATCGCCCCTGCAACCTCCTCCACAGATATGTCAGCCTCCAGCTCTGCACGGTCTAGATTTGTTAACTTAGGAAGATCAATATCATTCAGATAATTTTCTAGAGTGTTACCTCCCGGTGGGATGCATGACTTGTAAAGTTCTTTGTAGAATTGAACAAAGACCTGCAGTATACCCTCGGAATCACTCACCTCCACTCCACCCTGACCATAAATACTCGTTATACAGATGGGTGTGTATTCTGGTCGTGCCAAATATGCCAACAGTCTACTATTCTTGTCCCCAAATTCAAAGATACGTCTACGTTGCGCAAGTCCGAGTTTGGTAGTCTGGTCAGTCAGTATTTCCTTGTATGCCCGTGTCTTATCCTGGAGAGTATACAAACCCTCTCTAGTTGGTCGCCTAACGTATTCTGCCTCAGCTAGGGATACCTCACGTTCCCTATCCATTATTGAGGAGGCTAGTTGCTTCTTGAAGCCACCCACCTCCGCCATGAACACCCCTCGTAGAGTAGCTTTGAATGCCTCCCACTTTATTAGATCTGAGCCAACTTCCTTATTTTCCTTCCAGAACCGCTGAATAGTTTCATTACATTTAATTTTAACATATTCCTCCTGCAACCAACTAGCCTCCATCCTCCAGTGTCTGATACCCTATCTCTGTCCCACTACAATATCCACCAGTATGGGTGAATGGTCCGAGTGCACTCTAGGTAAGTACCTCGCCCCAGCCACCAGTTGCAGTCCCTCAGGTTCAACCAATACCGTGTCTATCCTAGACAGTGTTTTATGTGTCTCAGAGTAGCAAGAATATTCCCTGATCTCTGGGTGTCTCACCCGCCATGCATCACAGAAGCCGTGGGCTGACATCCACTTCGCAATCGGTGTTGGCATTCTCGGCGGTGCATCCAACTTGTCCATTGTCGGATCCACCACCGCATTCAAGTCCCCCAAAATGAAAATCCTCCCTTCCGCTATCTCAAAAGTCGCTTGAAGCATATCATCCAGATGAGACAAGGAGAAGGGAGGCGGGACATACAAGTTCACAAAGGTCATGAACCTGTTATGCACCTTTATCACTGTAATAACATATCTACCCTTTATATCCGTTTTTATTGCATGAATACATATGGGTAGGGATTTAGCCACTAGTGTGGACACTCCCCTAGCAAATGAAGAGTAACTTGCATGGTAAGCCCCAGCAATATGCGCCCTTTTTAAAGAGAGAGTCCTGGAGCCCTGCAGATGTGTCTCCTGCAACATTATTAAGTGCGGTTTATATTTTTTTAGATAATCAAAGACCAGCGATCTTTTAAATTTGGAGTTAAGGCCTCTAACGTTCCAGGAGATCACTCTAAGGTTCACAGCCATAGTGGGTATAACAAGAATCTCCCCCCCTCCCCCTCCTCCTCACTCCCAGCGTTCAGGTAGGGCATCCTCCAGGGCTCCAGCACCTCCCCTCCCCATCCTGGTGAGCAGCAACATATAAGGCAGACAGCAGATATCAAAAAAGAGCTTGAAATCATGAGCATACACAAAGCATAATGATAGTTTTCTCTGATACTTCCCCCCTCCCCCCCCCCTTGTCCCCCTCCCCCCACCCTGTACCCGCCCCCAACTTGCAAGGCACTTCATTCCCAAAACCTTTAACCTAAAAGAGGTTATAACGGATGTGTGTTTTCAAAAGAAACACACAGGCTCCAGCACTGTGAGGAGTGAGTTCAATTGTGAGAGGAAAAAAACCCCCACAGAAAATAAAAAACCTGCAACACAGAAATAAAAAAATATATAAGTGTTTGAGGAGAAGAGGAAGACTTCTTGTTCCACTCCTCAGGTCTCAAGTGAAAATAGGTAAACAACAAAAAACCTCTGTTTCCGAAAGGAGAAAGAAACCTACAGATTCCTTCGGTGTTAAAAGTATTCTTGAGCATTTGAAAGCAGCAAACATATATCTTCTGTAGTCCTCCGAACTGCCAGGTGCATAAGGCCAAATTTGAGGGCTCCATTCAGTGCCTCCCTACACCTTATAAAGAGGGTTGTGGGGAGAAAAAAAAAAAAAGGGGGGGGGGGGGCGGTAAAAGAGCAGCTCAGCGTCCGCCATATTTCCTTCTCCTGACATCCCTTATTCCCCAACATCTTCATCTGTATGTAGTAGTTTAAGGTGATCTTGGAGAGCCCCCTCTTCTCGATCGTCCCCTCGCATCCAGCCAATCAGCAGCCTCCGTGGGGGTGGTAAAAAAATGTGTTTTGCCATTATCCACAATGCGTAGTTTTGCTGGATATAGCATACTGTACATCAGGTTCAGTTCTCTAAGCCGTTTCTTTATCGGATAGAAAGAAGCCCTCTGTTTTTGCGTGGTGGCAGAGAAATCAGGATAGATAGATATCCGGTAATTATGACACTTCAGCTCAGGGCCTGTCCTGGCTCCTTTTAGGATATTTTCTCTGTCCCTGAAGTGCAGAATCTTTGCTATCATGGGTCTGGGGATTGCTCCCTTTGGTGGGGGTTTACCTGGTACACGGTGCGCCCTCTCTATGGCAAACATAGCAGTGAAAGTTCCAGGGGTCATATTCTCCTTCAGCCAGTCCTCCAGGAATTCCTCAGGATGACTACCTTCCACTCCTTCAGGGAACCCCACCAGCCTTATGTTATTTCTTCTCATGCGGTCCTCCATGTCGGCCATTTTAAGAGTGTGCTCAGAGAGGGTCTTTTTAATGACTTGGTTATTAGTGGTCATAGGTCTAACAGTGTCCTCCAGAGCAGCAATGCGATGATCAGTAGCCTGGGCTTTTTCTCTAAGCTTCTGCATATCATGTTTCATAAAGGAGAATTCCATTTGCAGTTCCCCAAAGTGGTCTAGCAGCTTAGCCTGACACCCCTGTATGGCAGCCATTATTTGCTTAAGGGACGGTTCTCCCTCCTCCTCCAGGGCTCTGTCTGTATCATGTATGGGCCCCTCGTCCCTGTCCAGTGATCTCCCCCTGCGCATAGTACGGTCCCTCTGTATTCTGGGACTCACCCGACCAGAGGAAGCAGGCTGTGGTCTTTCTGTGTCCTCATGCTGCTGCTGGAGCGGCGGCCATTCCTCATCCTCCTCTCTGCCCGGCGCCGCGGCGCCATCTTGAGAGCCCCAGGCATAACGGGCCAGTCTCTCCCCCGGTGTTTTTGGCCACGGAGGCCCGTATTTCACCATCCCCTGAGGCTCTCCGGAGGGTCCGCCACTCATACCCCAGCAGTCCAGGGCAAAACGCCGGCTTTAGCTCACAGGATTAGGTCAGGATGTGGAATCTGCAGGGAGAGCTCCTCTCAAGACGTCCTCACATGCTGCGCGCCGGCTCCGCCCCCACCCCAAGATGTTAACCCCTTCCCAGCCAGTGTCATTAGTACAGTGACAGTGTACAGTATTAGCACTGATCACTGTATTAGTATCCCTGGTGATGGCAGTGTGCCAGTTTCCACAAAGTGTCAGTTAGTGTCAGATTGTCCGCAGTACTATAATGCTGTGTTATAACAGTCCCACTATAAGTTGCTGATCACCACCATTGCTAGTTTAAAAAATAAATAAATTAATAAAATTTCCAGTATATATACCATAGTTTGTAGACAGTATAACATTCACCCAAACCAATTAATATATGCTTATTGGGATTTTTTTTACCAAAGACATGTAACAGAATACATTTTGGCCTAAATTTATGAAGAAATTAGATTTTCTTCTTTTTATTGGATATGTTTAATAGTAGAAAGTTAAAATATTGTTTTTTTAAAACTCTTTGGTCGTTTATATAATAAAGAATAAAAAACACATTGGTGATCAAAAGTGGTAAGTGGTCACCAAAAGAAGGCTCTATTTGTGTAAAACACATTGTATAAATTTAATTTGTGTACAGCGTTGCATAACCGTGGAATAAGGGGGAAAATCCTCCAGAGCTCAAATGGTTAAATAAAAAGTCATTTTTACTAATTTGGGCTTGAGGAATTTGAGTAATATAGACCAGGGGTAGACAACCCCCGGCATTGGTGCCGCAAGCGGCACGCAAAGCCTCTTTTGTCGCCACTCGACTCCCTCCCCATCAGCAGAGCAGCGCAGGGAAGTGTCAGTGAGACACTAATGCATTCCAATTTCAGAATTCCCCACACCACACCTGCACTGAGGGGGAGGCACTGTGCCCCCACACATTAAAAGATGGGAAACATTGTTTGGCTCTCTAACTTTGCTGTAGCTGCAATCATCAGCTTTTGTGATGGGCATAGGTGTGCGCAGCCTATTGCATTAGGGTGTGCACCTAAAGCTCAAATCTACGTGCGTGTTTATGTGTCTACATATATATGACCCGGGCACATTGATTTCCCAGCCAGCACAGTGAAAGAGAAGTGCATAAACACTTTTCTTATGGCAGAGCCGGTAAGAGGGAGATCTTTCCCATCTTCCTGTTGGCACACAGAGCGATAATGCTAATGCGCATGGGGTGATTAGGGTGTGCCCAGGCACACCCAGCACACCCTGTGAGCATGCCTATGGTGATGGGGAAGAGATTGGGTGCAGTTCTGGTGGGGGGGCGGTCCCTGGTTTCAGGAGGAGGAGGAGGACTGTCTTGGCCAATGCTAAAGCCCATCACAGTCCTGCTAGCTCCGTCCACCATCTGGAGGAAGATGACTCACTTGGTTGTCACTACCAAACTCAGAAAGAAGGGATTTCACTGTGATTGAGAAAACCACAATCCAGTCACAGGTTTTGGAATTACTGTTGAGCTTCTGGGAACTTTGTTGAAATTATTCCTGAACCTTTGTATCACTTACTACTGAACCCCTGCACTCTGTGTCCCTTTAAGCCACAGCCAGTGTTCAGCACAATAAAAATCACACCCAACCACTTTTTCTCAGCCGCGGGGGCCCAACTTATGATCCTGCACACAGGACCACTGCTTTCAGAAAATGCCCTTGACCTGAGCTCATCATTGCGCATCCATTCCATATGCTTGTATGTGACATCACATACATCACTGTCCCCACTGCAAATCTGCCCGACCACTGTAACCCCCTGCACATCTGCCCCACCATGGGCTGGATGTGAGAGGTGGATCAGCAGGATATGTGTCAGGATAGGTAGATGTGTCTCATCTCTGCTTCCTTTCACCACTCTGCATATCATGCATATCATAGATGAGAAGAGGGTACAACGGTGGAGCAGATGAGCAGGAGGGTACAGTGGTGGGGAAAATGAGCAGGAGGGGTTCAGAGAGGGAACAGAAAAGCAGGCAGGTACAGCAGTGGGGCAGATGTGCAGGGAGGTACAGTGGTGGAAGAGACGAGAAGGGGGTTCAGAAGTGGGACAGAAGAGCAGGGGGGTACAGTGATGGGTCAGATGAGCAGGGGGTACAGGGATGGGCCAGATGAGCAGGGGGGTTCAGTGTTGGGGCAGAAAAGCAGGGGGTAGAGCAGGGGGGAGATGTGAAAGGAGGTGTATTAGTGAGGCAGATGAGCAGGGGGTTACAGTGGTGGGGCAGGAGAGCAGGGGGAACAGTGGGTGGTTCAGTGTTAGGACAGATGAGAAGGTGATTCAGTACTAGTGAGACAGAAGAGCATGGGGATACGGAAGTGGAGCAGATGGGCAGGGAGGTACAGTGGTGGGGCAGATGAGAAATGGGGTACATTGATGGGGCAGATGAGTAGGGGGGTTCAACGGTGGGACAGAAAAGCAGGGGGGTACAGTGATGGGGCAGATGAGCAGAGGGTTACAGCGGTGGGACAGATGAGCAGGGGAATTCGGTGCTGGGCCAGATGAAAAGGGGGTCGCAGTGGTGGGAAAGATTAGCAGGGGAGGTTCAGTGTTGGGGCAGAGGAGAAAAGAGGTGCATTGGTGGGACAGATGAGCAGGGGGTTACAGCGGTGGGACAGATGAGCAGGGAGTTACAGCTGTGTGGGGCAGAGGAGCAGGGTGTACAGAGGTGGGGCAGATGTGAAGAGGGGTGCAGAGGAGAAAGGAGGAACAGGTTCAGTGGTGGAGCAGATGTGCATGGAGGTACAGTGGTGGGGCAGATGAGAAAGGGGGAACATTGGTGGGGCAGAGGTACAGGGGGTTACAGTGATGGGACAGATGAGCAGGGGGTTACAGTGGTGGGACAGATGAGCAGGGGGGTTCAGTGGTGGGGCAGATGTGCAGGGGGTTACAGTGGTCAGGCAGATTTGCAGTGGGGACAGTGATCTGAGGCGTGAAGGTGAGCTGATTGGAGAAAAGCCAATGTAGCACCAATATTTAAAAAGGGCCCAAAATACATCCCTGGGAATTACAGACCAGTTAGCCTAACATCAATAGTATGCAAGCTTTTACAATGCAGGTTGTATGTGAAAGACATGTAACATAGAGCCTTCACTTTTGTTTTTTGTATGTTACTTAGTTTTTGTATGTTAAAAGGTAAAAACAATTACATGTTGTGTGTAAGCAAAATACAATAAACAAAAATCTGATTTAACCACTTGACCTCCGTAAGATTTACCCCCCTTCATGACCATGCCATTTTTTGCGATATGGCACTGTGTTACTTTAACTGACAATTATGCAGTTGTGCAACGCTGTACCCAAATACATTTTATGTCCTTTTTTTTCCCCCATAAATAGACTGGGAATTTTGAAATAAACAAAATGTTTTACTTTCTGCTATAAAACATATCCAATAAAAAAAATGTAAAAAAAAAACAAGTTTGTTCATCAATTTAGGACAATATGTATTCTACTACATATTTTTGGTAAAAAAAATCCCAATAAGCATATATTGATTGGTTTGTGCACAAGTTATAGCGTCTACAAACTATGGGATATATTTATGGAATTGATATTTTGCGATATGGCACTGTGTTACTTTAACTGACAATTATGCAGTTGTGCAACGCTGTACCCAAATACATTTTATGTCCTTTTTTTTCCCCCATAAATAGACTGGGAATTTTGAAATAAACAAAATGTTTTACTTTCTGCTATAAAACATATCCAATAAAAAAAATGTAAAAAAAAAACAAGTTTGTTCATCAATTTAGGACAATATGTATTCTACTACATATTTTTGGTAAAAAAAATCCCAATAAGCATATATTGATTGGTTTGTGCACAAGTTATAGTGTCTACAAACTATGGGATATATTTATGGAATTGATATTTATTTTATTTTACTAGCAATGGCGGCGATCAGCAACTTATAGTATGACTGTGATATTGCGGTAGACAAATCGGGGCCCAGTGACACTAATACAGTGATCAGTGATCAAAAATATTCATATAATATCGTCACTGTACTAATGCTGTACTGGCTGATAAGGGGTTAACATCACGGGCGATCAAAGGGTTAACTGTGTGCCTAACTAGTGCTTGTGTAATGTGTGGGAGGTGCTTTTACTAGGGAAAGTTCCGAACACAGGATCAATGCCTTCCCTACTGACAGAACAGCGATCTGCCTTGTTTACATAGGCAGATCGCTGTTCTGGCTCTCTGCCTAATGATTGGTGGGTGCCGGCAGACATCAGGTTTGCGGATCCCGCAGATCAGCTCCTGCCGTGAATAATCACAGTGGGAGTGGGTTGCCGGCATACGCGCCCCAGACCCAGAAGTGCAGGATCAAGTACCAGATATGTGATCCTGCGCAGCAGAGCCACCTTGCCACTGTATGTGTAAGTTATATGGTTGACAGGCATTTTAAAAAAACCAACAGGGGTTCCAGTCCCTCCTCACTCAAAGATTTTGGCTGGACATACACATAAACGGATGTCATGTTCCTTCTTCCACAGAAGATGATTTCCCACAATAGCAGTTGATAATATACTATTTTATAACAGCACATAACTCTTGCTTATTTTTTAGTCCACACCTCTGCTCTGGCTGCTTTGCGAGTGTGGCTTTGTATGAATAATATTAATCACCAGATGACAAAGGCACAAAGCCAAGGATATGAAGGAAGAGGAAATCACATCTGTAGATATTCCCCAAACGCTTACCACTGACATGTCTGCAAATGTTCAGTGAGTATTAACAAAATTTGTATGTTCTGCTCTCCAGGGGAACAGCTCTCCATTTTTTCCATTCATACTTACAAAAATGTCTGGACACCCTTATTTTTTGTATTACATTCTCAGAAGGATTGCCAAGAAAGAAATAAGAAGATTAGGATTTTGGCATCCTTTAATGCATTTGAAATTGCTTGATTAGCAAAATCACTGTGCGGTCTTGAATATATCGGCATGCTACTTTTTTCTTACAAATAGCTTTCAAATTTAATAGTGTTCTTTATTTTATTTTATTTCACAGCTTCCAACTGTCCCTTGATTTGGAGGGCCAGTCCCTGGCTTGAAGCTAAACCCACTTCTCCTTCTTTGTTCCACTTTGAGGTCAGATGTAGACAACTGTATAAGTAAATGTATTTCCTTACTTTCTGAGTGTTTTTTTTTTTTCTGACATCTAAATTAGTGCATTTTCAAAATTAATTACAAAGGTAAAACAGGTGGGGAAGGGCACCTGTCAAAAACAGGTACCCATTCCCCCCTCCCCTCTGAAAGGTGACAAATGTGGCACTGAAGGGGGGGGGGGGGGGAGCAGATAAGCTGAAGTTCCACTTTTGGGTGGAACTCTGCTTTAATAATTCAGTTTAAAAAAATCCTGTGTTTTAAATTTGCTTGCACAAGTTTTTCGAAGACTGTATACAGTAAAACCTTGGTTTGCAAGCATAATTCGTTACGGAAACATGCTTATAATCCAAAGCACTTGTATATCAAAGCGAATTTCCCCATAAGAAATAATGGAAACTCAGATGATTCGTTCCACAACCATTTATTCATAGGTTCTTCAGTTTATAGTCCATATAAAAATATTATAGTAATGTGACGAGGTTGTGTAACCGTAAAATGTACATTCACAAATGAAAGCCTCCACAAGGGGATTAGAAGCAAAATTCAGCAGGAGCTACAAAGTATAAAAGAGAAGAGAGGCGCCTCTAAGTGTAGCAATAAGTTGCTAAATGTTGTACCTTCATTAAATGTAACCATATTGCTACACTTCAGAGGTGCCTCTCTTCTCTTTTACACTCAGTTATGACATGGCGCTACTCTTATATCAAGACATCGCTTGTATGTCAAGTCAAAATTTATCAAAAATGTTTGCTTGTCTTGCAAAACGCTCTTAAACCAAGTTACTCTCAAACGAAGGTTTTACTGTAGTTTTTGTAATGTCCTATCTTGAGTGATAAAAACTGTAGGCATTCATCAATGGAAGAAAATGTGACTGTTGTTCATGAATTCTTCATAGGCTGTATGACTGGCTGCATGGGAAATGGGAGTCTTTTGCTTAAATGTTTTTTTTTACAGAATGCTGTCTCACTTTATCATTTTAGAAAGTATAACACCTGCATATTCCTCTCTCTGAAGTGTTTTTTTTATATAATCGAATTATTTGCTACCAGATGTGCTATTATTTCTGTGAAGACAGGTAATCCTGAATATTAAGGGTACAATTACATTTGGATCTAGTAGTCTGCTGCTTTAAATGCTGCTGATTATTATTATACAGGATTTATATCATGCCAACAGTTTGTGCAGCACTTTACACCATAAAAGGAGACAGTACAGTTACATTTTTTTTTTTAAATTTAAATTACATATATAGCGCGGTCAATTTATGCAGCGCTTTACATATACATTGTACATTCACATCTGTCCCTACCCTCAAGAAGCTTACAACCTAAGGTCCCTAACACACATTCATACATATACTATGGCCAACTTAGACAGGATCTGATTAACCTACCAGCATGTCTTTAGACATAATAAAATACAAGAGGGTTAAGAAGGCCCTACTCATAAGAGTGTACAATCTAATATGAAGAATGAATCAGCCAAAGTTCACAAATTGACAGCCCAATACAGCCTACCTAACTCAATGAATTTTTTTTCTTGAACTCCAAAAGACCTTACATCTAGAGATTGCAATACCAAAAGGTAACTTAAATAAAATAAGAGAACTATGTGGTGTGCAGTTCCTACAATCCCCCATGTTTTCTATCAGCTAAAAAAGCTGTTCCCATCCCTCAAACATCATAAAACTGGTGCTTGTTGATTGGTTATCATGTAGCCAGTGCTCTGACATGGGGTTGAGGAAAGTGTACTCAGCCCTGTGCAAGCTCTAACTCAAAAGGTACATATGTACAGTTGGGGGTTATGGCAGTTACCAATCAGATCGGAATATACTGTCCACTTGCGCTCTATATATATATTTGTGATTTTAATTCTTTGTATATCTTCCCCTGGTCGGACACTAATATATGAGCTGTCATTTTTTATTTGCCCTATATAAGGTTTAGTATATTTTTATTTGATAAACTTAGGTAAAATGGCTGCCACATTACTATATTCCATTGGCTTCAACAACAAAAAAACACCTACCAGTGCCCACTACTGCCACCTATAAATGCCCACCTGTGCCACCTATCAGTACCAATCAGTGCTGCCAAATCTTGCCCATCATTGCCTCATCGTCAGTGCTGCCTATTAGTGTCACCTACCAGTTTCTATCAGTGCCCATCAGTGCCACCCATCAGTGCCCATCTGTGCCACCTATCAGTGCCCATCAGTGCCACCTATCAGTGAAAAGGTGTGCAAGAAAACACTGCGCTAACTAGTGAAAAAAGGGGGGGCAGCTACATACAGTGTGACAAAAACAATAAATAGATGATAGAAAAATGTAGCGCATGATATGTGAACCAGAATATAAAATAATATTAATCAATTATATTTCAGTCCAAATAAAAAATAATGATGAATCGTTTGACCAAATATCATATAATTAACACAAAGTCAATAGGCTAATAAGCAAGTGGGTGAGGGGTGTAATGTCCCGCTGCATAAGAACATGGATGTAATCCCAGAGGAAGATGGTGTTCCAACAGTTAGCAGAAGGCTGTATAGATCCGTGGGGAGAAAACACATCAACCAGAAAAGGGCATCATGGAAAAGATAAGTATGGACTCTTACCAGATCCTATGGACTCCCTTGTCAGCGACAGGGAGTCTGGAAAGCAGTGTGCCACCCAGGGCATAAAGAAGGATATCCTGGCAGTTGAACCCTCAAAATTGGACTCTGCATAGATTTCCAGGAATCACCAGGTAGGTCCTCGCAGTAGGTAGCCAAGATATGGATTCGGAGGATGGAATATCCCTCATGGAACTGGAGTAAACACTCACTCCCATTCAGATGGTATGTGAAAAGAAAAAATATGCTTCCACATGGTACAGATAAAAAGGGGATGTTTTTTATTGCTAAAAAAAAACTGTACAACAAAAACGTGATCACAACAAGATAAAAAAAATTAGGCAACATGGAGAATGGTAAAGTGGCCCAAATCAGTGCTACCTATCAGTGCCACCTATCAGTGCCCTTCAGTGCCGCCCATCAGTGCCACCCATCAATGCCACCTATCAGTGCCCACCAGTGCAGCCTCATCAGTGCCCATCAGTGCCCATCAGTGCCACCTTCTCAGTGCCTATCAGTGCAGCAGTGAACAAGGAAAAAAAGGTGTACTATAACAGTAAACCTAGGTCTGACTTTAAAGGCATAGGAAAAACAAGGTTTTAAAATGGTGATATACCATTGTACATTTAAAAATTGATTTTCATCAACAGGAAATAACCATAATACAGGTGAATATATACAAGGAAAAAAAAAATCGATAGATACATTTAAACAGATGACCATACCTTGCAGAGAGATAAGTCTCACTTATAAGTATCCAGAAACTGGTTCAGAGGGTACCATCCCACTGGAAACAGGTTCTACTACACCACCGTCAGGATCTATACACGGATAGGTCAGGCCAGCCCAATCTAGTAAACAGTGTGAGATGATATAAATATATAACTACCAATACACAGAGTAGGCTCCTTTAAAGTATGTTAGTATACAGCACCTAATGACAATGATCATAGGAGAGGGGTACCTGCTAGTAAGAGAGGAGCAGGAAAAGCCAGACGGTTCCAGGGACAGGGACAAAATAATACACAAAGAGTGGACTCATCAGTGCCCATCAATGCCACCTTCTCAGTGCCTATCAGTGCAGCCTATCAGTGCCCATCAGTGCAGCCTCATCAGCACACATCAATGAAGGAGAAAAATGTTTGAAAAAATGTATAACAAAGTAATAAAACTGTTTTGTTTTTTTCAAAATTGTTGGTCTTTTTTTGTTTGTTTAGCAAAAAATAAAAACCCCAGTGGTGATTAAATACCACCAAAAGAAAGCTCTATTTGTGTGAGAAAAATGATAACAATTTCATATGTGTACAGTGTAGCATGACTGTGGAATTGTCATTCAAAGTGTGACAGCACTGAAAGGTGAAAATTGGCCTGGGCAGGAAGGGGATTTAAGTGCCCAGTAGGCAAGTGGTTAAGTAAACCTTTTGCTTTGCCCTTCATGGGACTCACTTTACAGTTATTTTCATTATTTCAACAAATCCAATACAGTTATCAGTATAATCTGCTCTCTTTTAGGTCATATATTAAATAGCTAAATGTAATAGAAATCATTGCGTGCTTTCAAGTTAAAATACCTACTGTATAGATAATTGCTATACAGCAATTAAATGTAACACCTTTTATTTTGACCTTGTGGTTCACTTAGCTAAAATGTAGAGCATTCCATTTATTCCAAGACAAAATGGAGCTGTTACAAAGCAGTTAAATAGTTACAAAAAAATGTATACAAGCACATTATTTCCAATCATTTGTAAACAAATACAGTAAATGAAAGGTCAGCAAAACCACTAAGAAAATGTCTGCTCATAAGATGGAAATTACATTAGGCTGTGGAGTGTAAGTGAATATTTATTTGTAAAAAGCCCAGCAAGCATCAGCTTTGGAGTTATGCAAAGAAGTACATTTTATTGAACTTTGATCTAAATAAACAGAAAATAAATATTAAATCAATGAAAGTTTTTTTGTGTTTTAGATAGAATAGTAATGGTTTATAAAATATGTGAGGGTAATTGCTAGCTGTGTCCCTGTTGGGGAGGATTCCCATCATTTCTTGTCCCAATTAGCAATCTGTTTTAATAACAATGGCCACCAGGAAGTGAGGGAAAAAAACAAGCATCCTGATGTGTATAGCTTAAAGCGGAATTAAACCCAAAAGCAAACATTTATTATATTGCAGCTTAACAATTTGCAGATGTTATGGCTGCATTTGTTTTCTTTTTTTTAGGTTTTCTTTCTTTTATTCTCCGCTGGTGATTTAGCCAATAAGTCTGTAGTTTTTCAAAAGAACAAGCTGTCCTGCCGATTTAGCAGTTAGAGGGTTGCAACAACCATTTAACACTGACAAGGGTACTTACAAGTAAAACCTTTATCCCAAAAAGGAAAAACAAAACTGTTGCTGTAACTTCATAAAAAGTATTAACTGGAGTTCAGCTTTAATTTATTAGTGTGTTTAAATGTGCTAGTGCACCTAACACTCCCTTCCCCCCATGATTGACATTGCTGATGCCCAAAGGTGTCTGTGTTGCTCCTTCATCCAGAGTACTCTAATACAGGCAGTATGTTACAGGCCAAATCACCAGAACGCCTTTGAGCCTAAAGGCACTTTCACACTGAGCAACACTGGGCGTCGGCGGTAAAGTGTCGCTATTTTTAGCGGCGCTTTACCGTCGTTTTCGCTGTGCCTTTCAACCGCTGTCGGTGCGCTTTTAACCCAGCTAAAGGCCGAAAAAGGGTTAAAAGCGCTGCTGCAGCGGCGCTTTGCCGGCGCTTTGCCGGCGCTGCCGATCGATTTCATTTGGTATGGGGCGCTTTAGGAGCGGTGTATACATCGCTCCTAAAGCGCCTCAAAGATGCTGCTTGCAGGACTTTTTTGAGCGCCCTGCCAGCGCAGCGCTCCAGTGTGAAAGCCCTCGGGCTTTCACACTGGAGTGACAAGAAAGGCTCTTTACAACTGCTTTGCAGGCGCTATTTTTAGCACTATAGCGCCTGTAAAGCGCCTCAGTGTGAAAGGGGTCTTAGGGTAAAACAAATCTTAACATCTAAGCCCAATTTTGCAACTTTGACATGTGTTGTTAAAACCGTGCATATCATCACAACTACTTTGTGCATCCAGGGGGATTATACCTTGTTTTTTTTTCAGAACAAACTGGGCTTTCAAATTTTAATTGGTAATGGATATCTCACGTTTTTTTTATTTTTATTATTATCTTAGGAAAACTGGCACAAAATATTTAATATTAATATTAAATATTTAAACTACAGTGGGGACGGAAAGTATTCAGACCCCCTTAAATTTTTCACTCTTTGTTATATTGCAGCCATTTGCTAAAATCATTTAAGTTCATTTTTTTCCTCATTAATGTACACACAGCACCACATATTGACAGAAAAACACAGAATTGTTGACATTTTTGCAGATTTATTAAAAAAGAAAAACTGAAATATCACATGGTCCTAAGTATTCAGACCCTTTGCTCAGTATTTAGTAGAAGCACCCTTTTGATCTAATACAGCCATGAGTCTTTTTGGGAAAGATGCAACAAGTTTGTCACACCTGGATTTGGGGATCCTCTGCCATTCCTCCTTGCAGATCCTCTCCAGTTCTGTCAGGTTGGATGGTAAATGTTGGTGGACAGCCATTTTTAGGTCCCTCCAGAGATGCTCAATTGGGTTCAAGTCAGGGCTCTGGCTAGGCCATTCAAGAACAGTCACAGAGTTGTTGTGAAGCCACTCCTTCGTTATTTTAGCTGTGTGCTTAGGGTCATTGTCTTGTTGGAAGGTAAACCTTCGGCCCAGTCTGACTTCCTGAGCACTCTGGAGAAGGTTTTCATCCAGTATATCCCTGTACCTGGCCGCATTCATCTTACCCTCGATTGCAAGCAGTCGTTCTGTCCCTGCAGCTGAAAAACACCCCCACAGCATGATGCTGCCAACACCATGCTTCACTGTTAGGACTATATTGGATAGGTGATGAGCAGTGCCTGGTTTTCTCCACACATACCGCTTAGAAATAAGGCCAAAAATTTCTATCTTGGTCTCATAAGACCAGAGAATCTTATTTCTCACCATCTTGGAGTCCTTCAGGTGTTTTTTAGCAAACTCCATGCGGGCTTTCATGTGTCTTGCACTGAGGAGAGGCTTCCGTCGGGCCACTCTGCCATAAAGCCCTGATTGGTGGAGGGCTGCAGTGATGGTTGACTTTCTACAACTGCAAAAAAGACATTTAACTCCAGCAAGGCTAGTTTAAAACACCTAAACATTTTCAAAAAACATTATCAAAAAATATGGGGATTTGGTCACACCATATTGCTATATGGTACTAAGCCCACTTACTGCGACAAAGTACCCCATGATTAGTGGGTCCTACACTATCCATAGATTGGGAGATCCTGCTTCTCTGAACCATGAGAGCAATACCCTCTTCTAAATGGGAGAATCTTGAGGTCTCCACCCATGACACAAGTGGACACTAATGAGAGGTACTTAATGAGGGAGTGGGGTGCTCCTCACCCAAAAAGATTTGGTCAGAATCCATACAATAGACAAGCAAGATATTTGGGGGGCACACCCAAAAAGATGCATTAAAGATGGTGCAGCCATAAGACCGTACAGTAGGAGAAAATATTACAGCGCACACATTAAGTACCTCTCATTAGTGTCCACTTGTGTCATGGGTGGAGACCTCAAGGTTCTCCCATTTAGAAGAGTGTATTGCTCTCATGGTTCAGAGAAGCAGGATCTCCCAATCTATGGATAGTGTAGGACCCACTAATCATGGGGTACTTTGTCGCAGTAAGTGGGCTTAGCACCATATAGCAATATGGTGTGACCAAATACCCATATTTTTTGATAATGTTTTTTGAAAATGTTTAGGTGTTTTAACCACTTGACCACTGGGCACTTAAACCCCCTTAATAACCAGACCAATTTTCAGCTTTTGGTGCTCTCACATTTTGAATGACAATTACTCAGTCATGCAACACTGTATCTATATTAAATTTTGTCCTTTTTTTCACACAAATAGAGCTTTCTTTTGGTGGTATTTAATCACCGCTGGGTTCTTTATTTTTTGATCTATAAAAGAAAAAAGACCGAAAAATCTGTAAAAAAATGCATTTTCTTCTGTTATAAGATTTTGCAAATTAGTAATTTTTCTTCATATATTTTAGCCAAAATTTATACCGCTACATATCCTTGGTAAAAACAACCCAAATCGGTGGATATTATTTGATCTTTGTGAAAGTTATAGAGTCCAAAAGCTATGGTGCCAATATCTGAAAATTGATCACACTTGAATTACTGACAGACCAGTAATTCATTTCTTGAGACCCTAGCATGCCAGAAAAGTACAAATACCCCCCAAATGACCCCTTTTTGGAAAGAAGACATTCCAAGGTATTTAGAAAGATGCATGGTGAGTTTTTTGAAGTTGTCATTTTTTCCCACAATTCTTAGCAAAATCAAGTTTTTTTTTTTTTTCGTTTTTTTTTTCACAAAACTGTCATATTAGCAGGTTATTTCTCACACACAGCATATGCATACCACAAATTACACCCCAAAACACATTCTGCTATTACTCCCGAGTATGGTGAGACTTTTACACATTGTGGCCACATACAGAGGCCCAACATGCAGGGGAGCACCTTCAGGCGTTCTGGAGCACCAAGGCCAATTCTGACATTTCTCTCCTACATGTAAAAATCATCATTTATTTGCTAGAAAATTACATAGAACTCCAAAACATTATAAATGTTTTTTTAGCAAAGACCCTAGAGAATACAATAGCGGTCATTGCAACTTTTTATCTCGCACGATATTTGCGAAGCAATTTTTCGAACGCTTTTTTTTGGAAAAAAAACTGTTTTGTGCTTTAAAAAAAAAAACAAAACAGTAAGGTTAGCCCAATGTTTTCAAAATTGCACACGCTTGTGGAATGGCGCCAAACTTCGCTACTTAAAAATCCCCATAGGCGACGCTTTAAAATTTTTTACTGGTTACAAATTTGGAGTTACAGAGGAGGTCTAGGGCCAAAATTATTGCTCTCGCTCTACTGATCGCAGCGATACCTCACATGTGTGGTTTGAACACTGTTTTCATATGTGGGCGGGACTTACGTATGTGTTCGCTTCTGCATGCGAGCACATGGACAGGGGCGCTTTAAAAAAATTTTTTTTTTATTGTTCATTTTACTTTATTTATTTTAGTTTGACACTTTTTTCCCAAGAAATTTTTTTTTGATCACTTTTATTCCTATTACAAGGAAAGTAAACATCCCTTGTAATAGGAATATGGCATGACAGGTTCTCTTTACAGTGAGATATGGGGTCAATAAGACCCCACATCTCACCTCTAGGCTGTGCCTGAAATAAAAAAAAAAAAAAGATCCTGGCTTCAATCATAGCGGTGAGTCGGTAGAAGCACCGGAGGGCGGCGAGAGGGGGGGACGTCCCCTCTCGCCTCCCGTAAGAACGATCAAGCAGTGTAACAGCCACTATGATCATTCTTAGGCCCCTTTCACACGGGACGGATCCATGTTGATCCGCCCCGTGTTTATCCGCTGCTCAGCGGGGATCGCTCCGTTTTCCCCAGCTGAGCAGGCAGATGACAGGGCGGGACCCGCACACTGTGCAGGGACCGCCCTGTCCGATCTCCGCTCTCCCCTATGGGGGATCGGAGGAACACGGACCGTCTGTCCATGTTCATCCGATCCGCTCTGCAGACAGATAGAAAAATAGGATTTTCTTCCGTCCGCAGAATCGGACGAGAGCGGAGCCGGACAACATCGGGTGTTAGCGGATGTACATCCGCTGACACCCGCTATCCCATAGGGATGCATGTATGTCCGTATTTCATCCGAAAATGGATGGATGAAATACGGACATACAGTCCGCATGTGTGAAAGGGGCCTTATGGTGTAGGGAATCGCCGGCTGAAAAAGCTGATATCTGAATGATGCCTGTAGCTGCAGGCATCATTCAGATATCCCAGCACAAAGTCAAGGACGTTGTATGACGGTAGGCGGGAAGTGGTTAAAACGCTTTTTTTTTAACACAAAGTTGTCCATTTATACAATATTTCTAACACGTAGCATGTACATACCAAAAATGACACCCCAAAATAAATTCTCCTACTCCTCCTGAGTATGGCGATACCACATGTGTGAGTCTTCCACAGCCTGGCCACATACAGAGGCAGAGTATGGCTGAGCATGGCCGAGTATGGCTGAGCATGGCCGAGTATGGCTGAGCATGGCCGAGTATGGCTGAGCATGGCCGGGTATGGCTGAGCATGGCTGGGTATGGCAGAGTATGGCAGAGTATGGCTGGGTATCACCGAGTATTGCAGAGTATGGCTGGGTATTGCGGAGTATGGCAGAGTATTGCAGGGTATTGCAGAGTATTGCGGAGTATTGCAGGGTATGGCAGAGTATTGTGGGGTATTGCAGAGTATTGTGGAGTATTGCAGAGTATTGTGGGGCATTGCAGAGTATTGTGGGGCATTGCAGAGTATTGTGGGGTATTGCAGAGTATTGTGGGGCATTGCAGAGTATTGTGGGGTATTGCAGAGTATTGTGGGGTATTGCAGAGTATTGTGGGGCATTGCAGAGTATTGTGGGGCATTGCAGATGGCATTGCAGAGTATTGTGGGGCATTGCAGAGTATTGTGGGGCATTGCAGAGTATTGCACAGCATTGCAGGGCATTGCAGAGTAGTGAGGGATGGCTGAGCATGGATGGATGGATGGCTGGATGTCACTGTGCAGTGCTTTGGGCACTACAGATGCAGCCCACAGCGCTGCTACCATCCATCCATCCCCCTCTCCGCTCACAGTGTACTGATCGGTACACAGAAGGGTAGGAGAGGAACCGTCGTCATGACATGATGCCGGTTTGTTTACATGTGATCGCTCCGTCATTTGACGGAGCGATCACATGGTAAACGGCCACGATTAGCGGCCATTTACTGAGATCCATAATGCGCCGGGTCCTCTGGGGGCGCACGAGAGAGTGACTCACACACTAACCCTTTTTATTATTTTTATTTTTTTATTTTATTTTTATTCAATTTTTTTTTTTTCTACACACACACTTTTTTTTTCTATCTCTGCAAGGACAGAGAAAGATAATATGCATATCCATTGTTCCTAGCATTGCGTTATTAAATAAGTCCATGGCTGTAATCCTTGGCTCGCTATTTAACCTTTGTGCATCTTTGCGTTCCACACACTGCATAGGTATTTCAGCTGCATTTACTGGAGCATGTGGACCATACTGAAGTCCATGCTTCTACTTTTCTCTCTCTGGGTTTGTAAACTGCCCCCCTAAAATTTGTGTTTATGAATTTCTGCCTCTGTACCTAGCACTGGAGGATCTTTCACCTTGACCCAAACACTAACCATGTGGCTGACCTATATGAAACCTTGATCTACAGTAGGTATTTTTTTATTTTTATTTAATTATTTTTTTGTACACACACACACTTTTTTTTCTATCTCTGCAAGGACAGAGAAAGACAATATGCATCTGTCTCATCCATTCTAATTGCAGACCAGTGGCTAGAGATAAGCAAAATGTGCCGGGGGGGGGGGGGTTGTTCAATCCTGTGCGAAGTCTGAAAAAAACAAAACTAAAATTGACCCCCTATAGGAAGTCTTTAGAACAGGTGAGTCTTGATGCTTCATTCTGGCCCTTTCCAAAGTTAATAGGCAAGGTATTGTCAAAAATGGCATGGGGAACTGGGCACTGACATGGGAGACATGTACAAATGCCAAACAAAATCCTAAAAAACACTACAGTGGGGAGACTTCAACAGTGGCATGGGAAAAACACATATTGTTTAAATGGCATGCTTGGGAGATGCCTTTAAGCTGTATGTGGTGCTACAGAGTGTAATTATCACAGACAGCATCAGCGACACCATATTTTGGCATCACATATTATGAATGTGTAATTGATTTTTTTTTTTTTTTACTTTTACAATTAGCTTGGCTTAAATACTGCAACACACCAATCTGATGCAATTCAACCTAAAAAATATACTTGCCACTTTTCTATCAAGTGGTAACTGAATTGTCCAGTGGAAGTAGCCACAACAGATCTTACAGCTATAGGACCGCTTACTCTAAAATTAATAAAGATAAAGCCCTGCACTTCATAGAAATTGACCAGTACACAACAATTCAACCACTTCAGCTCTCACTCATTTACATGAATCAGAGCAATTTTTATATTTCCACTATAGACCTATTGAGCGATCAAATCATTTTGTAATTACTTAAGATAACAAAGTATAACATATGTTGTATTTTATTCAAATAAGCAAAGCTTTCCTTTGATGATATTATCTTTTAAAAAGCATTTTTTTTAATAAAGATGTTTTTTTTTTAACTTTGATAATATTTAAAATGAACCTAAAATATGATTCTATTACAAAGAATTGTGATAAGGCCACATTGTAAGATTGAGATAGGGCAGGTTTTATCCTGAAATAAACACCAGAGTGTATTATTTCAGCGATAATAGCCACAAATATTGTATAGTGACTGGATGCTATGTAAGCATCCTTTACAGCAGCAATGTAAAGCAGATAGAAGAGGCAGGCTTTATCCTAATTAGACACTAATCAATTATTTCAGAGACAATAGCCACAATTCTTGTGCAGTGACTGGGCAGTAGGTAAGCAGCCTTTTTAGGGCACAATTAAGAGGGGGAAAGCAAGAAGCATCCCCCCTTTTCCCCCGGCAAGAAGCAGCCGGTCAGGATGGTGACCAACGTGGAAGGCAAGATGGCGCCAGCCCGATGTGTTTTACATCCCTGTTTTTATCAACATAAATATTAGTTGCCAATTTGCCTTGTATGTAGTATGTAGTTTAGCTAAACTGAGATGCTGAAAAAGGCTGTTGAGCCACTGAGGACAGTGTAGTTGGAAAATAAAGGCTAAATGTTCATTCCATGATCTGATACCCACCCTTCCCTAACAACTTCTGTCCAAGATATTTTGGAGGATCCAGAGCTACCACTTGAACAAGATCTACAACATATAGCTGTAAATTAAAAATAAAAAACAATTAAAAAAATAGTTTCTCATTGTAAAGGAGGGGGAGGTAGATCTGTCCCTTTGGGAACATTTCCCTTTTTTACTTCCTATCCTGGAGACAAAGGACAAAAAAGAGTGAGTGGAAATCTCTACAAAGTGAGGGAATTCCCCTTGTAGACAGCTGTCACAAGAACACTTATTATCTTTGGAAGATTTTCCCCTTATCTATTGTTCTGATGACAACTGTTAATTTGTAACTTTCCATTATGTTCTGCTTCAGTGGCAAATATCATCAGGACCAATAAAGAAGGTAAATTCATACAGTGGGAATACGAACAGCAAGAAGGACCTAATCTTTCACTACTCTATCCGCAATTGATCACATTTTGGTCATGCTTACACTTTAAATCAATGACATAGAGTAGGTGGGGTCAAGCTCCCTACATCAGAGCACATGCCAGGTATTATTTCTACAAGCTACATTAACTTCACAAAGCTACATGGGCAATGTAAATTTTACTGTTAGAATGTTGGTGTGTGACTCACCACATCATCATTGCATCGGAAACTTTTTATTCCAGCATGTTGATGAGTACTGCAGTATGCAGGTGCAGTACACTGTATAGAATTACTGAAGACATCTCACCGAACACTGAGGTGAACCTGCAATTGGCATTATAACATGTTGCTTTTAATGGCAAGATGCTTTTTGGCATAGAGCTCAACTTTGATGGATGAAAAATGTAATTCATAGAATAACGTCCATATATCACTTCAAGGTAATTTGCAGTGATTGATTGCTTTCCTGATTCAGCTATATTAGCTAATACCTTCAAAATGACTTCAGTGCTGATAGTGTTACTAATTGGATTTGAACGTTAACATCAATATATTTTGCAAAATCATCTTTTTTTACATATTAACTACAGTTTAAATGGCACTGAGATCGTACAACAAAATAAGTTGCAGAAGCATCTGTATTTGTTAAGCTGTCATCAGCACAAATTTAAATGTTACAATCATAAAACTATTCTGACACTACATGTGCATGTACGCATTATACTGATGATAGGGAATAATAATAATAATAATACCAAAATCTTTTTTAAAAAACAGATCACCCGTTGTTTTCACATACAACATCTAACTGATGTAATCTAGGGTGAAATAAATAATTCATATTACATGTGTTTCCTTTTAAAAGCTACGCTTAATTCCTTCTTTAAAGTGAGGAACAATATTTGCCAAGTAAAATAGGTCACACAGTCTATTCCAGAACATTGTGGTATAGAATATGTAACTAAAATATAGTTGTTAAAGCAAACCCTTCAAAAACTTTAAAAGTCCGAATACAATCCTGAATTGTCATAATATACAGCAACATTATGCTTTAAAAAAGTATCTTTGAAAAAAAAAAAAAGAAGTAATTGAGCTCCAGTCAGGTGACTTTGTCTAGGCTAAGATGATGTCATCAGTCTGTTACAGATAAGGAAGCTTTTTCCCAGTCTCCTCCCCCACCAGTGACCACACTGCAACATTAACATTGTGAAAGGCAACAGTAGGCACTATTCTGTGTGAGATGTGTAATCGCAGTCAATAACTGCAGAGGCACTAGGTTGTACATCACTATGGTATACGTTTATGAAGGAGTGAACAGCGGTGATCCCGAGGATCGCCACTGATCACAGTCCATAAACGGTTTATGAAACAGAGATAATCGGGGGGAGAACCTGTTTGAACATGTTCTCCCGCCAATGATCTCCGCACAGAGAATCCTCATAGACTGACACAGAAACAGACAGTTTATGAGGCTACAATCTCAGTGCTTCACTGGCGATCTGTGCCAGAATTCACCTCCCCGATTCACCAGCTCAGAGGTGGAGAATCGGGGAGTGAAGAGAGAATCTGGGGGGAACTGAGGGGAAAGAAGGAAGATTATTAACTTCCTCCTACCTCGATCAGACCCCCAAAGACAGTAACAATATCTCCCTGTCATATTTATGTGTATATACAGTATATATATATATATATATATATATATATATATATATATATATATATATGTACAGTTGCAATAAAAAGTATTTAACCCCTTATGGAATGATATGGATTTCTGCACAAATTGATCATAAAATGTGATTTGATCTTCATCTAAGTCACAGCAATAGACAATCACAGTCTGCTTAAACTAATAACACACAAAGAATTAAATGTTACCATGTTTTTATTGAACACACCATGTAAACATTCATAGTGCAGATGGAAAAAGTATGTGAACCCCTAGACTAATGAGATCTCCAAGAGCTAATTGGAGTGAGGTGTCAGCCAACTGGAGTCCAATCAATGAGATGAGATTGGAGGTGTTGGTTACAGCTGCTCTGCCCTATAAAAAACACACACCAGTTCTGGGTTTGCTTTTCACAAGAAGCATCGCCTGATGAGAATGATACAAAAGAGCTCTCAGAAGACCTTTGATTAAGAATTATTGACTTGCATAAAGCTGGAAAGAGTTATAAAAGTATCTCCAAAAGCCTTGCTGTTCATCAGTCCACGGTAAGACAAATTGTCTATAAATGGAGAAAGTTCAGCACTGCTGCTACTCTCCCTAGGAGTGGGCGTCCTGTAAAGATGACTGCAAGAGCACAGCGCAGACTGCTCAATGAGGAGAAGAAGAATCCTAGAGTGTCAGCTAAAGACTTACAAAAGTCTCTGGCATATGCTAATATCCCTGTTAGCAAATCTATGATACGTAAAACACTAAACAAGAATGGATTTCATGGGAGGATACCACAGAGGAAGCCACTGCTGTCCAAAAAAAACATTGCTGCACGTTTACAGTTTGCACAAGAGCACCTGGATGTTCTACAGCAGTACTGGCAAAATATTCTGTGGACAGATGAAACCAAAGTTGAGTTGTTTGGAAGAAACACACAACACTATGTGTGGAGAAAAAGAGGCACAGCACACCAACATCAAAACCTCATCCCAACTGTGAAGTATGGTGGTGGGGCATCATGGTTTGGGGCTGCTTTGCTGCGTCAGGGCCTGGACGGATTGCTACCATCGAAGGAAAAATGAATTCCCAAGTTTATCAAGACATTTTGCAGGAGAACTTAAGGCCATCTGTCCACCAGCTGAAGCTCGACAGAAGATGGGTGTTGCAACAGGACAACGACCCAAAGCATAGAAGTAAATCAACAACAGAATGGCTTAAACAGAAGAAAATACGCCTTCTGGAGTGGCCCAGTCAGAGTCCTGACCTCGATCCGATTGAGATGCTGTGACATGACCTCAAGAAAGCGATTCACACCAGACATCCAAAGAATATTGCTGAATTGAAACAGTTCTGTAAAGAGGAATGGTCAAGAATTACTCCTGACCGTTGCACACGTCTGATCTGCAAATACAGGAAACGTTTGGTTGAAGTTATTGCTCCTGAAGGAGGTTCAACCAGTTATTAAATCCAAGGGTTCACATACTTTTTCCACCTGCACTGTGAATGTTTACATGGTGTGTTCAATAAAAATATGGTAACATTTAATTCTTTGTGTGTTATTAGTTTAAGCAGACTGTGATTGTCTATTGTTGTGACTTAAATGAAGATCAGATCACATTTTATGACCAATTTGTGCAGAAATCCATATCATTCCAAAAGGGTTCACATACTTTTTATTGCAACTGTATATACAGTATAACGTGTAATATATGTATTATGTTGGGGGACTCTTCATTTTTTTAGCATTACCACGCTGTCTGTCCGTATACTGAGCGGTGATAATTTATCATTGCTTAATAAATTTCTGGTACTGTAATCTCGTAAAGTCTCACAAGATTCCAGTATCAGGGGCCATTTGCCACTGTTGGAAGCGTTTGTAGATCGCTTAACTCTTCCAAAGGAGAAGCGATCTACAAAGCTTCATAAACTGGTATCCAGAGAACGATCTCCTCTGTGAATGCCGGAGAATGAAGCAGTGAAATTTTTTCACTGCTTCATAAAAGGACACCAGAATCTCATTCATTTAAATGGCCCCTGTTCACATCTGAACGTTCTGTCGCCTGAAGCAAAACGACTGAAGCTCAAAAAGTATATGGGCTTCTTTTTAGGCTGCATTCACATCTGAGCGTTTTGTTTTCAGGCAGTGCGATTTTATCGCGTTTTTCCACGATTTTGCTGGTGTTGATGTTTGTGTTGCTGGGGAAGAGTGCAATGGAACAAGAGGTGAAGGTGATGGATATACTTCACCAGTAGAAACCGATGATTTAGATACATTTTTACCACGTTTTTGCATGCATTTTGCTGTGGTTTTGCTGTGATTTTGTACAGGTCAAAAGGTCACCAATGTAAAAAGCAGAAAAACGCCTGTAATCTGCCTAATGCCCCATACACACGGTCAGATTTTCCGACGGAAAATGTGTGATAGGACCTTGTTTCGGAAATTCCGACCGTGTGTAGGCTCCATCACACATTTTCCATCGGATTTTCCGACACACAAAGTTTGAGAGCAGGATATAAAATTTTCAGACAACAAAATCCGTTGTCGGAAAATCCGTTGTCGTGTGTACACAAATCCGATGGACAAAGTGCCACGCATGCTCAGAATAAATAAAGAGATGAAAGCTATTGGCCACTGCCCCGTTTATAGTCCCAACATACGTGTTTTACGTCACCGCGTTCAGAACGATCGGATTTTCCGACAACTTTGTGTGTATGCAAGACAAGTTTGAGCCAACATCCGTCTGAAAAAATCCTAGGATTTTGTTGTCGGAATGTCCGAACAAAGTCCGACCGTGTGTACAGGGCATAAGAAAGAAGCTCATGTACTTTTTTGAGCTTCAGGCGTTTTGCTTCAGTTGACAAAACGCTCAGATGTGAACAGGTGTCATTGAAATTAATTGGATTTTGCCGGCGGATGACAGGTCCATCTTTGCTCATTGTGCAGGGACCTATCAGATCTCCTCTGTCCTCTATGGGGGATCGGATGAAAACGGGTCCATTTTCATCCGATCAGCCAGACAGATAGAAAATAGGGTTTCCATTCATCTGAATTTAGCGGATCGGAGGGGATTGGATGTCAGTGGACATTAGAGATCCATAGAGCTGTATGGAGCGTCCGTTCAGGATGTGTGAAAGGACCCTTAATGAATACCTGTGTTACATTTACATATTAAATACATGCGTGCACTTAACATGAGAAATACTGTATAACATATCTGATGATAGGTCAACTTTAACCACTTAAAAACTGCCCTGTAGCAGAATCCTTCCTGCTACAGGGCGGTCATTCTGTGCAGATATATATATATATATATATATATATATATATATATATATATATATCCCCTTCCCGCCGAGCGTACGCAGATGTGCGTACTCAGCTTTCGGGGGTTATACCGGGATGATGCCCGCAGCTACAGTACTCAGAATCACAGAAAACGGCGATCTGAATACTTTAAAGTGCAAAGGAGGGATCGGAGGTCTAGACCCCCGATCCCTCCATAAAGGGTACCTGTCACCACCTATTACTGTCACAAGGGATGTTTACATTCCTTGTGACAGCAATAAAAGTGAGCAAAATTTTTTTTTTAAAACACACTTTATTAATATAAAAATAAATAAAATAAATAAGAAAAAAAAATTTTTAAAGCACCCTCGTCTCCGCGAGCTCGCTCAGCAAGGAAAACGCATACGGAAGTCGCGCCCGCATATGTAAACGTTGTTCAAATCACACATGTGAGGTATCGCCCTGATTGTCAGAGCGAGAGCAATAATTCTAGCACTAGATCTCCTCTGTAACTCTAACCTGGTAACCGTAAAAAAAATTTAAAGCGTCGCCTATGGAGATTTTTAGGTACCGTAGTTTGTCGCCATTCCACGAGTGCGTGCAATTATAAAGTGTGACATGTTTGGTATCTATTTACTCGGCGTAACATCATCTTTCACATTATACAAAAAAATTGGGCTAACTTTACTGTTTATTTTTTTTAAATTCATGAAAGTGTCCCTTTTCCCAAAAAGTTGCGTTTAAAACACCGCTGCACAAATACCGTGTGATATAAAATATTGCAACAATCGCCTCTTTATTCTCTAGATTTTCTGCTAAAAAAATATATATAATGTTTGGGGGCTCTAAGTAATTTTCTAGCCAAAAATATGGATTTTTACTTGTAAACACCAAATGTCAAAAATAGGCTTAGTCATGAAAGGGATATACATGATTCCGCACTTCCACATAGGGGGTGCGCACATGCGCAAACACCACACAGTGTACACAAAAACACCGGTTAGGCACACATTTAACCCTTTGATCGTCCTAGATGTTTAACCCCTTCCCAGCCAGTGTCATTAGTACGGTGACAGTGCATATTTTTAGCACTGATCACTGTATTGGTGTCACTAGTTCCCACAAAGTGTCAAAAGTGTCACTTAGTGTCATATTGTTCTCCACAATATCGCAGTCCAGCTATAAGTCGCTGATCGCCTCCATTACTAGTATAAAGACGCTATAACTTTTGCGCCAACCAATCAATATAAGCTTATTGGAATAATTTTTGCCAAAAATATGTAGCATACATATTGGCCTAAATTTATGAAGACATTTGATTCTTAATTTTTTTTTTATTAGATATGATTTAAAGGCAGCAAGTAAAAAATCTTGTTTTTTTTTTGCAAAATTGTTGGTGTTTTTTTGTTTATAGCGCATAGCTCTATTTGTGGGAAAAAAATTACATATATTTTATTTATGGACAGCAGTGAATGATCCCGCAGTTGTCAGTTACAGTAGCGCAGTGCCGTATAGCTAAAAATGTCTTGTTCATTAAGGGGGGTAAATCTTCCGAAGGTCAAGTGGTTAAAGAGCACCGAAAAGAAGAGGAATGCATAAGAAAGTATGGTCATTGCATAAACAAGTATGGTCATAGTAGATTGTTTCTGCCTGCCAAATTGACATTCAGTTGGATTTTGAGACAGAAAGAAAGAGGATATTGGCCAGTATATATTCTGATTACTGACATGGATTATAGATACGTGAACCTTAAAGCTGTGTTCCACCCGCAAATATTTTTTTTTTAAAGTCAGCAGCTACAAACACTGTACCTGCTGACTTTTAATAAGGACACTTACCTGTCCAGGGAGCCCCCTGAGGCTGATCCGTCCATCGGTTCGGGTGCAGGCGCCGCCATTCTAACTAAGGGAAACCGGCAGTGGAGCCTTGCGGCTTCACTGCCCGCTTCCTACTGCGCATGCGCAAGTCGCGCGGCGTTTTGTGAATGGCCAGCTGTCTTCTGGGACACACACAGGTCCCAGAAGACAGCGGGGGGCTCGCCGCACAAAACAAAATGACGTCCTACGCCGTGGACAGGATGGATTGGAAGTAAAGGCTGTACTTCATAAAATGGTATGATAGAAGAATATCAAAAAAGGGGTGGAGAGGTGGTCTTTCGTGTAAGACCACTTCTCAAAGTGGGTGGAACTCCGCTTTAAGAGCTATCTTTGATTAGAATCTACACTGTATGTGCAGGCCTTGACTAGTATGAATTTTAAAATGACCCAAGTAAGTGTGGACTTTTAATGAAAGCTGGATGCAATTTCTGATTCTTGAGCTTATTTTCACATCTTTTTATCAGTTAATCACATAATAAATATGCTATAAGGTTAGATTTCCTTCCCGAGAAAGGTAGATGATGAGAGTTCTTCTTATCCTAAATCGCCATGACATGCCACAATCTGAGTGACACAATTGACAAATTACTTTGGTGTATATGCGGTGTAACTTTTCAATTTTCTCCAAAACATCTTGTACTGTAAAGCTTTTCTAGCGAGATGAAGGATCTCTAATGAATACCTCCAACACTTGGAAGTGTTCTTACTAGCTGATGTTAACCCCCATATATCAAAATCATAGTAGATACGCTGTATAATAAAGCGTATGTAAGGCCATCCTAAGAACATCTGTTTTGATGGCATATCTGTACTAAGACATACTTCAACCTTTCGCTAAAATAACATGTGTTTGTGTTGCCAGCTAATGTAAGCTTGCATGTCAGTGATCATGCACAATGGGTATGGCGAGTGTATCCCAGGGGTACCCCTGCCTGTTACACTCAGAATCCCAACTAAAGATTTGTAGAAACAAATAAAATATAAATTAGTAGATTTCAGTAAGTCTTTTCTGGTGGTGTAAAATCACAAAGCATTCTTTAGATGACAGTTATACACAATATGGGGGTAAATACATCAAAGTAAACATGCCAAAGGGTGCCAAAGACAATCCAGCCATCACATAGGTTAATTGTCACCATTATAAAACTGCACATGGTTTCTAAAACAGTAGGCTTTGCTCCAGCTAGGGGTTCAGCAGTGTTCAGCCATTATCAGCCAAATTTGGATCATGTATGGGCAGGTTGGTTTTACAGAAGTAGATCTAAAAACAGACGGTTCAGTAAGCGTGAACACACTTCTCCAATATATTGTAAACAAGTAGACTAAAATTCACAGTAGCAGCATGATAAGATATGTGACATGAATGGAAGTTAGTTACTGGATATATGACCAAGGTCATATTCAGAGTTTTTTTGTCCAAAGCACATATGACTAATGATGCCCCTTTATAAAAAATGTATTCCTTTTGTCCTCAACATGGTTAGGCAATCAATAATGAGAAAATAGAAAGATTGAAGGTGATACAATTTGACTAACTTAATAGATATAAATCTCATTCTGTCAAGTATGTTGGATTTTCTATATTTCCAGTCATAAATGTTACAATAAGTACTGTTAACCAATTCAATACCGGGCACTTTCACCCCCTTCCCATCCAGGCTTTTTCAGCTATCTGTGTTTTCATATTCTGAATGAAAAATTGTGCGGTCACGCAACACTGTACCCATATGAAATGTTTATCATTTTTTTTTTTAGACAGATAGTGTCTTTTAGTCTTTAGTCTTTTATCGCCGCTGAGTTTTTTTTTTTTTTTTTTGCTAAATAAATGAAAAAAGATCAAAAACTTGGAGGAAAAAAACTTTGTTTCTGTGATAAAATTTTGCAAATAAGTAACCTTTCTTTATAAATTTAGGCCAAAATGTATACTGCTACAATTCTTTGGTGAAAATAACCCAAATAAGTGTTTATTATTTAGTCTATAGGAAAGTTACAAAGTCCACAAACTATGGGATATTAGGGATGAGCTTTGAGTTCGAGTCGAACTCATGTTCGACTCGAACATCGGCTGTTCGCCAGTTCGCCGAACAGAGAACAATTTGGGGTGTTCGCGGCAAATTCGAATGCTGCAGGACACCCTTTAAAAGTCTATGGGAGAAATCAAAAGTGCTAATTTTAAAGGCTTATATTCATGGTATTGTCATAAAAAGTGTTTGGGGACCTGGGTCCTGCCCCAGGGGACATGGATCAATGCAAAAAAAAGTTTTAAAAACAGCCGTTATTTCGGGAGCAGTGATTTTAATAATGCTTAAAGTGAAGCAATAAAAGTGTAATATCCCTTTAAATTTCGTACCTGGGGGGTGTCTATAGTATGCCTGTAAAGGGGCGCATGTTTCCCATTTTTAGAACAGTCTGGCAGCAAAATGACATTTCAAAGGAAAAAAAGTAATTTAAACTACTCGGGGCTATTAATAAATTGCCGGTCCGACAATACACATAAAAGTTCATTGATAAAAACAGCATGGGAATTCCCCACAGGGGAACCCCGAAACCAAAATTAAAAAAAAAAAATGATGTGGGGGGTCCCCCTAAATTCCATACCAGGCCCTTCAGGTCTGGTATGGGTATTAAGGGGAACCCCGGCCAAAATTTTTTTTTTTAAACGGCGTGGGGTCCCCCTCAAAATCTATACCAGACCCTGCACAAAACACCTTGTCCCCATGTTGATGGGGACAATGGCCTCATCCCCACAACCCTTGGCCGGTGGTTGTGGGGGTCTGCGGGCGGGGGCTTATCGGAATCTGGAAGCCCCCTTTAAAAAGGGGACCCCCAGATCCCGGCCCTCCCCCCTGTGTGAAATGGTAAGGGGGTACAAAAGTACCCCTACCATTTCACTAAAAAAGTGTCAAAAATGATAAAAATGACAAGAGAACGTTTTTGACAATTCCTTTAAATGCTTCTTCTTTCTTCTCTCTTCTATCTTCCTTCGGTTTCTTCCTCCATCTTCTTCTTCTTCTGGTTCTTCTGGTTCTTCCTCCGGTGTTCTCGTCCGGCATCTTCCTCCGTGGCGTCGGTGTCTTCTTCCCTTCTTCTCCGGGCCGCTCCGCATCCATGATGGCATGGAGGGAGGCTCCTGCTGTGTGATGCTTCTCTCTTCAACTTCTTCTCTTCATCTTCTTGTCTTCATCTTTCTTTTTGGGCCGCTCCGCATCCATGATGGCATGGAGGGAGCCTCCCGCTGTGTGACGCTTCTCCTATTCTGACGCTTCTTAAATAATGGGGGGCAGAGCCACCCGGTGACCCTGCCCCCTCTGACGCACGGGGACTTGACGGGGATTCCCTGTGGCATTCCCTGTGACGTCAGAAGGGGGCCGGGCTATGTAACGGGTGACCCCGTTTAAGAACCGTCAGAAGAGGAGAAGCATGGGGGAGAAGCGAGCAGGTGGGGCCACCCGGTGACCCCACCCCCCTCTGACACACGGGGACTTGACGGGACTTCCCTGTGGCATTCCCCGTGACATCAGAGGGGGGCTGGGTCACCCGTTACGTAACCCCGCCCCCTTCTGACATCACAGGGAATGCCACCGGGAAGTCCCCGTCAAGTCCCCGTGCGTCAGAGGGGGGCAGGGTCACCGGGTGGCTCCGCCCCCCCCATTATTTAAGAACCATCAGAAGAGGAGAAGCGTCACACAGCGGGAGCCTCCCTCCATGCCATTATGGATGCGGAGCGGCCCGAAAAGAAGATGAAGACAAGAAGATGAAGAGAAGAAGATGAAGAGAAGAAGATGAAGAGAGAAGCGTCACACAGCGGGAGCCTCCCTCCATCCCATCATTGATGCGGAGCGGCCCAAGGAGAAGAAGGGAAGAAGACGCCGACGCGCGGAGGAAGATGCCGGACGAGAACACCGGAGGAAGAACCAGAAGAACCAGAAGAACCAGAAGAAGAAGAAGATGGAGGAAGAAACCGAAGGAAGATAGGAGATAGAAGAGAGAAGAAAGAAGATAGAAGAAAGAAGAAGCATTTAAATAAAGGAATTGTCGAAAACGTTCTCTTGTCATTTTTAACATTTTCACACTTTTTTAGTGAAATGGTAGGGGTACTTTTGTACCCCCTTACCATTTCACACAGGGGGGAGGGCCGGGATCTGGGGGTCCCCTTTTTAAAGGGGGCTTCCAGATTCCGATAAGCCCCCCGCCCATAGACCCCCACAACTACCGGCCAAGGGTTGTGGGGATGAGGCCCTCGTCCTCATCAACATGGGGACAAGGTGTTTTGGGGGGCTACCCCAAAGCACCCTCCCAATGTTGAGGGCAAGTGGCCTGGTACGGTTCAGGAGGGGGGCCGCTCTCTCGTCCCCTCCTCTTTTCCTGCGGCCTGCCAGGTTGCGTGCTCGGATAAGGGTCTGGTATGGATTTTTAGGGGGACCCCACGCCATTTTTTAAAAAAATTTTGGCGTGGGGTTCCCCTTAAAATCCATACCAGTCTGGTATAGATTTTGAGGGGGACACCACGCCATTTTTTTTATTTTGGCCAGAGTTCCCCTTAATATCCATACCAGACCTGAAGGGCCTGGTATGGAATTTAGGGGCCCCCCCCCGTCATTTTTTTTTAAAATTTTGGTTCGGGGTTCCCCTGTGGGGAATTCCCATGCCGTTTTTATCAGTGAACTTTTATGTGTATTGTCGGACCGGCATTAATAGCTGCATTAATAGCTGCGAGTAGTTTTAAATGACTTTTTTTCCTTTGAAATGTAATTTTGCTGTCAGACAGTTCTAAAAACGGGAAACATGCGCCCCTTTACAGGCATACTATAGACACCCCCCAGGTACGAAATTTAAAGGGATATTACACTTTTATTGTTTCACTTTAAGCATTATTAAAATCACTGCTCCCGAAAAAACGGCTGTTTTTGAAACTTTTTTTGCATTGATCCATGTCCCCTGGGGCAGGACCAAGGTCCCCAAACACTTTTTATGACAAAAACTTGCATATAAACCTTTAAAACTTTTGATTATTCATGTTCGTGTCCCATAGACTTTAACGGTGTTCGCGTGTTCGAACGAATTTTTTGCCTGTTCGCAAGTTCTGGTGCGAACCGAACAGGGGGGTGTTTGGCTCATCCCTATGGGATATACAGTATCTCTCAAAAGTGAGTACACCCCTCGCATTTCTGTAAATATTTTATTATCTCTTTTTATGTGACAACACTAAAGAAAGGACACCTTGCTACAATGTAAAGTAATGAGTGTACAGCTTATATAATAGTGTAAATTTGCTGTCCCCTCAAAATAACTCAACACACAGCCAGTAATGTCTAAACTGCTGTCTAAACTGAAAATGTCCAAATTGGGCCCAAAGTGTCTATATTTTGTGTAGTCACCATTTTTTTCCAGCACTACCTTAACCCCCTTGGGCATGGAGTGCACCAGAGCTTCACAGGTTGCCACTGGAGTCCTCTTCCACTCCTCCATGATGACATCACGGAGCTGGTGGATGTTAGAGACCTTGCAATCCTCCACTTTCCATTTGGGGATGCCTCACAGATGCTCAATAGGGTTTAGGTCTGGAGACATGCTTGGCCAGTCCATCACCTTTACCCTCAGCTTCTTTAGCAAGGCAGTGGTCGTCTTGGAGGTGTGTTTGGGATCCTTATGTTGGAATACTGCCCTGTGGCCCAGTCTCCGAATGGAGTGGATCATTCTCTGCTTCAGTATGTCACAGTACATGTTAGCATTCATGGTACCCTCAATGAACCGTAGCTCGCCAGTGCCGGCAGCACTCATGCAGCCCCAGACCATGACACTCCCACCACCATGCTTGACTGTAGGCAAGACACACTTGTCTTTGTAATCCTCACCTGGTTGCCACCACACACACACTTGACACTATCTGAACCAAATAAGTTTATCTTGGTCTCATCAGACCACAGGACATGGTTCCAGTAATCCATGTCCTTAGTCTGCTTGTCTTCAGCAAACTGTTTGCAGGCTTTCTTGTGCATCATCTTTAGAAGAGGCTTCCTTCTGGGACTACAGCTATGCTGACCAATTTGATGCAGTGTGTGGCGTGTGGTCTGAGCACTGACAGGCTGTCCTCCCACCAATTCAACCTCTGCAGCAATGCTGTCAGCACTTATATGTCTATTTCTCAAAGACAACCTCTGGATATGACACAAAGCACATGCACTCAACTTCCTTGGTCGACCATGGCGAGGCCTGTTCTAAGTGCAACCTGTTAAATCAATGTATGGTCTCGGCCACTGTGCTGCAGCTAAGTTTCAGGATCTTGGCAATCTTCTTATAGCCTAGGCCATCTTTATGTACAGCAACAATTCTTTTTTTCAATTCCTCAGAGAGTTCTTTGCCAGGAGGTGCATGTTGAACTTCCAGTGGCCAGTATGAGAGAGTGAGAGCGATAACACCAAATTTAACACATCTGCTCCCCATTCATACCTGCGAGTTACTTGACACCAGGGAGGGAAAACGTCTAATTGGGCCCAATTTGGGCATTTTCACTTAGGGGTGTACTCAATTTTGTTGCCAGCGGTTTAGACATTAATGGCTGTGTGTTGAATTATGTTGGGGGGACAGCAAATTTACACTGTTATACAAGCTGTACACTCACTACTTTACATTATAGCAAAGTGTCATTTCTTCAGAGTTGTCACATGAAAAGATATAATAAAATATTTATAAAAATGTGAGGGGTGTACTCACTTTTGTGAGATACTGTATATCAGAAAAATTGGCTTATCTAATTTCTTGATGCTCGGAAACGCCAGAACAGCACAAATATTCCCCAAATTTGAGTTTTTTTAAGTTGTAATTTTTTTGTCACCGTGAAATGCAGGATCATCATATAACTAGTGTGGCGTTGATCATGGACCATTACATTTTTTTCTTTTTTAATAATGATTTTTTTTAACACACTGTGACCAGAGCAATACAGTCTTGCCATGGTTACACTATACTACTCTGGGGAAGTGATCAGGATTTTTTTTTTACACATTATGATTGCTTATACCTATGAAATTCATAGGCAACCATTTTTACTGAATGAAACTGATTCATTCAGTGAGTATTGTTATTAACTGTGATTGGCCACAGCTAATCATATGGTACAGATGGGCTGTGATTGGCACTGTCTGTACCATGTGATCACTGTGACCAGTCACAGCTAGCAAAACAATTGTACACAATCGATGGCATTAATGAAAGCCATCCATTGTTTGCAATTGTCATGTGATCTGCTGTGATTGGTTACGGCAATCATATGATACCGACAGCAGGCCAGTACAATGATCTGTCATTGGCTGTGTCAACCAGTTTTAGTAAATCTCCACCAACATATCCATGCACATTGTGGTGTTTAGATTTATAATTTAGAGTAGCATTTAGAGACAAATAAAATGTCCCAAACATGAGTTCAGAAAGAAGTGTACTGGCACAATGTACATGGGACCGTAAGAAGAGCTTTAATAATATAACAATTTAATAAAATTAACAAACAGAAACTTTAATTATGGATTCGAAATGGTTGCAGCCCTTTTATTGGTATTTATTTAAAACTTTTTCAACTATAAATTATCAATTTTATATAAGGCCAAATACACAATACACTTTAAAACCATATTTAACTCAGCCATAACAGCACAAGTTAGTACACAAAAGTCCATATACAATATATAACTGTCCCATACGCCAAGGCTCATCTAAAAATTAGCCTCGAATCCCACCCGCACCGCAGCCAATTCAATACAATTTTGTAGATCTAAATTGAAAACATCTAAAGCTACCTCAGACAAATCAACTGCGTCAGACCTGTAGAAACCTGATAAACCTCCTTCTATATCTACATGACGGTATGAAAAACCATTAATGGAAGGCATAAATTTGGCAAGCGCCCGGTTAATTCTTATACAAATTTTTTTCACAATACTTGAAATTAGAATTTAATAACCAAAGCAAACCAGGGACAATTTCAGAAAAGATAAGAACAGCTCCAGGCAAAAATGACACTGAAGAAAATCCAAATTTATTTGAGAAATTATATCAAAAGTGTGTCTATTACAAATACAAGTTTGATGCACATCATTTAATCTCATGCCCCGTAAACTATACCACCAGATAAAAAAATTATCAACAGGGAAATCCTAACTAAAGCCCTATGATATGCCCAAAATATGTATGAATGTCCCATGATCCAACACATTACACTGTACACCTGAAATTCAAACAGAAAAATTATGACGCACATATAATTGGTAACCTTTAGAATGCCATCTACCTATACCCTTAATCATTGTTTTGGATAAACCCATATTAGCTGCGGTTGTAGCCTATTCAAAACTAGTGTGAAGAGATAGGAAAATTGCCTAAACCAAGATGTATGAAACATTTCTTCAAAATTGAACTAAATTGTGTAAGAGGTAATCCAGATCTATGAATCAAGAGATGACCCACATAAGCTGGGCAGACTTTCTAAAAATCGTTTAATGAAATAGAAAGGACAAACAGGAGAGGCAGAATACTGCCTTAATGTACCCCAACTACCCTGACCCAACTGATCAGTCTTGCTGCGCCGAATCGGGATCTGCACAAAACCATCATTTAGTAATAAATCTGAAAAATAAATACCTGACATATCAATCTTACTACAAGGCAACAATTCAGAGATACGAAGGGCACCAAAAAAACATAAAGAAAAAGCTAGACAAAACAATAATGATTCATAAGCAGAAAAACAAAGAACCAAGGTTGAATAACATATCTTCTCTAATAATTCGATTGAAATTGTCATACGGGCATCAGGTTTAAGATTAGTTTTTAAATAAACTTTCGGGGCTTGTTTAACCGAAAAAAAACTCAAACATTAAGGAAAACCAAGTAAGTTAAAGAAAAAAGAAACCTAGCCAATTTCTTCAAAATATGGGAATAAGAATAATTGAAAGACATAAAAAATCCAGGAATAACAAAAATAAATCTTCAGAAAAGGATCGGAAATTCTGACTTTTAGAGTTCAGAAAAGCACACCAATCCTTCCAGGCAGCGTTGTAATCTGCCCACGTGGAAGAAGCCAAAGATCTACCAATAGCTAAATCAACATGCGTTAAACCAGGTCCCATAGATGTCGTGGGCACGGAAGGCCGAAAGTGTCTGCTTCTAGAACCAATTCCCGAAAGCGATCCAACTGTAAATGGGATAGAGAATCAGCTATAACATTTTGAATCCCAGGCACATACTTAGCTCTAAGCCAAATATTTAATTCCAAACATTTGATACCTAGATGTCTAAAAACAGCTAAAACTGGCAAAGATTTAGATGATAAACAGTTGATGGCATGGCATGATGGCGGACGTGTCAGAGCCAAGTTCAGGTCCCTGTCTCCCTGCCCGCGGCTCCTGCACCGCTACATCAGCATCCATCTCCCCAGGAGCAACACGATCCGCAGCCAGTGGCCCCCCAGGCTTCCTATGGGAAAAATTGGCTTCCAAAAAGGCATCTATTGCAGATTTATCCCACTGTCACAGTCTTGGCCTAGCCAGCATATGGAGCGCTTCCTTCTAAGGCCACAATCCCCAGCCTCAAGTAGCCCAGCCGACCCGCCGGATCCCGCCGATCTCCCCCTAACGACCGAAGGTACGCCTCAAGGGAACCCCATGCTCCAGCAAACCCAGCTCTCAGAGTCCACAGTGATGGTAACTGTTGCTGTGCTGGACTTAAAGCTACAAACCCTGCTTCAGGACCTGACTCACAACATTGCTAAAGAGGTTGGAAAAATTGCAAAAGAGCTTAGAGGGGAGATTGACCAACTTGGGGAATGCACTGATACATTAGAAAACAAATTTGATGAGCTTGTTCAGTATGTGCATGTCCTTGAAGAAGATAATGCTACCATTAAACACACAGTCTCTCAACTCCAATTGCAGCAAAAAGATTTGGAGAATAGGCAACGCCATCAAAACTTAAGGATCTGTGGTGTCCCTGAATCCATTAGCGACAAGGAACTGCATCTGACCTTGTTTGAACAACTGACCTTGTTTGTCACCTTGGCCCCCATATCCCGGATATACAGTAGATTGGCGCCTTGATTGAGCTCACAGGTCTCTGGCCCCCAAACCACCCCCTGGCTCCAACCCAAGACACATTATTGTTCACTTTCACTACTACGAAAGCAAAGAAGCTCTCACTCTTGCAACACATAATAAGTCTGGCATAGACTTTAAGAACTCCAAGATTTAAATTTTCAGTAATCTTTCCCCCATTACATTTGCTAAAAGGCACCGTCTACGCCCTGTCACTACTCACCTACAAAACTACCAGGTTGCCTACCGCTGGGGTTTCCCCTTTTGCCTATCTGCCTCTAAAGATGGTGTTCAATTCTCGTTGAGAGACCACCATGAGTGTGAAGCCTTCATTTATAATCTGAGGCTTCCACCCATTCCTGAGGATGAACTTCAACTTCCCGTCCTGAATCCAAAGCCACTTCTGACACCAGCCAAGATCTGGACCCCAGTCCCTCAGAGATCGCAGAAGGCTTCTTCAACTCCTCAACGAGCTACCCCTTCCAGATTTCCGACCTGATTACTCCCCACCTCCAGCAGCATAGACTGGCTTGTCTATGCTATGGACTCCAATGCGGGAGTTGTCTACTTCTACCTAGAAGATCCCCCTTCGGCTGTCTTGAGGTTTTTTTTTTCTTTTTTACTCAGGTTATCCCCCACAGTACAGAAGTATATGCTTTTCAGAGGAGATGGGACCTCACCGTTGGATCTTGCAAGTAGCCATGCACCTCATCATAGTCCTAGGCTATTGCCTTGGATTCCTGAAGATGTTTTTTCCTTCAGGCCTTTCACAAAAAAATTCCTACCATTTTTTTTGGGGGGTATCTTTTTTTTCATGTCTTTTTTTAACCTTCTTTTGGTTTTCAGTTATGCTTTTATGCACCATTTCAACATAATTGCCTTAATGCATTTCATGTTTTTTGCACTATGGATCAGTATTTGTCTACCTATTATTTGCACTACAATAGCTACATGCCTCTATGTTATAGCATGGCTCTTAAAGTCTTTTCTTGCAATGTGAAGGGCTTGAATTCCATTCAAAAAATATGGATAGCCTTGAAGGATTCAAGTCTTCCAGAGCGGATGTGATCATGATTCAGAAGACTCATTTCCGACCTGGGGGCTCTTTCAAGTTTGCCTCCAAGCATTTCCCTACTGCTTTTGTGGTGTCCGATCCCTCTGGGAAAGCTGGAGTTGCAATTTTAATTAAACATTCCAGTCCAGTACGTATTCTTACTTCCTACCTGGACCCCCATGGTCGGTATGTTCTCCTGAGTTGTACTCATCTGAATACATCATTTACTCTGGCTAATATTTATGCCCCTAATGTGGGACAGAGGTTTTCTCACAAAGGTTTATGAGAAACTACAGTCTTTCTTACAACCTTTTATGGTTATAGGAGGAGATTTTAATGTCCCTGATCAAGAATAGGTATGCCCTGTTCCAAAACAGACAAACAGTATTTGACCTGTGTGTGTTTGTCCTTTCAAGACTGTCCCGATCACTGCTTTCAATTGTGGTTGCTCCTGAATGTTTTTACCTGTTCCAAAACACTCAGCCGATCCAAGCCCAAAAGTTATCTACTTCCTGAAGGTTCAGTGTCGGAGATTTCCACCTTGTTGGAAGCCCATAACGCCTTTTTCAGAGGTGAGTGCATCTCTGCGGACGCTTGTTTAAAACGAGAGTCCACTAGCTGAAAGCTGAGCTCCTTACTCATCTACATTCTGCGGAGATGCACCTACCTCACTTCCCCACAGTGGACTGCCTCTGAGCCGTAGTTTTGGTTCATAACTGTATTAAATCATTCCACCTGAACAAGATATCTAAATCATTATTGTGGTCCAGACAAAAATTTTATGAGTATGCCAACAAACCACATAGGATGCTGGTTAACAGACTTAAACCATGTCCATTCTTATCTATTCCTGATCATTTAATGCAGCCAGATGGCACCCCCACTTATTGAGACCGTGGTACGTCTAAGGTGTTTGGTGATTTCTACAAGGTACTCTATAAATGTTTGAGCTTCGACTCTCACTCCCATTTTACACAGGCAAAGTTTGACGACGTTATGGCTTCTTTACAATTACCTGAGATATCCCCCGAACAACGATCTACGCTTAACTCGCCTATCACTGCCGAAGAAATAGCAGAAGTGATTAAATGTTTACCGTCCCATAAGTCCCCAGGTCCTGATGGGCTCCCTTATATCTATTATAAAACCTTTATCCCAATATTAAGCCAGTATCTTTTGACCCTATTCTCCTCCTTATTAAAAGGTACCCTCCCACTCTCACACTTTTTACACGCATTTATAACTGTTATTCCAAATACCGGGTAAGGATCCTTCACTACCTGATAATTATTGACCCAGTGCATTATTAAATTTGTATTATAAAAAATTTACAAAAATCCTAGCCAACAGGCTTTCACTATTGTTGCCATCATTAATACATAGAGATCAGGTAGGCTTTTGTTCCAACAAGACACGCAGGGGATAACACAAGATGTACAATAGACTTAATAGATCTCCTGACTAAGACGAAACGCCCTGCCATTATTTTAAGCTTAGATGCACAAGAAGCCTTTGATCGCTTAAGCTAGTCATTTTTGTTTGCAGTCCTTTCCAGATATGGGTTCTCAGGTCCTTTTATTCAGGCTTTAAAGGCTCTATATTCAAAACTTTCTTCCCAAGTGCAGCTGTCTTCTCATCTGTCGCAGATGTTCCCCCTGAGTAACGGCACCAGACAGGGTTGCCCTTTTTCGTCCTTGCTTTTCATTCTTAGTTTGGAATCCCTTGCTTTGGTCATCAGGTCCCATCCAAACATTCGTGCGACAGCGGGAATATAAATTGTCACTTTTTGCCAATGGCATTTTGTTAACCCTCACCCACCCTACATATCTCTACCCTCCCTTCATGACATTATGGCCTCTTTCAGCTCTATATCGGTGTTTACAATTAATTCCTCAAAAACGGAAGCTCTACCCATTAACATAACAGTATTGACTTTCTGGACATCTAGGAAGGCCCCAAATAGATGGTCTGAGATCGAAATGGGGGTTACCGCTCTGGTACACCCATGTTACATGCTGTGGCCCTCCTCAGGCAAACACGCCTCAGTTGAGATCCTTATGACTGGCCCCAATTCTCATTACCCTATCAATCTAGAAGCGATGCTCGGAGCGGTCATTTCTTTCCTCCTTATGCCCCTCCATTTATAAAATGTACTTCCTGAAGTCTATCCTATGATCGGATGCTGCCTTGGACTCAGGCAGGGATTTTTCAATTGCAGCAACTTGAAAACTCAGTGACACGTAGACTTCTGTCTTTTGCAGATCTCCAAGCGAAACACCAGATCCCCAAAATACTTTTGTACTCTTTAAACATTTGCTCCTTACTAAATTTCATTTATTATCTCTGGAGAAACCCAACAACTTTGAACTATTATGTGCTAATGATCCATATGAACCCCAATTAATTTCATCTATATATAAAATTTTACATGAAGCCATTCTCCCAACGGACACCACTTATAATTATATGAAGAAATGTTCCCTTGTTTTACAGCAACCTATATCTTTAATAGACTTGGGGAAAATTTGTGAGTCCTCATCCAAAATCTCACGTTGTGTTGTGCAGAGAAAAACATTTAAGATTCTTCTTTTCTGGTATAGAACCCCAGACATTCTACACGCTCGCAATCCAGCAGCCTCTAGACAATGTTGGAGATGTAATGGAGCTACTGGCACCCACTTCCATATCTTTTGGGAATGTCCCTCTATTAGTCCATTCTGGTTTCAGATCCAAGAGCTTTTACAGAAGTTACTAAACACCCCCAAACCTCTGAACCGCATACACTTTCTATTAGGCCTCCCTTTTTCAGGTATCTCTAAAGCCTCAGGGAGATTAATGTCTTTCATTTCACTGGCTGCAAAGCATCTATATCTAGATGCTGGCTATCCACATCCCCCCTACTTTCCCACAATTTCTTTCTACAGTGGCAGATATCCATAGGATGGAACATCTGACTGCATTGATTGATGACTCATTACCTAGTTTTTATGCGATTTGGAAAGTTTGGGATGAATCTGAGTACTGTCCTGAAAAAAAAACGTCTGGTAACGTTTGCAATTTCTGTTCTCCATGGTGATAATTTTTCATTATACTGTCTTCATAGTTCTTTGATGTGTTATTTCTGTTTATTATGGAAAGCCTTATCATCTGACTATACCATGCTCTTGATATGTCACACCCATCTGTATATGTGATACTTCTTTATGTTGAAATGCCTTATTCTTTGTACCACATTGTAAGATTTCTAAAACTGCTATAAATAAACAATTTAAAAAAAAAACAGTTGATGGCATATACAACAGCCTTGTTGTCAGAATTCAAAAGAATTTACCAATCAGAAAAATAAACGCCCCAAAGTTCAAGCGAAATCACAACAGGGAAAATTTCTAACAGAGCAATGTTTGCCGTGAAACCTTTAGCAATTCAAGAAACAGGCCATTTGCAAGCTTACCAATGTCCGTGCCAATAAGCGCCATAGCCCACCTAACTAGTAGAATCCATAAACAAGTCAAGTTCTTCAGTAGTACAGAAAGGAGCTTGCAAAAAAGAACACCCATTAAAAGACAATAAAAATTTCTTCCATACAAATAAATCATCACGTAAAACCGATGTGACACAAATAAAATGAAATGGTGATTTAATGCCGGATATCGTCTTGTAAAGTCATTTAGAGAACACCCTACCCACAGTTATGACTCTAGAGGCAAAGCCAAGTTCGGTAAAAATATATAAGAACTCCATATAATGCGCTGGACCAATAAAAAGAAAATCATATAGGTAGTGGAGTACATTAGACGAACCAGATGAAAAACAGACAACCCATTTTAAAAACGTGGAAAACATTTCAAAATAGCGATACGGCAAAGAACAGCCCATAGGCAGGCACCTGTCGAAAAAATAATGACCATTAAAAAAGAAACCCAACAAATTACAAGCACTGGGATGAATCGTCAAAAGCCTGAAAGCTGACTTCATATCGGCTTTTGCCAGCAGCGCTCCCTGGCCCACCTTCTGAATCTAGACTAGAGCATCATCAAAAGATGAATAAGAGACCGTGCAAAGTAGTGGGTCAATATCATCATGAAGACACAAACCTTTCGGGTAAGAAAGGTGGTGGATTAACCTGAACTATTGGGGATCCTTCTTTGGAATGAGGCCCAATGGAGAAACCCTAAAGTCAAGAAAAGGAGGGAAAGGAAAAGGACCAGAAACCCTACCCCCATTAATTTCTTTCCAGATTTTATTTTCAACAATCTCCATGATTTGCCGCAGGAGGGTCTTCTTAACGAGCAGGTATGTGTCTTGCCGCTTCTTTTTCTGCTGATCCACTGCTGACTGTTTGTAGCACAGTTACATTTCTTTTTATAGTAAACTTCTCATGCCAGTTTTAACATGTGACTTGCCCTAAGCCAATTATATTTTAATATTATTATTTATTTTTTTATTTATTCTTTAAATACTAACTGCCCTAATGGTCTAAATGTTATCTATTGTCTGCCACGGCCCCATAGGTGGAAGGTGCAAATTTCTTTGCCCCTCCCTTCTCCCTGGCATATTGTATGTGTAATGCATGTGTGAGCATAAACATGAATATATGCCCATAAACACATGCATAGGGCCCTAATTTCAGTTTAGTGGCTAGATCAAATGAATATTCTAGCTACTGGAATGAAATTATGTATATAAACCGTATGCACATGAACTTGCATATATATATGCGCCAGACCAATCATTTTTTTATCTGGATTTTTCCAACAGCTTCAGTCTTCTCCAGCATAAATGGAATTATTTTAAAATGCCTGTGTGCATGCAGCCTAACTCCAAACTTTTTGGCTTTTTCAACAAAGTGCACAGAAAACTTGTGTTTTGCCATGTGTTTTGGAAATGCGCTACAAATGCGCAACGTACTTGTGGTGCCAGTAATTGTTGATAGCTCCCCAAATGCATGTAGCAGGGGCGCACACACTTTCTGCAGATTTTGGCACACAGAAAATAGGCTACAAACACTCCATGAAAAGACACGATCCACGCCAAAAAAGGTTTTGAGTCCTATTTGGGGCATTTGTCATGTAGGGCACCACAATAAAGTGAATGGACTGTTCTATGCGTGACGAGCGGAAATTATCCAAAATGTGCAAACAAAATAAAACAGAGCAGGAACGCGAGTTTCCACTATGCTCAGGTGTGAATCTAGCCTCATAAATTTCACAACAATTCACTGTTGCTTTTAAAAAATAAAAAAAAAACAGGGATGTTAGCATGCTGTGTTGTTTATCTGCAAACATACAAGTAGTTTATACAGTCCACCATCTGGTAAAAATACAGAGGCAGCTTATTCTTACCTGCACTCTAGAGAGCCTTGTCAATCTTCCTAGCAGTTCCTGTACCTTGCATTCGTAGATATGTTGCACTATGTAGACACTGGTGCCCATATATGTCGCATACGTGTAAAGCTTGTCAATGATTCCCTGTTGCATGGCAAGGACTGTTGCATGTTGTTAAAGCTGAACTCTAGGCAGAAATAAAAGAAAGCTCTGTCATCATTATTACATTAGTAAATATATTTTTTAAGCAAGCAATATAATTACTTGAATTTCACCTTTTGCAATCTCTGTATAGCAGAGCTGGAGTATGAGAGCAAGAAGCAGCACAAGGAGCCAATCAGTTAATGTGCTGACAAGAAGCATGTTGATATGATGAGAAAGCAGATTGACAGATAAATTAGCTCATCACTTCATTGTCCAGTCACAGGTCGGGACAGTAACAAAATTGCAAATTGAAGTGACCCAACCACTGCTAAAAGGTCCAGATATGACTTTATTCTAGAGTCAGGGGGCCAATCCAAAGAGTAGCCACCACATGTTTGGGGTCCAAACATGCATCCCATCAGGGCTTGAGGATTTGAGATTGAAAACAATGTAAATGGACTAGAGGTAAATTGAACCTTTAGGAGTATTTCTTCCAGTACAAGTCTTGTCAGCAGCCAAATGTACAAACACAAGGTTTTTTGTCAATTTCAAAGAAAAATGCCAATCTGAGCACTCCCAAGGGCCACACTCTGGGAGCCATTCTGCAACAAAAGTCAATCATTCCTTGCAGGGCTGCCTGCTAAATACAAGGCAGACTTTGCGTTTCAAGTCTTGGGCACATTGGCCACTGGCACAACATTTTCAAGAAAAACAAGCCTAAGCCTAAATGTAGAGACACAAGGTAGTAAGAAGGTGCCAAATGCTGAGATAGAAGATGCCTAGAGTTCACTGCCAAAGAACTTAGAGCTTCAGCTCTTTTTGGATTTGATGAGGTCAATTCATCTTTTTGGTCAGCAGCAACTGTTAGAATAGCAGAGAAAAATGTTTTGTTACCTATGATCTAGGTCATGCACCAGGACACGGTAGTAAGTCAATGAAAATTGGACCAGCTTCAGTCAGTGGTCCAACCTTATGAATGAAAATTAAATATTAAAAACGTATTTAAAAAAGTATTATAAAATGTAATAATATTTAAAAAAATATATATATATGTAGCACCCACCTACTTAGGTGTGTGCTAGATTAGACAGTTAGGATTAAAGCTAGGCTAAATTGCCAGTGTTTTACCCTGTGGTGTAAGCTGGTGGGTCTAATATGGTTGGGAGGTTAGTTAGAGTAGAGGAAGGTATTGCCACCTATACTCTAATTTCCACCCCTTTCTATGAAATGTTCTGGAAAATGGGGGGAATAAAGGAATAGAGTGGCAGGTAGTCTTTTGGAGGCCCCTCTGAGCCAATCATTGTTTTGCTTGGGCAGAGGTGGGACTTTCATAAAAGACAAGGTCATATGCTTCCAGGGGAGTTTTTCGAGATCCAGAGAAGAAGGATGTAGAGGCTGGTGCAGCTCGGGTGCTCTCCCCTTGGGGGGAGGGGGATATGCCATGTGGAGAGGAGACTTCAGGAGGAGATTTCATGAGAAGGTTTCTACTACTGACAGATACAAGGACTGGGAGAGGACCCTCTGTAGCAAGCATGGACGGTCGCTCGGGAGCACATGTGAGTGTAAACCCAGGGAAACAGTGCCTCTAAGAGACTTTAAAGGGGTTAGAGTGCGGGTCCAGGAGGAAAAGGTACAGAAGTGGGCCTTAAAGAACTAACACCCTGGAGGAATCCAATCAGTCATCTCTTTGGACTTTATTCAGAGTATCGTCCTTAGAGCTTAGCTTGGAAGTACTGTACAGTCAGGAAATAGTGACTAACAGGAGGAAGGAAAGCTGCATTACACATTTGGAACCAGTGCAAGATGAAAGTTATTCACAGAGGCTTTACATGTTCTGGATTGAGTGTTGTGTTCTCATTGCATAAATCTTTGGGTGTTATTCAGAGTGGCTCTTTAATGCAATACCGCAACGAATACCAGAAGCAAAAATAAAGTTTAAAGTTTAAATGTTTATGGACTGTCTTCCGTGTCAAACTGTGAGGGAA